>NC_079226.1:6855051-6925051 GCF_029633865.1 Lampris incognitus
TCCGGAGAAAAGGAAGCGGTTCCACACGGCGGACAAACCAGTTAGCAAGTCCCCGTTGGAAGGGAAGAGAGAATATCAAACGAGCGATCGCTAGTCTGTCTCGTCGAGACGGCCGACAATAGAATATCTACCAGGTGAGAGGCATTTTTACCCCGCTGCTTTAACTCTCAGCTCTTCGGCGCTCTTCTCAGACTGGTCGGCCTTCCAGTCGGGCTAATGGTCGCTAGGTTAGCGGGCTAACACGAAAACGCAACACACACGCATACACACGCATGTACACACACGCATACACACGCATGACGGCTGCCGCGTCGGCTAACTCCGCTCGCCGCGCGGCTAATATGTAGCGCATTTCTCCCTCCCGTAAATTCGCGATTCTTTCGGCGTGGTCGGGGTCCGGGTGTCGCCGTGCGTCTTGTGCACATCTCCCGTCTGTCTGGACGGTCCTCCCTCGGTCGAACGCGGCGGCGGCGCTGCCGCGAAGGATCCCCCGGCCGAGGCGCTCGGCTTTAGCCGGCGCGCTAGCAAGCATGCCCGCGAGCCCCGCGCGGGTCGTCGCTTCAGCCTGCACGCGCCAGGGGGGGAGCCCCGCCACGAGCCGTGTTTTTTTTTTTTTTTTTACCGACTGGCCGCCGCTAAACCGGCTGGATGTGACTAAACTGGCTGGACGTCTTTTTTACCGCCTGGCCGCCACTTTACCGCCTGGCCGCCAGGACTTCCCCAGACCGCGGACCGTCTTTTCCGTGCCCGTCGTAATCGCCACCATTTGCGCCGCTAGCGGGAGCCGCTAGCCGGTCATGCGGCAGCCCGCCTCGGGTTAGCCAGCCTCGGGTTAGCCAGCCTCGGGTTAGCCAGCCTCGGGTTAGCCAGCCTCGGGTTAGCCAGCCTCGGGTTAGCCAGCCTCGGGTTAGCCAGCCTCGGGTTAGCCAGCCTCGGGTTAGCCAGCCTCGGGTTAGCCCGCGTTCTCAGGCGGCCCCGGGAGAGGCCACGCGGCGGACCGGTGGGCACTTCGTCACGGCCGCGTGTGTGTGAACCTCGGGGTGAACCTCAGTCAGGTGCTCGGCCCCCACCAGTACACCGCTGCCTCTCTGCCCTGCCGGCCGGCCGGCTGGCTAATCACATTCACCCGCTGCTCTGAGCGGCTCCAGCCTGTGACCCGGGAGGTTGTGCACCGGGAGCAACAGGGGAATGAAACGAGCTGCGTGGCGGAAGAGAAACCCCCCGCAGTAGTTGTGACACCCCAGGACCAGCCTGAGTACCCCCGCTTTAATCGCATCAGAGTAGCGAGGAGGGGGGGGGTCTTGCTGGATTTTGAGCTCAGCATCGGTCAAGTCCAGACAGCCCACCGTTGTGCCCAAGCTGACGTTCAGTCGGATGTTAAGCTGATCATTTGTGCAGTTGTACCCGGAGTTGTGCAGTCAGGGTGGGTATAACGCAGGAGGTGGTGTCGTTAAACAGGTCACCTGTTCCAAAGCCTTGCTGCACCTCATCCCCCTGCGTCCCAGCTCGCAGGGCACTGATGGGGCAGTGAAGGCCAGTTGACCCGAACACCAACTGATGACAAGTAGTGCACATTCGAGATGATCTTGATGCTGATTATTTGCTCTCGGCGTTTAATGATGCGACATGCAGGATTGCCCCCCTCTGTTGTCTTACCGGTCCAAAAGGCCCAGAACCGCGTTTCACAGCAGACTAAATGATCCTTTTTCAACCTGAAATGCGACGACCTTTCCTACAGTGACCCCAACGTTAGAAAGAGTGAAACGTTGTTTTTGTTCATATTTCCATTACACCACTAGGGGTACTAAGGTTGTCCTAGGGGTCATGTGTGACCCTAAGACAGGGGTGTCGAACCCCGGGCCTCGAGGGCCGCAGTGCCTGCAGGTATTTGTCGCAACCGTGCACTGCGCCGCCTGATTAAACTAGTTCCTTTCCCTCCTCGTCCCAGAAGGTGAGCTAATTAGCTAAATCAGGTGGTGTAGTGCACGGTTGCAACAAATACCTGCAGGCACTGCGGCCCTCGAGGCCCGGGGTTTGACACCCCTGTGACCCTAAGACATGTTTGGGTCATGTTTGACCCTATAAAAGAGAGTGGTGTCCACTGATTAAATGCAGTCTTTCTGCACTTGTGACGAGGGGAAAACCCCAGATAGTCACAAAGTTTGTGATGAAGGACAGCTTGTTTCTTCATGCAAAGTAGATTTGGGGTTTGAAATGAAAATGCTTTAATTTAGAGGTTTAATGAAGGGGGGGTCATGAATGACCCTTAAGACAAGGGCAGTATGCAGAATGTGTGGACAACGCAGAGGTTAAGGTGCACGTTTCTGTCCACAGTGCTAAACGTCACGGTGCCTTGCGAGGAAACCAGCGTAGTCTCACCTCTCATTGAGCCTGCCGTTGCTTATAACTAACGTAATTACTCGTTAACGTGGGCACAACTGCCATAGTCGGTGTTGTGTCTGATAAGTAATTAACCTGCATTGTATTCTACAATTGGGCCGGCGTTTGAAAAGTGAGCCACCCCCCCAACCCGAAGGCCCCGGTTTAGCTGTTTGTACAATAGACGGTGCTCGGTGTTTCATCTAAAAGTCTGGACGTGTCGGTTTCTGTAATCGATATTGGATGTTGGCTCGGGCTAAAGGGATACGCTCTTAAGTAACAATGTCACAATGCTTTTATTGTGAAGATGCCCCGCCGTCCTCTCCACTGTGTGTGTGGGGGGTGGGGGTGGTGGTGCATGAAGCATACACGTTGTGCTGGAGAACAGAAGTGAGGCTATGCACATCTAATCTAAATTGTGCCCAAATGCAGGATGATTCACAAACTCGGGAGCAGAAGGAAAATATGTGCACGCTACATTTGAAGCTCCCAGGGAGATTGATTACACGCCCTCCCCGTTGCTCTCCTTGTTGCCCTGCCACGAAGAGCCGAGGCGGTCTCGTACGGCGGGTATCGCTACGTTGTTGGCTTGTCCTTGGTGTGACTACATTAGGCTGTATGTACTTTGGTATTTGTTTCGAGGGCTTTCTGTGTGGCCGTGTCCCCCTCGGTGCCGCCACCCCGACTGTACAGCCGAAGAGTGAGAGGGCGAGCCAGGAACTATTAAACATATATTCACTTACTGTGAAAAGGATTTGTTAATCCTCTTCTTCATCGTCAGTGATGTGAAGTGGTGATTTTTATCCCAAATAATACTAAATAATGCATTATTTTATTTTTTTTACAATAAGGATAGAACAGAGAACAAATCAGGTGTCCACACTTTCAAAGTCTTCCACTACTAGAAGATATAGAAAATATGGCGTGTACCTTGGTAAAAGGTAATGTTTTGATATATATATATATATATATAATTATTGCAAATCTGTCGGTCTATCCTTCCATCTAGTGTCTGTATTTGAAGACCAGCCAGTGAGCCGGATGTACTCGTGTAGTAAGCGTATCGTGGCCATAAATGTGTGCAAATGAATCCTAACTCGTCTGTTCTGCAGCCAGTTTTACTTTGTGGAAGGTGAATGTAAGTAAGCTGAAACTGGAGAAGCCTCCGGATAACTCTTTGGGAGCAGACGAGCCCGGGTAGTCCGGCACCCCACGTGTCATTTGATGCCTTTAGTGCATGTTAAGACCACTGAAAACAATCGGCAGCAAATTTGAAATCACACATATGTGACGCGTGTAGTGAGGTTTCCTGCTTTAGACTACTGGTGACGAGCGCCGCTGTGTTGTGACGTTTAAAAAATTATTTTTTTTACATCAACACTGACTCATAAAAACTAGCGCCTCCTCTGGTCGGTCGGGGGGCCCTGTTCAGCGTGGCGGTCTAATCTGTCGCCTACCAACACGGGGATCGCCAGTTGGGAACCCCGTGTTGCCTCCGGCCCGGTCGGGCGCCCCTACAAACACAATTGGCTGTGTCTGCAGGTGGGAAGCCGGATGTGGGTATGTGTCCTGGTTGCTGCACTAGCGCCTCCTCTGGTCGGTCGGGGGGCCCTGTTCAGGGGGAATAGCGTGATCCTCCCACGCGCTACGTCTCCCGGGTGAAACTTCTCAGTGTCGGGTGAAAAGAAGCGGCTGGTGACTCCACATGTATCGAAGGAAGTAGGGGTGTAAGAAAACATCGATACACTCGAGTATGGCGATATCATCTTTTGTGATACTGTATCGATTCCCAAAACCACTATATCGATTTTTGATTGTTTACATGTAAAGGTTCGTGACAAACAATTTGTGTTGTGTGTTTAACCCCACGACCGCTAGATGGCAGTGTTGTCAGCTATCTTCAGCCATTCGGCTCTTCCACTCCAACCCAACGATGTAATTTGAGGCAGGAAGTAGCATAAACACAAATAACGCAGGCCTATGAAATCGCGATATATCGCTTTCTCACAGTATCGCATCGCAGAATATCGCGATATATCGAGTCATAGCCCTGCATCGTGACACGTATTGTATCGCCAGATTCTCGCCAATATACAACCCTAGGAGGAAGCATGTGGTAGTCTGCAGCCCTCCCCGGATCGGCAGAGGGGGCGGAGCAGCGACTGGGATGGCTCAGAGAGCGGGGTGATTGGCCAGATACAGTTGGGGAGAAAAAAGGGGGAGGGAAATACCCCCCCATAAATAAATAATTGTGTGTACATGCAAGAATTAGGCAATGCAATTAATTTCACAGTACAAGTTTCCCCATTCAGTATGTTGGGATATAATACTCCAAACACCACGATATATTGTAATGTTTCATTAAAATTGTAGAAAAATATCAAAAGAAAACGCCTCATTTTGTACAAAATTGGGAGTATTTGGATCCATAGCTAGTGTGGCACCGGCAACTCCTGCTGTTGATGCTCTGCGCAGCCCTATTAAAACGCTGCATCTGCCACCTAGTGGTCAGAGATATGTACTACACAGTGCCGCCGCAATATCTCCATGTAATCTTGAGTTTTTGAAAATCCATATATTATTGTGGAAGATAGCATCACTATACTCAACTGCACTGATATGGTCATGTGCTTTCATGAGTTGCTAGGCTAATTTTAAACTTTATTTTCCCCCAAATATTGTTTGTGGTGGAATGATCGCCTAGCGGTGGAAAGCCAGAATTTCTGAAGACAATTGGCTCTAATCCTGGGAGGTGGAAAAGGGGGAAAAAAACATGTTTAAAAATGAAACAAAAGTGCATCTGGTTGGCGTGGCGGTCTATTCTGTTATCTACCAACACGGGGCTCGCCGGTTCGAATCCCGGTGTTACCTCCGGCTTGGTAGGGCATCCCTACAGACACAATTGACCGTGTCTGTGGGTGGGGTGGGAAGCCAAATGTGGGTGTGTGTCCTGGTCGCTGCACTAGCGCCTCCTCTGGTCGGTCAGGGCGCCTGTTTGGGGGGGGGGGGTAGCGTGATCCTCCCACAGAGGATATGTGCTACATCCCCCTGGCAAAACTCCTCACTGTCAGGTTAAAGGAGCAGCTGGTGACTCCACATGTATCGGAGGAAGCATGTGGTAGTCTGCAGCCTTCCCCGGATCAGCACAGGGTGGAGCAGCGACCGGGATGGCTCAGAAGAGTGGGGTAATTAGCCAAGTACAATCAGGGAGAAAAAGGGGGGGGAAACCCCAAAAACTGGAGAAAAGGGGAAAAAAAGCCTGAAGACGACATCTGCAGTGCTCTTGAGCAAGATACTGGGCCCCCAGAAACTGTTTTGGGACACTACACTACAGGCAACCCTGCACTCAGACCCCCTTGGAAGGGTACATGTGCATGCCTTCGTGTGTTCACGAGCTTTGTGTGTACCGCTAGGAGACCATGTGTGCAAATGTGGCCAATAAAACGTGGTTCTTGTTCATATCGCGGCGATGCCTTGTTTAGAACTTGGAGTCTTTTTGAAAGTCCTCAAACTCAGAGCATGAAAGGGAAACAATCCCCATTTTTCAACATTACATAAGCAGATGGGTGACAAATGAACGGAAAAACCTGAATGGCTGACCCCTACAGTGAGGGGGGGGGGTCCGGAGGCCCTGTTATGCTGTGGAGGGTGATTTCCTGGCATGGTTTGGGTCCACTTGTCCCCTTAGAGGGAAGGGTCACTGCAACTCATCCATCCATTATGCAAACTGCTTATCCTGCTCTCAGGGTCACGGGGATGCTGGAGCCTATCCCGGCAGTCATTGGGCGGCAGGCGGGGAGGCACCCTGGACAGGCCACTAGGCCATCAGAGAGCACACACACACATTCACACCCAGGGACAATTTAGTACGGCTGATTCACCTGACCTACATGTCTTTGGACCATGGGAGAAACGGGAGCACCTGGAGGAAACCCATGCAGACATGGGGAGAACATGGGAACTCCACACAGGACGACTCCCAAGGTTGGACTACCCCGGGGCTTGAACCCAGGACCTTCTTGCTGTGAGGTGACCACGCTAACCACTGCGCCACCGTGTCGCCCTCTGTAAATCAATACACAGTTACTCTGAGTGATCAACTTTACCCTACGATGAAGCCTTTCTGGCCCAATGGGAGTGCTTTCTCCCAGGATGACAATTAGGGCTGGGTATTGTCAAGAACCTCACAATCCAATTCAACTTCGATTCTTAAGGTCACGATTCGACTCGATATCGACTCGATTCGATATTGATCCCAGTATGCTTCGATATCGATTCAATAATACTTGTAGATGACAAAAATGCCCAAATTATTCATTGATTACCTTCTGATATTTGTTATATAATAATGTGTGCATTATTTGTATTGGTTTCGAACAAACTGACCCCAAAGATGTATTTTACCATTTCATTATGCTTTAATGCAGCGGTTCTCAACCTTTTTGGGGTCCTGGACCCCCTGCGTATTTTTGATCTACCCTGAGGACCCCTCCACCTGATCTTGGGGGAGGGGGGTTGCAATTTGTAGAAACAGTAGAAACTGCATTTTAAATTGCATTATAGCATTTATTCACTCTTTGGGGCAAAAATAAGAGCTTTCAGTTGTAACTTAGATATAGTTAACAAAACAGAATTCTTATGCAGTAACTTTCAGATATATGTAACAACACAGAATATGTATTCAGTAACTTTCAGATATATGTAACAACACAGAATATGTATTCAGTAACTTTCAGATATATGTAACAAAACAGAATATGTATTCAGTAACTTTCAGATATAGTTAACAAAACAGAATATGTATTCAGTAACTTTCAGATATAGTTAACAAAACAGAACATGTATTCAGTAACTTTCAGATATATGTAACAAAACAGAATATGTATTCAGTAACTTTCAGATATATGTAACAAAACAGAATATGTATTCAGTAACTTTCAGATATATGTAACAAAACAGAATATGTATTCAGTAACTTTCAGATATATGTAACAGCAGAATTTTTATGCAGTAACTTTTAACAATGCAAACAGGAGCGAGATCTCTTATTAAAATACAATAAATTACACTTGTGAAACAGATGTAATTAGAGAAAAAAGTCCTGTTACCCTTTATAGTTTAGGTAGATAAAGGTCTCAGTCACATTTGAGTAAAATAATCCTATTTCTATAAATGTCATAGGATCTTTTTTTTAAAGATATTTTATTTTCACGGACCCCTTGCAATTACACCACGGACCACTAGGGGTCCGCGGACCCCCGGTTGAGAAACACTGCAGTATTGTACCTGAGCTGAATTTGCAGCACAAACGTAATAATGCATAACTGTGCTGTAATCACATGGCAAAAAGTAAAGTGCATGTAAACTAAAAATACTCTTTCCTCTTAGTTTGAACTGAAATGTAACAAAGGCAGCACACACCATGTGCTAAGTGCTGCTCTCTCTGCTGACTTTAACCACTCGACGACGGCTTCCTTCACCTCCGTGTGCAGCTTTGGAACGGCGACTTATGGCGTAGCGTTGGTTCCAGTGTGTGTACCATTTTTTTAAAGCCCTCGTTTTCCACCACACTGTACGGGCGTGGGTCCTTACAGATGAAGGTCGCCACAGACTCCGTTATCTTCTGTGCGCGCACAGAGCTCGACTGTAGTTTGCACACAAAGGATTTGTCTGGCTGCATGTGTTTGCAATCCACAGGTTTAGCTTTAGCCGCAGGTTTAGCTTTAGCCGCAGGGTTAGCTTTAGCCGCAGGTTCAGCTTTAGCCGCAGGTTCAGCTTTAGCCGCAGGTTTAGCTTTAGCAGCAGGTTTAGCTTTAGCCGCAGGTTTAGCTTTAGCAGCAGGTTTAGCTTTAGCCGCAGGTTCAGCTTTAGCCGCAGATTTAGCTTTAGCAGCAGGTTTAGCTTTAGCCGCAGGTTTAGCTTTAGCAGCAGGTTTAGCTTTAGCCGCAGGTTCAGCTTTAGCCGCAGGTTCAGCTTTAGCCGCAGGTTCAGCTTTAGCAGCAGGTTTAGCTTTAGCCGCAGGTTTAGCTTTAGCCGCAGGTTTACCTTTAGCCGCAGGTTTAGCTTCAGCCGCAGATTTAGCTTTAGCAGCAGGTTTAGCTTTAGCCGCAGGGTTAGCTTTAGCCGCAGGGTTAGCTTTAGCAGCAGGTTTAGCTTTAGCCGCAGGTTTAGCTTTAGCCGCAGGTTGCTAAACCTCTAGGTGGCGTCGGCTCAAATGGTTGCGTAGGTTCGTCGTCTCGTTGCGGTGTTTTAATACCGACTCGCAAAGCTTACAACACGACATGACTTCTATCGACTTCCTCTGTTCCGGTTTTACATCCGAATCCAGAATGTGTCCAAACGTCGGATTTTAACGTTGTAGGCGCCGACTTTAAAGCGTTACTGCCGCCGCCTGTTTCTGTCGCCATTTTGTTGAATAAACACGTGTGTTTTGCGTTGTACGGAGGCGCCGCTTGACCAAACAACCGTTGTTCGGTCAAGTGGGCGGTCTCACACTGCGGGGCTTCATTGCAACGGAAATAATCGATTTCAAGATTTTCTGAATCGATATTGAATTGGGGAAAAAAATATTGTACCGTGCATGGGTAAGAAGACACGCTGGCCGCTGGCTGGCGGGTCTGACCCTTTAGTCTAGCGGTTAGCGATGCCTCCTGCGGTGCGGGCGATACGGGTTCGCCTCCCGGCCGCGGCAGCTCCTGTGGTTGCGTTGTCCCCCGAATTCGCTACAATGTTGCAATGCGCTGATGAATCGATTTTTTTACCCAGCCCTAATGACAATGCCCCCATCCACGGGGCACGAGGCATCACTGAATGGTTTGATGAGGATGTAAATCACATGCTATGGCCTTCACAGCCACCCGATCTCAACCCATATGAACACTTGTGGGAGACTCTGGACCGATGTGTTAGACAGCACCACCATCCACCACCATCATCAAATCACCAGATGTTCGACCCAACACCTTGCTAAGACAGTTTATATTGGATTTTCCTTTAATTTGTCACTTGTATATGTTGTAGGGGTAACACTTTTTTAACAGCCCTAATAATGAGCAGTCTTCCGTGTCTCTGAAACACTGCAGAAATTGTCCTCAGAGGATGGATGACACGGGTGGAAACCCGTGAATGTGAAAACTTGCTTCCTGGTTTGCTGATAACCTGCATTGTATTGGAAAATACAAGTAGCCATAGTACACATAGCTGAATAGTGTGGTGGTATTTTACTACAGAGTTCTACGTAGCACCGATAGTCACGTTTTTCTTGTATGTTGCAGCCTATCGGCAAAGCAGGAAGTAGATTTTCACTTTCGCAGATTGCCCACCAATGACGTCAGCGACAAACACTGTTCGGTGTTTCGGCGACGCACAGAAGACTGCTCGGTATCGTGGCTGCTAACGGGGCGTTATCCCTGCAACGTGCACAGAGAGATCGTTTTGAAAATCCTCCGGTGACTTCTCCGAACCAAAACATTATTGGGTCTGTATCGTTAGAGGGGTGTTTTGAATGCAAGACTCATCCAGCCTGTGCGTCATGTTGAGTGTGGCTTAACAAATGCTGGTGTTTGATGGAGGTGATTAAAATCAATTGCTGCCACCAAAGCCAGAGCCAGAGATGGTGATTAAGAACTTGTCAAATCACAAGTCCATGGCGGCGTGCGGGTAGCGTAGCGGTCTATTCCGTTGCCTACCAACACGAGGATCGCCAGTTCGAATCCCCGTGTTACCTCCGGCTTGGTCGGGCGTCCCTACAGACACAAGTGGCCGTGTCTGCAGGTGGGAAACCGGATGTGGGTATGTGTCCTGCTCGCCACACTAGCGCCTCCTCTGGTCAGCCGGGGCGCCTGTTCGGGGGGGGAATAGCGTGATCCTCCCACGCGCTACGTCCCCCTGGCGAAACTCCTCACTGTCAGGCGAAAAGAAGCGGCTGGTGACTCCACCTGTATGGGAGGAGGCATGTGGTAGTCTGCAGCCCTCCCCGGATCAGCAGAGGGGGTGGAGCAGCGACCGGGATGACTTGGAGAGTAGGCCAGGTATAAAAAAAAAAGGGGGGGGGGTCAAAAGCCACAAGTCCAAGGTGCTTATTAAAACACCAAATATTAAGGTTTCGGTTGTGAGCCCAGGTTTCAGAGAAACTCCCACATCGAGCCCATGCCATGAACGGTTTTTACATTGAACTGCATAACCAGAGAGCATGCTGTCACAGCACCAGACCCGGGTTATTTTTACTAAATGTACAAATTAAGGGATGAGAGGCCAATAGGCCATTAAATCCTTGGCTATTTTGACCGTGAGGTTTCAGAAAACGCTGCCACTGCGAGCGGGCTTGAGGTTGACGTTAAGTAAGGGCCGTCCGGTTAAACGTTTTGTATCGGGGCTCACAAACTCGTGGTGATTTTGAGGTCCCGGTCCAAGAGGCTGTCAAGTTCCCCGTTTCAAATGCCACAGCTGCCGTGATTGAAAGTTTGTTTGGTGCTGACCTTGTGAGGGAAACGGGTCGAAGCCATTAAATATTTATTGGGGGAAAATTCTACCCTTTTTCCTTTCATGGCACGTCCCGGCGAATAATCGAGTTAAATTTGATTTAATGCTAGGATGTAGTTTGGTGCCGGGGTTCCCAGGAACCTCCAGACGGGGTCGAGGTTTTAACCACCTGCAAATGTGAGCACTCCATTAAAGTGAAGGCCTGTGTCAGCTGAGCGGAGCTGACTGGCGGGATTGGTTGCAGCTGTGCGGCGCAGCGGTGGTCGTAGTCGGGCCTTGTGGTCTTGATTTGGGGGCCGCGTCAGAAACGTGTTGAAAAGGGCTGCTGTTGTGCTCCACTACTGCCCACTCCACACAATCAGCATCTGTCACCAGAGCAAGATGTCGGCTTTCTCATTTCCCCCCTTTCCGTTTCTCTTTTTCCCCCCCCTGCAAAACCACAAACGCCCAGTTACAGCCGCTCCCCGCTGTTGTGGAGTTGGAGTTTCATTATTACCGTTAATGTACCGATTCTGATCATCAGTGTGCAGTTCGCCGCGTGGCCATATTTCCATCCAGACGGATGACGTTGTCTCGAGTGACTGGAAAATGCTGATGTCACCTTTAACCTTCATCTGTACTTAAACCCTAAATCTCCTCTTTTTTAACCCATAGGCATGTCTACACGCCGTCTATGATGAGACCTAACGACATGATTCGACACAACATAATTACCGTAACACTGGCCAAAACAACTCGGCTACTTTTCAATGGAAGGAAAATGTAGTTATAGGTTGAAATGATCACCCCTGCTCCGCTGCTGACCCCAGCTCGATTGGTAGTGTGTACACTGTAGATTTCAAGGTAGTCTGACCTCAGTGGGCAGAAACTTTAAAAGAAACATAGATTACAGGGCGTCCGGGTGGCGTAGCGGTCTGTTCTGTTGCCTACCAACACAGGGATCGCTGGTTCGAATCCCCGTGTTACCTCCGGCTTGGTCGGGCCTCCCTACAGACACAATTGGCCGTGTCTACGGGTGGGAAGCCGGATGTGGGTATGTGTCCTGGTTGCTGCACTAGCGCCTCCTCTGGTCGGCTGGGGCATCTGTTCGGGGTGGGGGGGACTGGGGGGAATAGCGTGATCTTCCCACGTGCTACGTCCCCCAGGGGAAACTCCTCACTGTCAGGTGAAAAGAAGTGGCTGGCGACTCCACGTGTATTGGAGGAGGGATGCATGTGGTAGTCTGCAGCCCTCCCGGATCAGCAGAGGGGGTGGAGCAGGGACCGAGGCGGCTTGGAAAAATAGGGTAAATGGCCAAGTACAGCTGGGAGAAAGGGGGGGGGGGTAGAGGTACATCTCCACGCCCCAGTTTTGGAGACATACCCTCTCGGCCCGCCTCGCTGTCCACCTCACAAACGGTCATTTTTCAAAAGCATGTATACAAAAGCTGAAACTCATTGAATGGCTCATTTTATAGTCAAAATAATCCCACTCGTTTTTTGCACTTGGTGAATGAAGGGTTCTGTTTTGCAGTCGGGGTCACCAGTAACTTGAGAGCAGACACAGAAGAATGGTTACATTGTGTCCTTGATGTATAAAAGGCAGCGTAATTGCATATATGGATAGATACACGCTTGCCCTTGACCCCTTCCCTCATCGGTTTTTTAACTTACACTGTTTAAAAGTCGCTTTTCAGTCTGTAAGTTCGCACCTTGTGTGAAATATGTGCCATGTTTCCACTGCGCATGTGCGAATGACGTGTCGGTCGGAATGAGGAAGTGTGGAGGCAGTCGTTTTTGTCGCGCACACGTTTGAGTAAATTCTTGAAAAACGTACAGTGGTCGTCGTAGTTATTGAACTAACATGGTAGCAGAGGATGGCCGCTGGTTATTATTATAGCGAATTCAGGGGACAACGCAACCACAGGAACTACCGCGGCCGGGACGCGAACCGGTATCGCCCGCACCGCAGGAGGCATCGCTAACCGCTAGACTAAAGGGTCAGACCCGTCAGCCAGCGGGTCTTCTTATCCATGCACGTTACAATATAAAGTTCCGCCAGCGTTTGATGAGAAGAAATCTTACGAAAGCTGGAAAGATGAGGTCGAAATCTGGAGACTGGTTACTGCCCCGGATAAAAAGAAGCGGGCCTGGGCGGTTAGCTGGTCGCTACGTTCGGACCAAAGGCGGCGAGAGAGTTGGCGCCGCTTTGTTCGCCAGAGTTTGGCCGCCGGCTCCCCCACGTGTGTTCGAACAGAACGCGAATTCGCTGTGTTGACGTCACAACAAGCAGTCTAGTTACACCGACGCCGCTAGCAAGTTTGCTAGACCGCACACAGCAAATGCCACACACGAGCAGTTTGTGTTTACTTGTGATCGTCATGGATGAGCGACAGAGATCAGTCGCGGCGGCTCTGCTTCATATCAACTTGCGCCGGTTTGGGTTCATAGCATAAACCGGAGACGCGCCCAGCTTGGCGAATTTCACCGGGATTCCGGGTAGGGGGCGTGTATTCTTTCCCAACATGAAGGCGGGGTCTAACCCTACTCGAAGGTGATTGGCTGTCCCCTGGCGAACTCTTCGCCCCAGTTGGACATTTTTGAACTCCCACGAAGGCGCGTCCGTCGCTCGATTCGCCCAATTCGCGCCGCCCGTAATTTCGCCGCGAATTATTCCCGCCCG
This sequence comes from Lampris incognitus, assembly GCF_029633865.1. NCBI lineage: Eukaryota > Metazoa > Chordata > Actinopteri > Lampriformes > Lampridae > Lampris > Lampris incognitus. The sequence continues at coordinate 6,868,573 of NC_079226.1, forward strand.
TTCGCCTCCTCCCATTGACTTTGCATGCATTTGCGCCGCCCAAAAAATTCGCGCCGCCTTATTACGGGAAGAGCGCGGGACGGCAGCGCGCCGGAAATGGCCGCGGTGGATTTGAACGAAGACGGCGGAATGGCTACGCTTCTGACAAAAACTGGACTCTGTGTGTTTTTGAAAGAGGACAAGGACCGCCGATACGAGGCGTACACGGAGTTTGACCGGATAACGGGAGACAATGGCGCTTCGATGGTGGATTACACTGTCGAGTTTGAACGGAGGTACAACAGAATTCGCCGGTTCAAAATGGAGCTTCCGGATGCGGTTTTAGCGTTCAAGCTGTTAGCCACCGCGGGACTTGCAGCTAAAGACAAACAGTTGGCGCTCACCGCTTGTCCAAGCCTCCCGTTTGACAGCATGAAGGCGACCTTGAAGAGGATCTTTGGCGATACTACGCCACAGAGGGGCGCTGACGCACTGCGGGTAAGCGGAGACGCAGCTGACGCAGCCTACTGCGCAAAGTTTCCCGGCAGGAGAGGAAGTGGGTCAACTCAAACAGCTGTTCAAGGCACCAATCCGCTTGACAGATACGGTAGGAGAACAAGATGTGCAGTCTGCCGAAGCATATATCACTGGGCAAAGGACTGCCCCCACAAAAATGAACATGCTAAGTTAACAAGATGAAAGACAAACATAGGTTGAAGAATGCAACATCACTTTATTGTCTAAAGACACATTGTCTGACACAGAGATTTTCATGGTGGAGTCTTTGGGATCTGCTGTGATTGACACAGCTTGCACCAGAACAGTGTGTGGCAAAAAATGGCTTGATCATTATGTCAGTCAACTAACACAGGATGAATTACTGAAAATCAAGGACATAAAAAGTACGAGACCGTTCAAGTTTGGCAATGGGAGAATTGTCCATTCCACAAAGAAAGTGAAAATCCCAGCTGTGATCGCACAGACTAGGTGTCAAATTGAGACAGAAGTTGTCCCAGCCGATATCCCTTTGCTTGTAAGCGAAACTTCACTGAAAAGAGTAGGTGCAGTTTTGGACATTGAGAATGACAAAGCCATGATGTTCAAGCAACCTGTGAAACTTGAACTGACATCATCAGGACATTATTGTGTGAACCTGAGGGATGAGAATACCCCAGATGGAACTGACACCCAAAATGAAGATGACATCCTCATTGTGACAGAAAACATGAAAACACAGGAAAAACAAAAAATTCTATTGAAAAACGGTTTGGACATGCCTCAGCTGTCAGACTGCAAAAACTACTGACCTGCTCAGGTAATACTGATGAGGACTGCACCACAATCCTGAAGGATATTGTAAAGAACTGTGAGACATGCCTCAGATACAGTAAACCAAAGCAAAAGCCAGCAGTAGGTTTACCCATGGCCTCAACTTACAATGAAACTGTAGCTATGGACTTACATGAGCTAGAGCCAGGAGTGTGGTATCTGTACGCCATTGATCACTTCACATGCTTCAGTGCAGGGTGCATTGTTACCACCAAGAAACCCAAGGAGATAGTGAAGCACTTTATTCACTGCTGGATAAGTGTTCATGGTTCCCTGCGCAGACTGTTCACTGACAATGGGGGTGAATTCAACAATTAAGAAATGAGGGACATGGCTGAAAACTTTAACATTGAAGTGAAAACCACTGCAGCTTATAGTCCATGGAGCAACGGTCTCTTAGAAAGGCATAATCAAACCCTCACTGAAATCCTGTTGAAAGTAAAGAGAGACAACGGATGTGACTGGAAGACAGCCCTAGACTGGGCCCTGATGGCAAAAAACTCTATGCACAATGTGCATGGCTACAGTCCCTACCAGCTAGTGTTCAGGCAGAACCCAAATCTGCCGTCAGTTCTCACTGATAAGCCGCCAGCTCTAGAAGGGACTAGCGTGGCTACTTGGATAGCTGGTGTGGTGATATTTGTTCGCCACGGGGGCACTTATGTTCGTGTACATCAATCCAGACTTCGAAAGGTTGATGGCTCGCAAGGTTTGCTGAGAGAAAGACAATCAGTTGATGGGAACTGAAAATGCCACATTACCAGAAACTGGATTCAATGGAAATACCACTGAAAATGAAAGTGAGGAAGAGGCACCCTCAAATGATGACGATGCTCAAGATAACAATGAGCCCCCTCACACATCAGCACACCGAAGAGAGGATGATCATGATCAATCTGCTGCATCACAAACACACTCAAATACTACTTGTGAAGGACTTAAGCTGCAAACTGGACAAGTAGTTACATACACAGACAGTGGAAGTGGCCAAGCACACACTGGAAAAATCCTCAGCTGTGCAGGAAAGGCCACTGGAACATATAAAAACTGGTGCAATTTACAGTACACAGAGCCTGAGGAAATTGCTGGCACTTCTGGATCATTGGACCTAGGACAAGTACGCAATCTTCAAGTGGGTCCATCTGAGCATGCAGAGTTATGTACAGACTGCCATAAAGAGGACGTACTGATTGTGAATGATGATGCCTTCATGCCTGCCAAACACGCTGAACTCAGCAACTGGAAACAGAACAATGTGTTTGAAGAGGTGAAAGATGAAGGTCAGAAATGCATCTCGACGAGGTGGGTGTGCACACTCAAGGAGACACCAGATGGTGTTGTACCTAAAGCCAGACTAGTTGCAAGAGGCTTTGACGAAATGAACACTGAGGAGCTTCCAAAAGACTCACCTAGGTGTGCCTCAGAGTCTCTAAAAATGATCATGGCTGTTATATGTCAAATGGCAGCTGAATTCCATGGACATTAAGGCAGCCTTTTTGCAAGGTAAAGAGTTAACCTGAGATGTCTACATTCGGCCTCCCCGAGAAGCTCAGAGCAAAAGAACCGTGTGGAAGTTGAAGAAGTGTGTTTATGGCCTGGCAGACGCTTCTCTGTACTGGTACAACAGGCTGAAAGACATTATGCAGCAGTTGGGAGGTACTGTGTCAAAAGTTGACCCAGCAGTGTTCTACTGGTTGGATGAACCCTGCAATGTGATGGGAGTCCTTGCCTGTCATGTGGATGACTTTATCTGGGGAGGTTCAGACAAGTTCTCCACGACAGTCATCCCTCACTTGAAAGCTGCTTTTCAAATTGGACGTGAAGAACACAACAGCTTCAGCTACATTGGAATGGAGGTTTTCTCTGTGGAGGATGAAATACAGGTGCAACAATGGATGTACATAAAAAATCTCCAACCCATTCCTGTGGACCCCACCAGAGCCACACAGCGAGAGGCCCCCCTAACAGACACTGAATATGATATGCTTAAGTCAAAGACTGGCCAAATATTGTGGGTGGCAAGGCAGAGCAGACCCCCGACATAATGTGTGACATATCCATCCTGGCGTCTAGTACAAAGCATGCCACTGTTCAGACTCTGCACTGTGCAAATAAACTGATCAGAAAAGTGAAATCCGAGGAGGTCACTTTGAGGTTTCGGTACTTGGGTAAAGACAGCTCCCTAAAACTGGTGGTGTTCGTTGATTCATCCATGGGAAATCTTCCAGATGGAGGCACTCAAGGTGGGCACCTAATCATGCTTATGGGAGAGGATGGAAGATTCTCACCTATATGCTGGCAGTCAAAGAGGATCAGGAGAGTTGTTCGAAGCACTTTAGCAGGAGAGACTTTGGCACTTGGAGATGGCATCGACAGTGCAGTCTTCTTAGCGACACTCTACTCAGAGCTCACCACAGGTGACTGACTGTACATGCAACAACTTGCCTATTGTGTGTGTAACAGACAACCACTCTCTTTTTGATGCTGTCAAATCCACCAAATCAGTCACAGAGAAAAGACTGCGACTCGAAATCAGCAGTATCAAGGAGCTCATCAACTCTGGGACTATTCAGCAGATCATGTGGTTAGCAACCAAGGAGCAGCTCGCTGACTGCTTGACCAAGAAGGGGACGTCTGCACTCGTTCTGCTGAGGGCTCTCAGCGAAGGTGTATGGCAGCTTAAAAGCTAAATGGACTAAACAACAAAGACTTTTTCTTTGCTGTTCTTCTCTAGTTATTAAAGCCGAAACTTTAAAGCTGGCTATCTGTTAACGCCACTAAAAAGAAAAAGAAATGTTTTCTCTTCACTGTTTTTCTTTAAAGAGAAAAGGGGCGTTTGTTATGTGCTATGTTTCCACTGCGCATGTGCGAATGACTTGTGTTGTTTGGAATGAGGAAGTGTGGAGGCAGTCGTTGTTTTTGTCGTGCACAAGTTTGAGTAAAGTCTTGAAGAACGTACAGTTGTCGTCGTAGTTATTGAACTAACATGAAATACCTGTTTTGATGGTGCGTTTGGTTTCTCAGGTCAGTCACCAATGAGGATGCGAGAGGTCTCCAGAAGCTGATTGAGTGATTCTACCATGAAGCCCAGATTAAGCGCCAACTGCTTTGCCAGAGAGTCTCAGACCCTATCTGTAAGTAAAATTTACTTCCCACAAGAATTTGCCATTACGTAATTCAGTTGGCATTATCCTGGGCATGTTATTAGGCTGGTGAAGCATTAAATGACTGGCTGGTATGAGTAGATTTTGTCTTTTCAGTACTTACTACTACTACTACTTTCGGCTGCTCCTGTTAGGAGTCGCCACAGCGGATTATCCGTTTCCATCTCTTCCTGTCCTCTGCATTTTCCTTTGTCACACCAGCCACCTGCATGTCCTCCCTCACCACATCCATAAACCTCCTTTTTGGCCTTCCTCTTTTCCTCTTCCCTGGCAGCTCCATATTCAGCATCCTTCTCCCAATATACCCAGCATCTCTCCTCCACACATGTCCAAACCATCTCAATCTTGCCTCTCTTGCTTTGTCTCCAAACCGTCCAACCTGAGTTGTCCGTCTAATATACTCGTTCCTAATCCTGTCCTTTTTTGTCACTCCCAGTGAAAATCATAGCATCTTCAACTCTGCCACCTCCAGCTCCACCTCCTGTCTTTTCAGCAGTGCCTTAAGTACTGAAAAGTACTTAGTGTTTTTTTTAGGGCTGAAATGGTGAAGTTGCCATACCCCTCCCCCTACTCCTCCACTTTTCTAAATATGACCTCTAATGCTAGTATTTCACGCACCCAAAACAAACTTGGGATGTTGAATGCTCCTCTCCCTGTACTTCAACTCATTTTACTCTCGGTTCAGCTCATAAGGTCACCTTTCACATTTGCATCAACGTGCCTACACAACAGCAGAACGTCACGACTTGCTCAGGTTTCGGCCATAAAAATCAAACATGATTGAATCCATTCTGGGAGTCTCCGCTGGATCAGGAGGCAAGAGAGGAGTAGCAAAATTGTCACATCATGGTTTGGCTACTTCTGTGTGTGCTGAATAATTCTTATTGTGTAGGTATGATTTGGGGTTAACTGGTTGAAGTGGCATGTTCCCAGCTGTGCATGAAAGAAACACTCAGTTACTTTATGGCTGTAGGTGGGTTGCACAGTTTGGTGTACTACCTGTTTGGGAGCAGATTTCAAAGGTGTTGGCCACTACTGCTTGTGACAGAGTTAGCTTAGGATCGTTTTATTTTATGTATTTGCAGAGAAAGAATAATACATCCATCCAGCGTCCAAGGCATCCAGTGCTTTACCTGTGCCCCCGTCCATAGGGTTGGTTGTGTCAGGGAAGGCATCCGACATAAAATTTTGCCAAATCATTATGCGGATTGACAAGACTGCCATCGGTGCTGTGCCCTTGCAGGGTACTGATGGAAACTATCAAATTCATTGTGGCGACCCCTGGGAAACAGGGAACAAGCCAAAAGAAGAAGAAGAGAAAGAATAATACATAATACATACATGGGGTAATAATAGGGGTGTAACTTCTGAAACTGAGAGCGAAACGGTAATACAAACATCCATCGTCTCAAGTTGCAGTACCGTCTACTGTATCGCGATTGCCCCACCCCCACCCTGTTTCATTACACCTATTTTATTGTCTTACAGCTGCATGTGACTAATTTGGTCCGGTCATGATCGAGTGATCATCTGTGCGGTGAAAGTTAGTAAAAAAGAGAGTAGGCTAGTTTCATTTTCCTGAAGATGGCAAATAAACCTGAGATTGCAGATCCCCAGGGCACATTCAAGTCAGCAGGGTGGGAACCTTTTGGTTATCCAGCGGCGTATAGGGACGGCAGCCCTGTCAACAAAACACACACGATTTGTCATGTTTCACCAATCTTCCTCATGTGACAGGCAACACCCCAAATATGCAATCGCATATCCGAAGTCATCGTCCCAACATTGATCTCAGCGGCGCACGAAAGAAAACCAACAGCTAACTCTTCCTAATGTCTTTACAATGACTCTACAAGCTAACTCGGACCTTGCTCAACCAATTACCAAGGCAATCATGGTTTTCATGGCACAGGATATGTAGGCTGGTCCCCAGCAAAATTGATTAATTTATTTTAATTTATATTTACCTAGTTAACTCATGCGACGTTAATCTACCTTCATAGTGTTCTTGATATTTAAAATTGTATTTGATTTAATAAAACCCAGATTTTTTTCCCCCTGTATTTTATTATTCACCCCCCACTCCCAGTCCCCCCCTCCCCAAACAAACAAACAAGGAATGAACCAAACTGTGGCTAAAAAAATCGAATTAGGAACCAAGCTGTGGATTTGGAGAATCGGTACACTCCTAACGGTTGGTTATAGAGTGCTTCTGTTTCATGTTGTTTCGCTAGTGTATACCATGTCCAGCCGCGTGGGAAAAGAAACCAATTGGGGGATGAGAGGGTTTCAAAAGCAGCCATAAAATGCTTACAGCAATAAGGACCAAGTGTAACTAATATCAGCACAGCGGGATCTGAACCAGAAACCAGGTCCTCGTAGGTTCTCCTCGTAGGTACTAAATCTAATTCGGCTAAACCTGACAATTTTTCTTCTGACTATTGACAATTCTATAGTTCCACCTTCCCTTCAGGTTAACAGTCTGGGTGTCCTCTTGGACAGCACATTATCTTTTGAAGCACACATCACTAATGTTACTCAGTCTGCATACTTCCTCCTATGCAATATTAATCGTCTTTGCCCGTTGCTTACACCTAACAGCACCGCCATACTCCCTCACACCCTGGTTCATCCCGTATTGCCTACTGCAATTCTATCCTCTTGGGTCTTCTCCTCAAGTGTCTTCATAAACTTCAGTTGGTCCAGAATTCAGCTGCCCGTATCATGACCAGAACTCCTTCCATAGATCATATCCCTCCTGTACTTCAGCAGCTTCATTGGCTCCCTGTTAAATACCGTATCGACTTCAAGATCCTGCTGCTCACCTTTAAGACCCTTAATAACGTAATACTTTTCTTGTCTTTACAAACTCCTCCATACCCACACCCCTGCCATACTCTCAGATCCTCTTCTGCTCTCCAACTCACTACACCATCGGCCCGCTTGACTACCATGGGGTCTATAGCCTTCACTCGTTCTGTCCCCTGCCTATGGAACTCTCTCCCACAAGGCATTCACAACATTGACTCTTTCCACCTTCAAATCCCATCTCAAAATACACCTTTTCAAACGGGCATATTCAGTCCGATCCCGACTTTAATGGTTCCACCCACGCTGACTTCTGCACAGATCATTATTATGTACCTATCTGTTGTCTTAGCTTATTATTGTATACCCCTGCTTTGTTTGATTTTATGTCTAATACAGTGCCTTTTGTTTTTTATTGCGCATGCATAAAGACATTGCAGTGTTTCCCACAGACTTGAAGACTTGTGGGGGTGGGGGTGTTCAACAACAATTCAAAAGTTGTACATTATAGTTTGTAAATTATTTGGTTTCTTATTAAATGTATCTGTCGCTGTCGAACTATCCCCAAAGCCACAGGTGCCATCATGCAGGTGCTGTGGCAAACGAGTTGTTCATTGTCATTTTTATATTTTTCTTTTCTCTTGATGGGGTTGGTAGGTTACTTTAGTGGGGTGGCCAGCCCTGCCAAGACAACGGTAGGGGAAACATTGAGCCTCAAAGGGGAATAGTTTTTCCACTGATTTAGCCATTAGTAATGTTCTTTGCTAGCTCTGTGCGGCCAAGCCAAACGTTGAAAGTAGCTGTCGCGGTCAGCCATGTTTCCATCTGGACTCGCATTGAGAGCCCTGCGTAGCTCAGCTGTATTATCATCACTTTCCACATGGTGTAAGTGGTGGTGTAGCACAGACTCAGAAACACAGTTCAAGACTAGAGACTCAGGACATTCATTTCTTTTGAAGTCAGCCCCATGCTTCTGAGCTATTTAAACTTGGTTCTCCAATATCTACCCTGGGTAAGGAGATGTGATTTGAATGATGTAATGTGCAAAGTGCTGAACTGACTGTTTTAAAAGGGTGCTGTCTACTGTAAAACGACATGGTTTCTTCTCCCCCTACCAGTGGAATTAAAGACGAGGAGGAGGATGAAATGAGAAAGTGAACAACCGGAGGAGCCCAGCCCCACCTCCAGCCCACCCCATATTTAAAAAAATGGCAGGCCTACAGCTCGTCACTCCTGCCTCTTCACCCATGGGGCCCTTCTTCGGTCTGCCATGGCAGCAGGAGGCCATCCATGACAACATCTACACACCTAGGAAATATCAGGCAAGAACAAGCGCTAGATGCATCCTGTTAAAGATAGCTGACCCATTTGTCATTTTACATCAGTGTCGGATGGCTTTAGATCTCTGTTAGTTATCATTTACCGTGTTGTGCAACCCTGTTACCCTCAGCGATGGATTGTCATTAAAACCAAATCTTCCTCTCCAGGTTGAACTTCTTGAAGCAGCTCTTGAACACAATACTATTGTCTGCTTGAATACTGGCTCAGGGAAGACCTTTATTGCAGTACTCCTAACAAAAGAGCTGTCCCACCAAATTCGTGGAGACTTCCGAGAAAATGCAAAGAGGACTGTTTTTCTGGTTAATACAGGTAACTTCAAATTTGTATCTTCACACCAAGAATATTTTTCCTGCTTTACATTTTCTTTGTTCCTATAATTCTTTTAGCCCGGTAGAACAGTGTCCAATTCCACTTCTTTGATAACTGAATCATGGAGGATGTTAATGTAGCTGTTAGTGTCCATGCTATGATTGCACTTCATTTTTGGTGGCTATTTGTTTTTGAATTCGTCTTAAATTGCTTGCTTCCTTTAAATCTCGCAAATCATTGTGTGGTTCATAAGAGATTTGCGGGGTTTACTTGGTGGTTAAAGCTAAATTTGTCTTTGGTCTGTTTCCTAGCTTCGTCTGTGGTTCAGCAAGCAGCAGCAGTTCGGACTCACTCAGACTTACAGGTGGGAGAGTATACCAATGTGGAGGACACCTTAGCATGGAGAGACCAACATTGGGCCAGAGAGATGATTGAAAACCAGGTGCGCTGATCTCTCTTGCCTAGCTATGCCTGACAGTCACTGAATTTTACAAAACCTAATACAAAATGAGATTACCTGTATCGCAGTTTTCACCTTTACCAAAGAAGGAATTTCACATACTGCTCGAACTTAGCTGTAATCCTTCTTAATAATAATACAACCCACACACGCACACATCTCTTGTGTCCCATTGTACAGGTGCTCGTCATGACGTGCCACATATTCCTGCATGTACTCAAGAATGGAATCTTGCCACTGTCTAAAATCAATCTGGTGGTGTTTGATGAGTGCCACCTTGCCATCACAGACCACCCCTACCAGGAGATAATGAAGGTGAGATCACAGGCCCCTGTCACCTGCTATCTTGAAAGGCAGCACAAAAGAGGAGTGTAGCCATTATATCCATTATCTTGAAAAATTAGCATCGCCCATTCTCATTGGTTGCGTGTGATAGAATTTTCTTTGTAAAGCAAGGACTCTGAAGCATCTTTGTGTGCAGGTTTTAAACTTAGACATCTTTTCAGGATTGTAGTGAGTCTTTTTCTTCGTTGTAAGCTACTACAGATTGTGTGGAAATTTTAGGCTGAGTGGTGTTTTGGCACTGTTCCTACAAGACGGGTGTGTTAACCAAATAGACACACCCTCTTGACAAAGCTGTATACTTTTATTTCAGTCAGAACCACTCAGTAAGTCCTGCAGCTATTTACTTACGCTTCAGAAAAGCAGAAATATTACATATAGCCTGTAATTATCAGAGCCGTAATTAATGAACTATATTGATGAATAACCTGGTTGTCCTTGCTTTTCGTCCTGTCTGTCCAATCAGCTGTTTGAGGGCTGTCCATGCAGTCCCCGCATTCTGGGTCTCACCGCCTCCATCCTTAATGGGAAATGTGACCCACTGGAACTGGAGCAGAAGATCCAGAACCTAGAACAGATCCTGAGGAGCAATGCTGAAACTGCCACTGACCTTGTGGTCTTGGACAGGTAGAGGAAGCTTTTGGATACAACCGTCATTCCCACAGACCTAGAAAACATTGAAAATTCATAAAATTTTGAACATGAGGTCAGAACTGGAGAGATTGAGGAAAGTTTTGGAAATTTTCTTCTAAAATGCTTTTGGTTCAGCCAAAAGTTTAGAGTTGCTCTTGGCTACTCACAATGTTATGTATTTTTTAAATGCAAAGCAACAACATTTGCTGTTTTCCTGGCTGTAATAAAATCTTAGCAAATATTGGTCTTGGAAATGAAATGGGTCCTGTAATTTCACTAGCAAAAATGTTTGGGCAACCTGTATAACCTGTAAGTATCTGTATGGGGGGTATAAAGTTTGACTGGTGACCAGACTTTATACAGAGATGTAACCTGTGTGTGTACGACCATTCCAGATATGCTTCTCAGCCAAGAGAAGTGGTAGTAGACTGCGGCCCCTACCTGGACAAGAGCGGCCTCTCAGGGCGTCTGCTGGGAGAGCTCAATGAAGCACTCGACTTTCTCCATGACTGCAACATACCTGTGACCAGGGAAGATCGTGACCCCACTTTCATATCGAAACAGGTGAGAAAGAACACGCTGAAATGCACAGTCCTGTGCATGTCTTAAGTATTAGAGCTGGGATCGAAGCCTTTCGAATGAATTACCTGAATATGAAATCCGTTTTATTTCCCCCCCAAATATTATATATTTTTCCCCCTATTTCTGTTTTCTCAGTTTTTTTATTTAGATTTTTGTCTTTTTACTCGTTATAATTGCAAGAATATTTATAATAAAATACAATAATAAAAACAAAAGTAAATGGCATTTTGAGATCATTTAAATCAAAGTGTGTGCATAAGAGAATAAAAGTACACATAAAAGAGCATGAATTAAAGTGCCTTCATAACAAATAAGCACACGCTCATCGCAAGGTGTCATATTAGTGCTTTTGCCTTGGCGTCGATGTATGACACGCAAGTACCAGCTTCTTTACCTTAACATTTAACCACTGTCTAAACTTAACCCTAAACTTAGTCACTACCTAACCTGTATGTTATGGCAGCGACCGGGACGGCTCAGAAGAGTGAGGTAAATGGCCGGGTACAATTGGGGAGAAAAATTGGGGGGGGGGGGAAACAAACAAACATGGTATTTTCCCACATGTGAGCAGATATTGTGATGTATATTGATATTGAGTGAAATTCCCTGCGATCATCGTGATAATGTTTTCCATGTCGTACCGGTGCTACATTGTGGCAATTTGTTGTGTTTTGCATGTATATATATTTATATATATACATATATATCAGGTCAAACCATCAAAGGAGAAAAATTGTTGGTACAGCCTAAAAAAAAGGCTCTAGCCATCCAACACTGCCACTGCAGTTTTAACATTGGAGACTATTGAGCACCAGATTTGTCTCTATATAAATGTGAAAGTGTACCTTGTGCAGCCCTAGAATGGAGCCCTGGGGAACTCCACTGGTCATTTTTGTATGCTCAGATTTGTAATTACCTATAGACACAAAGTAGTCCCTGACGTTTAAGTGTGATTCAAACCACTTTAGTGCTGTTCCAGAAAGTCCCCTCCAGTTTTCCAGTCGGTCTAGTAATATGTTGTAGTCGACTGTGTCAAATGCAGCACTGAGATTCAATAATACCAGGACTGAGATTCTACCACTGTCTGCGTTTAAGGGGGTGTCATTAAAGACCTTAAAAGAGCAGTCTCAGTGCTGTGGTGTGGTTGAAATCCTGACTGGAAGATATCAAAACAGATGTTAAGTGCCAAAACATTCTTGAGCTGCTGGAAAACAGCTTTTTCAATAATCTTACGTAGAAACGTGAGGTTTGAAAAGCCCTATAACGGTTCATTAGTTAAGTGTCTAGATTATTCTTTTTTAAGAGTGGCTTGATGACTGTAGTTTTCAGGGCCTGTGGGAAGAAACCTGAGAAAAGAGATGTATTGACAATTTGAAGAAGCTCTGAGGACATGCAATTTGAAACATTTTTGAAAAAGCCTGTTGGCAGAATATCAAGGCAGCAGCAGGAGGATTTCAGATGTTGTATAATGTCCCCCTAGTTTTTATGGTCGATGAGATCAAATTGTGACATACTATTTGAATTGATTTTAGGTGGACCCGGGGAGAACACATTCCCTGTACCTAGTACGGAGACACTCACTGCCTGTTTAATTTTCTGAATTTTGTCGTTGAAGAAGGAGACAAATTCATTACAGGCCCTGGTAGATAGAAATTCAGAGGCAACTACCATAGGGGGGTTTGTTAGCCTGTTGACAGTAGCAAACAAGGCACGTACATTATTATAGTTTTTGGCAGTGATGTCAGAGTATTAGGATCGCCTTGCATTTCTCAGTTCCAAATTACAAATGCGCAGTCTCTCTTTACAGATGTCATAATGAACAGTTCACCTTTACGACACCTCTCTTTTTTCTATTCTGACCAGTGTGGCGGATCTCCATGGAGATCTTTTCTTACCAGAGACCACCTTCACCTTAGCGGGTGCAATGGCATCGATAACATCTGTAATTTTAGAATTACAATTATCTACAAACTCATTGACTGAGACCTGAGAGAGGGCGCGTGGGGAAGAGAAAGTCTATGCTGTTTTGTGATTACCTGTGTTTGAGCATTTGTGTGCATGGTATAGTACTCTCAAAGAAAACAGGAATAATCAGAGAGAGCGACATCAGTCACTACAGCCTTAGAAATGATCAGACCCTCGGAGATAATTAAGTCCAGAGTGTGCCCCTTGTTGTGTGTGGGCTCCGTCACATGTTGAGTCAGTCCATAGTTATCAAGAACACAGCACAGTTCTTTAGTTCCTCTGTTCTGGGGGTTGTCAGCATGGATGTTTAAATCTCCAGCTATAACTACACTGTCAAATTCAATACAGATTATAGACGGCAGTTAAGTCATCAAAAAAGTTTGCATTGTATTAAGGTGGCGTATAGATATTTAGAAATATAACTCGAGAAAACAAATTCGTCTGAAGAGCTGAAGAATTTTGCTTCAGAAGAAGCAAAATTTCAATATATTCGTGCATTGGAGCGCAAATCATTAAACAAAATGGCAAGTCCACTGCCTTTCATATGCTGTCTGGTTTCGCTCACAAAACTGAAGTTGGCAAGGGTTGACTAAGTAAGAACAGTTGCACTGTTGTCTTGGTCTAACCAAGTGTCAGTTAAAAACATAAAATAGAGCTTGTGCTTGATGATAAAATCATTAATTTAAAAAAATTTTCCTGCCAAAGACCTGATGTTTAGTTACGCTAAAATTTAGTGTGATAAGAGTATTATCTGCACAATTTTTTGCAACAAGCTGTGGCTGCTGGCGTACAACTGCAGTCAGATTAGATAAAGTAGCTGTGTACTTTGAGTACACTTTGTTCCACCTGAAGCTGGTCAAAACAGGAATTGCAGACCTTGGAGTTGCTCCTCACTGTCTGGGATGGGCTGTATCAGCAGCAGTGGGCCCATACCCAGTAAGTAGAGGGAGACATGAGCTGAAGGGGGCGGGGGGGCGAGGTAGGGACCCAGTCGGTCCTAGTAGTCAGCATGCCCTTTAATGCTGACCGCGGGGAGATTGTCCTTGGTTTGTTTGGATAAGTGGGAACTTTGGGTGCGACATAATATCTTGTCAATCCCTTTTACCTGCATCCTTAGCTTGTGTGAGATATCTCTGAGAGGCACCGGGGGGGGGGGGGGGCTGGGAATGATCCATGGTGTTGTCCCTGTTTTCCTGGGTAGAAAAGGTTGCTCTACTTTTCCCAGATTTTCCCTGACCCTTTCCAAATACCAGCAGTGGGATGCTGGAGGCCATAGGTTAGGTTGGAGGTAAGCATGCGGACCCTCACTCTGTTTAAATGCACCTCGTCCACCCTGAAACGGTTTCATTGCTCCCAGAACGGGTTAAGTTGTCAATGAAGTTCAGTTTTTGAGCAGTGCATGCGGATGAAAGCCAGGTATTTAGTGCCAGCAAGCTGCTGAAACGTTCAATTCCTTTCCCTAAAGTGGGCGTTGAACCTGACACAAATATCTGAGCTGGGACTAGTTGTAGAATGTCCATTAGGTGTGTGAAGTCTCTTTTTAACAGCTCTGAGCCATGTGTCATTCCAGGATACATGTCATTTGTTCCAACATGCACAATAAGTGTGTCTGTGCCCGGATGGTCGAATAACACATGTGGCAGTGTTTGGACCATGTCACTAACCATAGCATTGGGTAGACAGTTTTGAAAACTTTGCTTTTGACATCTCTTTATTATATGGTCACCTACCAGCAGAGCTGTCTTTGGCTTGATGTCTTGTCTAGCTTGGTTAACTTCATTTTTGAATGTCTGGTGCATGTTCTGCTGTGATGCTGTCTTTTTTGATGATGTAACATTAGCTTTAGCGGCTATTGAGCTGTTGTTTACCTCTGGGTGCTGCCGAGAGACATTCCTCAAGGGCTTGGCTGTATCATGGGCCATGGCTGAACGGGTCTTAGCATTAGCTTCTGAGCTAGTGGTGCTAATGCTAGCTGTGGCATTATCATTGTGCCCACTGACAGGCAGCTCATCCAAAATAATAAAGTCAAGTCAATTTTATTTGTATAGCTCATTATCACAAATTTGTCTCAGGGGTCTTTACAGACACACAACATCCTGTCCTTAGACCCTCGCATTGGATAAGGAACAACCCCCCCCCCCCAAAAAAAATCCTCTAAGAAAAATAAAATAGGAAGAACCCTCAGGGAAAGGAGAGCAACAGAGGAGGATCTCTCTCCCAAGATGGACAATGTGCAATGGATGTTGTGTTAACACAATTTGGAAGCGGTTAACAGAATTATAATGGAATTATAGAATATATGAAGAATATGATGGGGAGGATGCCAGGCAGTGTCCAGACGCCACTGGAACAGCCCAGGACCCAAGCCACGTGACCACCATCACCGTGTAGACAAAAAAAAAAGACATATTAGTCACACGTCTGAGTGAGAAAATGATATAACATTGAAACAGGATAAGAAAATTATATGGATTTATCAGATATGTAAAAAGAAAATGTGATGAGGGGGATGCCAAGCAGTGTCCAGGTGGCGACCGCCATCACCATGGAGACCTGGGAGATGGACAGACTGCACGTGCACACAAGGGCGACTCGCATCACACCATTCACACACTGAAGAAGAGAAAGAGGAAGACATCATTCAGAGAGAGAAAAGATGTGTGAGAGAAGTGAACAGTTTGCAATAGTCAATAATTTATACGCTATAATCTCGTCGGAAGAACAGTGCTTGGTAAATTCATTGCGACAGAAATCGACCTGCCATGCAGTACAGGTTCTGAAGCACTCGATGTAAAGGCAACTAATTGTAGCCTAAAGCAAAAAGATTAGTTTTAAGTTTGGGTTTAAAGGACTCAACAGAGTGACTGTCTGATGGCAGCAGGCAGGTTATTCCGCAAGAATGGGCCTGACAGGAAAAGGCCCTGCCACCTGCTGACTTCTTTTTAACTTTGGATACACACAGGAGCCTGTATTTTGAGAGCAAAGAACTCGAGATGGAATGTACGGTTTAAGGAGATGAGACAGGTAAGATGGGGCAAGCCCATTTAGGATTTTATAAATCAGTAGACGCACCTTGAAGTCTGATCTAACATGGATAGGAAGCCAGTGAAGGGAGGCAAGAATGGGTGTAATATGGTCAAATTTTCTGGTTTTAGTTAGGATTCTAGTTACAGCATTCTGAACCATCTGAGGACTTTTAGTACTAGCATTTGGCAGACATGAAAACAGAACATTACAATAATCAAGTCTGGATGAAACAAATGTCTGTGTTAGAGACTCTGTGTCAGCCATGGACAGGAAAAAACAAATTTTAGCTGTTACGTAAGTCAAAAAAGGCAGTCTTGGTGATTTCTTTAAAATGCTTATCAAAGGAAAGGCTGGGATCAAACGTAACACCAACATTTTTTGCTGCCACACTTTGTGTAATCACAGTGTTGTCAGTTGTTAATTGATGGCATTGGTAACTCTGTCTAGCAGGGCCAGTGACCAGCATCTGAGTTTTATCCGGATTTAAAAGCAGAAAATTTAGGGACGGAGTGGCACAGTGGTTAGCGCAACCGCCTCACAGTAAGAAGGTCCTGGGTTCGAGCCCCAGGGTAGTCCAACCTTGGTGGGTCTTCCTGTGTGGAGTTTGCATGTTCTCCCCGTGTCTGCATGGGTTTCCTTCGGGGACTCCGGTTTCCTCCCACAGTCCAAAGACATGTAAGTCAGGTGAATTGGCCGTACTAAATTGTCCCTAGGAATGAATACGTGTGTGTGTGTGTGTGTGTGTGATGGACTGGCAGTCTGTCCAGGGTGTCTCCCCGCCTGCCGCCCAATGACTGCTGGAATAGGCTCCAGCATCCCCGCGACCCTGAGAGCAGGATAAGTGGTCAAGATAATGGATGGATGGATGGATGAATGGAAAATTTAGGGACATTCAATTTTTCACAGCAGCCAAGCAGGCCTCTGAATGAGTCATTCGAATACGATCTACAGCCTTTATAGGCACAAACAGCTGAGTATCATCAGCATAGCAATGGAAATGTATTCCACGACTGCATATAATTTGGCCAAGAGGTGAGTTCCATTCATCCATCCATTATCCAAACAGCTTATCCTGCTCTCAGGGTTGCGGGGATGCTGGAGCCTGTGCCAGCAGTCATTGGGCGGCAGGTGGGGAGACACCTGGACAGGCCGCCGGGCCATCACAGGGCCGAGATGTAAGGTGAAGAAATTAGAGGGCTAAGAACTGAGCCCTGAGGTGTGCCATATTTAACATCAGAATTTTGATGTAATATTATTATAGCAGACACAATGTGTTCTTCCAGATAAGTAGGACTTAAGCCAAGAGAGAGCTAAGCCAGAGACACAGAAATTACAATTTATTCTGTGTAATAGTATGCAGTGATCAGTGGTGTCAAAGGCTGCACTGAGGTCCAGTAGTAGAAGCACAGAAGTGGAATCAGAGTCCATAGCTAGTAGGAAATCATTCACCACTCTGGTCAGAGCAGTTTCAATGACGTAAACCTGTTCCCCAGCCGAACCTCTGGTGAGACATTAGTGGAACTGTGCTTGTTGTGTTTGACTCTTACCCCGGACAACGTCTGTCCAGAGTTCTGGGTTTGCCACTGCGGTGGTAGAGCAGGTCTTTGGTCTTGCTCCCTGGTTTAGCCAATAGTCCATATCAGGATCCGATGTGGTGTCGGTCTCAAGCCGGTTTGGGCCAGACCAGGGAATGGTGTCTGAAGAGTCATCAGGGTAGGGCTCATTATGTCTGAAAGCTGCTTTGCAATGCACTTAATGTCCCTGGTTCTGATCATCAGCTGGTTCTGTGACAATTGCTTGGGGAGCAGCAATCAGAGTGTCAATACATTTTTTGTACTCTCGTATTTGGTAGAGCATAGAGATTCCTTTTTCAAGCTCGGATTTTCTGGCTGAGCGTTGCACAGCTGGTGCATTCAGTGGAGGGAGAAGAGAGGGGAGGCATTTTTCCCAAAGCAAGACAAAGTCTTCAGCTGTCCCAACTTCTGAGAGCATAAACCTGGTTTATGCTTTTTCAGCTTTCCCTGAATAGGATCATTTCAGGTTTCTCCTCTTGTACTGTCAATATACACTAAATAGGATCACTGTTTGCTGTTATTTAAGGTCTCTCCTATTGTAGTCACAACTTTCTTCCACTTGATTCTGTCAAGTTGTTTGCTGACACTCAATTTACATTATTCATTATTTCATTTGTCAATGTGTCATCACCCCTAAGTGAATGTCATTACCTTCAGACATCTTTCCATCAGGTGTCTTTTGAAGCCTCAGTGTAGTTAATATATCCCAGTACCTCAAACATCAATTTATCCACATTAATTCCTCATATGCTACAACCAGAAATGAAAACAATCTCCAAAAGAAAAGCTAGTCTGGTTCCCAAGGGCAGCAGGACTCGTTGTTTCAGCGTCAGTGCCGTGGACAGACAGTCTCTTCTCTTCAAAGAGAATAACTGAAAACTCTGTAAACCGGGTTCACTTTCACAAATAATCTGGTTGTTAAATGCTGCTCATGGAGAAGTAGCAAAAAGTAACAAAAAAGTAGAAAAACTTGAAAAGTCAAGAGCAAAGCGGAGAGCAAAAGCGTCTGCACTGTAGCATGGGTGTTGAGTATGTAAGGACAAATTAGTTTAATTTCCCAATATATCAACATATTTTTTGATATTCTTCCCCCAGTTTTCCAAATTATTTGCACTTCCGTGTTTATATGTGAAATACATTTTCATGGCTTCATTCCTGTCCACGTTTGCAGCATTGCGGCACTCAGGCCCCTACTTAAAACTCCGTGCCCCCCCTTTTTTTTTTGTTGAAGCCAACTGTTTTTTTCCCCCCCTAATGTTTTCCTTGTGTAAATTTTTTTTTTGCCATCAGCGTAGTGAGCCCCCTGTGCTTTTATAGAGTGCTTAGAGGTTATTAACAATGTCTGTTTTTTTTTCTTTTGCTTTTTTTGTAACTGATACGTTTCTTCCCCTTCCAGGTTCTGAGTGACTGCTGCGCCGTGCTGCTGGTTTTGGGGCCCTGGTGCGCAGACAAAGTGGCGGGCATCATGGTGCGCGAACTCCAGAAGTATATCAAGCATGAACAGGAGGAGCTCAATCGTAAGTTTTTGCTCTTCACCGACACAATCCTGCGCAAGGTGCACGCCCTCTGTGAAGAACACTTCTCGCCTGCCTCGCTGGACCTCAAGTTCGTCACACCCAAAGTCCTTCGCCTGCTGGAGATCCTGCACGAGTACAAGCCTTTCGAGCGGCAGCAGTTCGAGAGCGTGGAGTGGTACAACAACCGTAACCAGGACAACTATGTGTCATGGAGTGACTCTGAGGATGAAGACGAAGATGAGGAGGTGGAAGCCAAGGAGAAGCCCGAAGCCAATTTTCCCTCGCCCTTCACCAACATCCTGTGTGGAATCATATTTGTGGAGAGGCGTTACACAGCTGTTGTTCTAAATCGGTACAGTGGTTGTTTCTCTCTGTAGGATTTTGAGTGGGGTAGACATGGTAGACAACCTACGTACTGATGTTTGTTTGTTTTTTTTAAAACATCATCATCTGACTCCTGCTTCGTAAATATGGCCCTTCGATCAGGTTTTCATTTATATCTGACAAATTGCAGTAGTCATTTTGCATGTCCTACATTAGCTTAAACTCAAATCTACTTTTTAAATGGTTTTTCCACCTAAATTTATGAGTCTCTGCTGGTCTTGGATTGACCCTGCCTGCACCCAAGGATGACATCAGGAAAAATGGAAGTCTCATTCAGTGACGTCTTCTGGATATTGCCAAATAGTTAAGCTGATTCAGTGTTTTGTTTCTCTGTTTTTCTCCTCAGTCTAATCAAAGAGGCAGGAAAGCAGGATCCAGAGCTGGCTTACATCAGCAGCAACTTCATCACAGGCCACAGCATTGGTAAAAATCAGCCACGCAACAAGCAGATGGAGGTTGAGTTCAGGAAACAAGAAGAGGTAAAGACTCTGCCTTGTGTATTTTCTCACAGATGCTCATTGTAGCAAACTCAACTATGTTAACGGGGGCTGCTGGATTCGGAGAGAGAGAGAGAGAGAGATGAAGAGAGAGAGAGAGAGAGAGAGAGAGAGAGAGAGAGAGAGAGAGAGAGAGAGAGAGATGAAGAGAGAGAGAGAGATGGAGAGAGAGAGAGAGAGAGAGAGAGAGAGAGAGAGAGAGAGAGATGAAGAGAGAGAGAGAGAGAGATGGAGAGAGAGAGAGAGAGAGAGAGAGATGAAGAGAGAGAGAGAGATGGAGAGAGAGAGAGAGAGAGAGAGAGAGAGAGAGAGAGAGAGAGAGAGAGAGAGAGAGAGAGAGAGAGAGAGAGAGAGAGAGAGAGAGAGAGAGAGAGAGAGAGAGAGAGGAGAGAGATGGAGAGAGAGAGAGAGAGAGAGAGAGAGAGAGAGAGAGAGAGAGAGAGAGAGAGAGAGAGAGAGAGAGAGAGAGAGAGAGAGAGAGAACACTTAAAGCTTGAGAACGCATATAAAGCTTGCTGGTCCTGCATTCAGTCATGCTTCTGTCCAATTTGAAAATGGAGGAGCAAAGGTGGAGCTGCATCATCCCCATGTTTACCAGTTCCTGGTTACCAGCTTTAACTCTGGACCAGTGATATTTCCCTCCTGAGCCTGGACTGTTCCTGGCTAGTCACAGTAGAAAATGTTGCCGTACCTGAGTTCACTTAAACACCAACCATACACATCTGTAGCAATACAGTACGATCGCAGTGCTTGTTAACATCAACAATGGGGAGGTAGTTGATGTTGCTCAGGGCTTCAACTTAAGCTGCGGGTTTATGGAGGGCTGTCATCACTAAATAAGGTTTTTGTTTCACAGGTTCTCCGCAAATTTCGAGCTCATGAAACCAACTTGCTCATCGCCACCAGCATTGTGGAGGAAGGTGTAGATATTCCAAAGTGCAACCTGGTGGTGCGTTTTGACCTTCCCACAGAATACCGGTCCTATGTCCAGTCCAAAGGCAGGGCCCGCGCACCTGTGTCCAACTACATCATGTTGGCAGACAGTGATAGGACCAAAGCCTTTGAGGAGGATCTCAAGACCTACAAGGCCATAGAGAAGGTATTGTTTTCACAGAGCCCTTTGCGACTCTTTCTTAGGTTTAATGGATTTGATGATTTCTAAGAAATCAGGTAAAGCTACGGTCCTGAAGATTTACTTGCCAACAAATGTCGTGTTGGATACTTACTTTCTGCTGCAGGTATATACAACAGTAAGTAGGTCAACTGTAGTTCTATAATTGTAGACAAAGCCATCTAGTTTCGCTTTATGGACTTGTCCTGTATGTGGAGAACGATACAGAAATTTGCATAAACGTACCGACCAACTGGGTCCCACTGGCCCGCCCAGAGTTCGTACTTGCAAGATTATTTTTCATGAAAACGGGGGATGATAAGGTGCTGAAGCTGGACAACTTCGCCTACAATTGCAGCACTAGGATTACCTTTTGTAAATATTGTTTTATTTCACATACGCTTCACCATCTGCCTTCACCTTATGTGTTAAAGCAAAGCAGCAAGTGATTCCCAGATCAGTACATTCTCTACGGGACCCAAAAAGAGTCCAGAGATTTTGTTAACCAGCATGCTTACAAGTGTGCCTGTCCCAAGGAGAGAGTCATCCAGGGTGCACAACTTGCATGTCAGCCCTGCTCCCATACAGTCCAGGGTATGGCGCAAGCTTAGTTCTGCAATCATCACCATAGTAGCAAGGTAATAGCTTAGTGAATATGGCCAATTATATGGGGAGCAAGATGCCAATATCCACTGACTCATTTTTCAATGGAAAGCTTAGAGTAGGCCCCCACCAATACATCCCTGTTATGACAGCATCTTTGTCTGTGGGATACCTGCTGTTCAGAGGAGGGGGCAACATGACCTTAGCACAAGGTTAAACGTCCTTTTTTTTTCTTCCCAATCATACTTGGTCAATTACCCCACTCTTCTGAGCCGTCCCGGTTGCTGCTCCACCCCCTCTGCTGATCCAGGGAGGTTCTGCAGGCTCCGATACATGTGGAGTCGCCTGCAGCTTTTTTACACCTGACAGTGAGAAGTTTTGCCAGGGCGAAGTAGCACATGGGAGGATCACACTATTCCCCCAGTTCCCCCTCCCCCTCGAACAGGTGCCCCGACTGACCAGAGGAGGCACTATTGCACTGACCAGGACACATACCAACATCCGGTTTCCCACCTGTAGACACGGCCAGTCGTGTCTGTAGGGACACCCGACCAAGCCGGAGGTAACACAGGAATTCAAACCGCCGAGCCCCGTGTTGGTAGGCAATGGAATAGACTGCCACGCCACCCGGACACCCTAAGGTTAAACATCTTGAACAGCTCCAGTGAGGGGGCTGATTTCCTTGGTGCAAGCACACATCCCCATCACAATACAGAATTTCCAAAAGGAGTGGAGGTGAAAAAAGGGACCCAGAGTCTAATAAAGGGGTTACAAATTATAACTGAGCGAGGAAGACTGTGTCCTGTGCGTAAAGGGCACAGGGATTAAAGTTCTCTTGTCGCTACGACGGGTTTCCGTCAGTTGGATTCCAGAGAGGCCATGTATGAGATCAGTGCAGGATTTTCCTTATAAGCATTTTTTGCGCAGCACCTAACCCGAATGAACAAAACAAACTACTCTGAGAGTTCTCTACCAGACGATACCGTATTGGCTCTAATATAAGGCAATATTTTTTTCTGAAACCAAAGTTTAAAAAAAGTGGGGTTTTCTTATATTTCAGGACTAGACAATTATGTGCTCCTTGATTACAACTCTGGAAGCTGGTGCTATTAGTTTTGTGTTGTTTTTTTTTTTGTCTTTTTAGTGATAAGAGGCTCACTTAAAACAAAAATATTGTTTTGTTTGGTGTTATAAGGAACCATAATAGGGGGCCGATCTGGGATCATTTTTTGGAATTCTATCACGTTGTTTTACGATCCTGAATTGTGATTCCTGTCCTCTTTTGCCTGGGTGGCTTCCTTTTCTTTGGATCCTGACTAGTGCTCCATCCTCTGTTTGTACGGCTCTCTCTTTTGTTTTACAGTCATTCCTATTATTATTTTTTTTATTTTTCCCTGTTTTTCTCCCCAATTGCATCCGGCCAATTACCCCACTCTTCCGAGCCGTCCCAGTCGCTGCTCCACCCTCTCTGCCGATCCGGGGAGGGCTGCAGACTACCACATGCCTCCTCCCGTACATGTGGAGTCACCAGCTGCTTCTTTTCACCTGACAGTGAGGAGTTTCACCAGGGGGATGTAGCGCGTGGGAGGATCACGCTATTCCCCCCAGTCCCCCCCCCCCCGAACAGGCACCCCGACTGATTGGAGGAGGCACTAGTGCAGCGACCGGGACACATACCCAGATCCGGCTTCCCACCCGCAGACACAGCCAAATGTGTGTGTAGGGACGTCCGACCAAGCCAGAGGTAACACGGGGATTCGAACCGACGATCCCCATGTTGGTAGGCAACGGAATAGACCGCCACGCTACCCGGATGCCCTATCAATAAAGATTTTAATTGCAGAAAAAAAAACAACAAAAGGAGTCGGCCTGAAAAAAAATTCAGTCAGATTTTTTCTTTTTTTGCTTTAATCTCTGAGTGCGTGAGCAGGGGGGGGCGATTAGGAAATAGATGCTAAGTAAAGTTACAGTTTCTACATGATCCATCTAGCAAGAGCTAGTGGTATGGTTAGAAGCTGCTACACTCAAAACAGAGTGATGGAAGAGATTCTGTCATATCCATCCGATAAAGCAGATAAATGGGCAAGGAGGAGACAAGCTGGTAGGAGACCTTTTCCCTCTAAAACAATAGATGAAACTCGGGTTCAGTCATGTGTTTTTGTTTTTGGAGCGGAGGGGGGGGGTGATGTGGGGGAGGTTGTAACCGTACTGGTGACTCTTCCATTTCGAAGGGATCTTGAGGATTTGGAGAGGTCTACTGTTACTGCAAAACAACTACCACCACAGTCAGGATTGTAGCTGTAATAGGCTGAAGGGGCTTTCTTGAGTGTTGGAGTTGCCGTCTGACATTACCCGGAAAGGAGATTTTTGTGTGTGTGTGTGTGTGTGTGTGTGTGACCTTGGGAAGCAGGTCAGGAAGAGGTAATTGTGCCCCTTGTATATTTTACCCTGACTAGATCTTGAGAAACAAGTGTTCCAAGTCGGCGGAGGTGACAGAGTTTGAGGTGGAGCAGGTGCTGGATGACGACAACATTCTCCCACCCTACGTGCTTCGCTCTGAGGACGGGGGTCCCCGCGTCACGATCAACACAGCCATTGGACACATTAACAGGTATCTTGCCTGTTCCGCCATTGTTCCCACTTGTTCCTAATCATGAACACTTCCAAATTCAGTTCTTTTTCTGTCTCTGCTAACTTAGTTTTTTTTTATGTCTCCACAAAAGATCCTTTCTTCAGCTAAAAATGACTTGTGGTCTCGGTAACTATTAACCAGCTTTTATATTTACCTTGTATACTTGGTCATTTATCGATATCTTTCTGTTCTGTTTTCTAGGTATTGTGCTCGACTTCCAAGTGACCCATTCACCCACTTGGCGCCCAAGTGTAAAACTGTGGAGACAAAGGATGGACGGTACCAGTCCACGCTCTTCCTGCCCATCAACTCCCCGCTGAGAGCCCCAGTAAAGGTGAGGATTTTACAATATTACGGGAAAGATTTCTGCAAACTTGTCGGCAGAGCTTCTATCCGGATTAGGGGTGAACAAATCGATAGCTCAGATGCTGTAAAAATTTTTGATATTTTCTGGTCCATACTCCAGCTCCACAACCCAGGGCACTATTCTCACATTTGCCCGTCATGTTCGCCATCTAGGTTATGTTGCTGTTCATACTCTTAAGTGTGTAATTAATTACTATGGAAATATGATCTGATAATCTGTGTAGAACATGTCTAAGCATTGCCTGAACTTTGTTTTTATTGTTAAAATGATATGCGCAACCATTGCAGTCTAAATTGGCCTTTCAGATAGCAAATAGATATTAGGCTTTCATCATATTTCCATACCTGTGTCTTTACCAGGGTCCTGTCATGAGTTGTGCCAGACTTGCCGAGAAAGCTGTTGCACTACTGTGTTGTGAGAAGCTTCACAAAATAGGTAAAAACTGAAGTTACAACAGTACAGGTCGTTTTATAAAATAGTATTCCACATGGGCTTCTTTATAACTTATCTGACCCCCTACTCTTCAGGCGAGCTGGATGACCACCTGATGCCAGTTGGGAAGGAGACAGTAAAGTATGAGGAGGAGTTAGACCTGCATGATGAGGAGGAGACCAGTGTCCCTGGCCGACCTGGCTCCACCAAAAGGAGGCAGTGCTACCCTAAAGCCGTAAGGGACACACTCTTGACACTTTTCTATTAATACCTCAAACAGTGCCAAAGATTAGGAAGTGATTTGTTCCTCAAAAGTTGTCAGGAGGGTCCAAGTTTAAAAACCTAATTCACAAATTTAACTGTCGTCTTCCACAGTTGAGCTGCTCCAGTGACATTGAACGGGAGGCTTGACTTCATGGTTACATGAATTTGATGGGAATCTGGCACATGTTCTTGTTTTGTAATGAAGAGCACTTCTGTGATATGAGTCTAAGAAAACCAGTTCATTGTTGTTGGAACTCTGAACTGTGTGTCATCAATGGTGGTTTCTGATGTGTGAGCTGTGTTGAGCATCTGAAATGATTTAATGAGCCATGTTTGGTGCCTTAACCCCTTTGCTGTCTTTTCCTGTCTAGATACCAGAGTGTCTTCGAGATAGTTTCGCTTTACCGCAGCAGTCCTACTACCTATATGTGATAGGGATGGTCCTTACCACCCCTCTTCCCGACGAGCTCAACTTTCGCAGAAGGAAGCTCTACCCACCAGAGGACACCACCAGGTGCTTCGGCATCCTGACTGCCAAACCCATACCCAGAGTATGACGAATGGTTTTACCCATTTTAAAGTTACAGTCCTGAAGATTTCTATGCAAATAGCCTTCCTCATGCTTTCTATCACTGCCGTATTTTAAGACCATAACTAATCCACAAATACCCAAACCATGCACACTTTTGTAGTCACCCATTTTAATGGTTACTGCTAGGTAGGACTTTCCTGGGGAAAATGGTGATGCATGATATTTTATATTTCACCACAGCAGCCAAATGTGGACGAATTAGGCAGGTACCGGGAAGTTTGAAGAAAAAGCACAGTTGTGGTTAGCAAGCAGATATGACGAAACAAACTGGTGGAAGACCTTTATCAACATAGTACAACATCAGTAAGTAAAACTCAGGGGAAACCATGTTTTCATTTGGCGGTGAAGAAGGTGCTGACACAACAGTGCTGCTGACTCTTCCTCAGAAATATTTGCACAAATTCCCGTGAGATGGCTAACGGTAGAGACATGAGATTTCACCCATTGATTGGAAGTTGTGTGCAAGTGCTGCCCAAGAATTATGACCCCAATCGGCCTGATGGGGACACTATAATTAAAGTGGAAATTTGAGAAGTCATAACTCCTATGCCCTAAGTCCGAGGTACACGAAACGTGGTACAGACATCCATTTATCCTCACTACAAATTTGCCTCAAGAGTCACTGAAGTCCTCCTGATATTGATGCGTGGTTTGGGGATTTAATACCCGCACCCACTTGACCCATTACGAGAGCTAATCCGCACCACCCGATCCGCTAAAATGTGTTAATTAGCTAACCCACAAATCTCTAAATTTAGCCAGGCTACAGCTAAGTGAGCAGTGTTGCACCATTTCATTTTTGGGCTGTTTGCCATGCATCTAACACTGATTGATGGACTCTTGCCTACCCTTCCGAGCTGTCCGGGTCGCTGCTTCAGCCCCTCTGCCGATCTGCGGAGGGCTGCAAACTACCATGTGCTTCCTCCGATACATGTGGAGTAGGGGTGGGACGATACGCTCAGCTCACGGTTATGATACTGTCACCATACTTTGCCCACGATTACGATTAAATCATGATGCAGCGATTCTGCGATTCTCGATGCATTGCGATTTAATTAATCTATGATGCATCACGATATCTGTGTAACTGAAGAAAAAATACTACTAAAAAGGCAAAAAAACAGGAATTATGTCTTTATTCACTCACTGTGTCAGTTTCACAGAATGACGAATAAAATAAAACAAAATGCTAAACTGCCAGAAAGCAGAACGGTTCTGTGCAAATTAGGGACTTTACAGAATACAAAAAAAACAACAACAAATGAATGCAAAAATACACGCTGTAGTGCAATAACAAGCATACCCAGCATTACTTTGTGCTGCATTACTTTATGTAAACCTGGACCCATTTCAGTTACTAAACTTGCATGTTCTTCTGCAGGAGCAGCAACTGATCGACATGCTCAGGGGTGAGGGCACTCCTCTGAGCCGTGATTACGTTGTGGGAGTGCAGGAATGAGGAGACGGGCTACAAATGCAAAAAAAAAAAAAAAAACGTGTAGCATAACACAAATCAAGACCGTAAATCAGAAATTGTTTGTCCAGTCATTACAAAACCTGCAGGATATGTTGAACCAAGTAAAAGTATTTTGACATTGCTCAGTAGGGGCCCCACCAGTTCCAAACACATGCATGGGCCTGGCACAAATTTGGCCATAAATCAATGACGATTTGTCCAAACTTGGTGGATATTTTTAATTAAACTGTTGGAGATTTCAATTTCTAGTGGTCTGTGTTTGTTTGAACCCCGGAATCGCTGCTGGCGTCTATATTTATATTTGGAATTGACCGCTTAGATTTAGGCAAGGCAAGTTTATTTATATAGCAGATTTCTTACACAAAGGCAATGCGAAGTGATTTACATAAGAGCATAAGAGACATTAAAAAGGAGCTACAGAACAAAATAAAAAGATTGAGTGGTCAAACACCACTGTAATTACCTGGTTCACTGTGTCAGAAAGCTGAACAAAAATTACAGTCTTCGGGATTGTAGCTCTAAATTTTCTTTGATTGACCCACCCTTGACTGAACACTGATCATTTTCTCCGCGTTTCCCTCACTAATAACCAATACTTGTTTTGTTTTTTTTTCTTCCAGATTCCCCATTTCCCAGTGTACACCCGTTCAGGCGAGGTGACCATTTCAATTGAGCTGCAGAAGTCGGGCTTCACTCTCACTGCCGCCCAGCTGGACCTCATCACGCGCCTACACCAGTACATCTTCTCCCACATACTCCGTCTGGAGAAACCTGCGCTGGAGTTCAAGCCCACGCTGGCTGACTCTGCTTACTGTGTTTTGCCCCTTAATGTTGGTGAGGAGGACCACACCTTGGTTTCAACACCGTTTTTTATGTACCTTTTACTCAGATTGGTGTGTGACTAGTGGTTAATTACACTTTGTGTGTAACAAGAGAAGTATCACCGTTGTGTTTTATTTTTACCTTACCATAATAAAGAAACATTTTTGGACCACTTATAGAAATGTTCTCACATTGGTATAATGCATCTAACAAATGCAGCTGGTTTGATGGAACAAAATTTGGAGAAATTATAAGGAAAGGCTTTGCTAACAACCCTTGAGTTAGATTAAGGGGGATTGCATTTGAAATTTAACCTTTAAACTTTGTTTCTCTTCGTATTGATTGGTAGCCTCACTGTCTCTTTTTTTACACTGATTAAATTGCCTCTTTCAGTTGGGGATTCCAACACACTTGATTTGGACTTCAAGTTTATGGAGGACATAGAGAAATCTGAGGCCCGTATTGGCATTCCTACCACTCAGTACACCAAGCAGAATCCCTTCACCTTCAAACTAGAGGACTACCAGGATGCTGTCATCATTCCAAGGTAGTGTGGCCAAGCGTATACCAATGCGGCCTTGATTTGAGAATTTAATGTGCAGTTCTCCTTCACTCCTGACCTCCTGCTTCTGCCTTTGCTTATTCTCATTTTTGTGTTTGTAAGAAATCACAGGGAAAAAAGTTAATATATTTTAAGATGTGATTTATACCTGTCCAGCATCACAGCTGAATTCTGTGTTTGATTCAAGTGTTTATCATGCAGCAAAATGACATCCAGTCTCAACCGGGGTTGTTCTTCCAGGTATCGCAACTTTGACCAGCCGCATCGCTTCTATGTGGCCGACGTGTACACAGACCTCACACCCCTAAGCAAGTTCCCTTCACCAGAGTATGAGACCTTTGCAGAATACTACAAAACAAAGTACAACTTGGACCTGTCCAATCTGAACCAGCCACTTCTGGACGTAGACCACACCTCATCCAGGTTAGGACAAGGGGCATGCTATTTTATAGCCTGGGAACCAGATAAATTTGTAAATGCTAATTAGTGTGTTCATTTTCGATTTCCATGGGGTGCTATCAATGGGCGCAGACCAAAATGCCTCTGGACGCAATTAGATAGACCTACAACCAATCAGAGCAATGAAACATGTGATGTACTGCTTAAACTTTGACCTAATCCTGTCGGAAGTACGGCAAACACATCTTTCTCATCAACAAAAGCTTTATGTGCAGTTTCACTTTTAGCCAAAATATACCGTGCAGTTTGTTTAATACTGCCACGATAGTGGATTCAACAGACCGTTTCATAGCAGCAGCAGCAGCCAACCGCACCCTGTGTACATCAGCGTTTCTTTCCCTACCCACATTCTGGGGAGGGCCGTCCCTCCTCTGCCGCTGATTGGCTAACCCTGTCCCCAACCCAAGCCTTAACCAGCCTAACCAGCCTAACCAATGGAGTCAACAAGTACTTGTCAATCAGAGGCAGAGTTCCCAGAATGCAGGGGATGGGGGAGGGGGGGCAAAAAAAAACAAGGCCGTACGTCATGGTATCAAACCTCCCCCATACTGGATAAACGGTTGTGATTGGCCCAACCTGGGCTTGGCTGGAAATCTGTCTGAATGGGAAGGTGGCCAGACATATATGCCAGAGCAAATGTAAAACATGAGCTTGCAGATTTGTCTGGTTCCCGTGCTAGCTGTTTTATTAAGCTGCTGTTGATTTATCAAATGTCTCTCGCAGTGATGGGGTCAATTTGTTTTCAGTGCGATCGATTTAGGAAGTTCACTTATGTTCTTCCTTAAAACTGAGGATTGAACAAATACTTTTTTCCCTGATTAAAAATGTGCTATCTCATCTTTATGGTACGGTCACACATGCGCGAAATTAACATTGACGAAGATTCGCCTCCCATTAACTTCCATTCTGTGTGAGCGACGGAGCAAATAAAGCATTCGCTTCTGGTGGTGAAGGAAATTTGCATCTTCGCTTCGCGTGGAGTTCAACTTCGGTGAACTTTGACCGGCAAATTCGAAGCCTCAACCAATAGCTAAGAATTGTGTGTGGTTGGGCTGTCAATGAATATTCCAGATTCAAATATATAGCTGAATTGTAAAAAGCAATAGACAGGGAGCCGTGGGCTTGTTTCCCCGCTACAGTACACATGTGGTAGATCAGAGGGAGAAGACGCTGGCGGGTATGTTGCTGCTTCTCAATCTGAATCAGTTTGTGCTTTTCATTGCATGTAGGATCTGTTGTAGATTGTTGTGGATTGTTGACTGTTTGTCACATCCTATTTTATCCCAACATTTTGTAGTTTTTGTGTTGCCAACTGTTGATCTTTGTAAACCTGCAGCTTGTTTACTCACCTACTCTGCTGACCAGCTGTTAGCATGCTAGCGATCCACCGGCGTACTCAACAAACCGTGGATTATCCCCTCTGGTGCACCCCGACTTGACTATTCTCTGCCACTGTCTCAGGACTATCCCCCACCTCTCTTTTGGACCAGTCCTCGTGTTTTGGCTTTACTGCACGGCCGCAGCTGTGGTCCAGGGCTGAGTGCCTCCTCTCTGGCTACCGGCTTCAGTAGCTAGCTGCTGCACCTCTGTTGCTGATATGGCGTTCATAAAATAATTTGCATTGGAATAGCCGAACCTCAGCCACCACATCACTCCAAACTGCCTCACTGACACTGCTTCCCCTGGACTCTTGCGTCACCCCCGCGATGTCCACAGGGCCTCCCGATGAAAGTTTGTTTACTCTGATCATGCTAGTCTATCTGCTCTCTGACTGGTGTTTTATTGCACTGCGATGTCGACGTCATCACAACAAGCTACTCATTCACTCAGTGTCACTCCTCCCGCAGCGCCTGCCTCAGCATCTATGAACAACACTGCAACATTCATGCTACTGAACACTCGCTCCTTAAACAATAAAGCACTGCTCATCCATGACATCATCAAGGAGAGGAAAATTGACTTTCTATGCCTAACTGAGACATGGCAAAATCAGCAGCACTTCGTGACACTAAACCACGCCACACCTCCAGGCTATGTGTACATACAAAAACCTCACCCCATGGGTGGTGGTGGTGGGCTGGCTATCATACATAAAGCTAACATTCTGGTTAAAAAACTTCCAGTACTCAATGTCTCCTCATTTGAGTGTGTTGTATTCAAACTAGCTGGGTCAACACAGCTTCAGGTGGTCTTTGTTTACCACCCCCCTAAAGCCTCCACTACCTTCATGTGTGAGCTATCTGAGCTACTTGCCTCTGTCTGCTTTGTCTCCATCTACACTTCTATTAGGTGGTTTCAATATCCATATGGACTCCAGTAGCTGCATGTCTTCTACTGAATTCCTGTCATTACTGGACTGCTTTAACTCCACACAGCATGTTCAAGATCCTACCCATGCCAGAGGTCACACTCTGGATCTGGTGTGCTCTACTGGTACAACTCCCCTCCATTTGAAGTGTCTAGACCTTGCAGTGTCCAACCATCGTGCCGTCCACTTTGCTGTTCCTGTCCCCCTGCCCAGGCAGTACACAAAACCTGCTATCACGTTCAGGAACATCAAGACAGTGAGTGCGCCAGCCCTGACTGACATGATCGTGTCCAAGCTAACCTCAGGTCCCCCCTGACACCACGATGGATGGCCTGGTAGCCCACTACATCACAGCCTTATCCCTCCGCTTCGACTCTCTTGCCCCCCTCAAAACCCGGTCTGTCTTCCTTCTCCCATCCAAGGTCTGGCCTCACTGTCCACCTCAAGGCCTTTAAAGACCACACGAAGACCTATAAAAAAAGCTCTCTCCCAGGCCAAAATGCATTACTACTCCACTATCATTGGCAACCAGCAAAATCACCCCAAAATGCTATTCTCCACCATCAAACACTACTTCGCCCCCTTGATGCCCCCTGCCCTTTAGGTTCTCCTAACCTCTGCTCCAAGTTCCCGGACTTCTTCCAGGCCAAAGTGGACTCTATCCACCAGCAGCTTCTGGTACCTGCCCCCCTCCCCCCGCATGCCCCTCAGTTGTAGGATGTTGCTCCCCCTGCTGCGTGCCTATCTTAGTGCTGCCTCTCTTTCTCCCCTTGGATTCTCCTCAAGTTGCAAAGTTGGTCGCCATGGCCAAGACTTCCACCTCTTCCCTGGACCCCATGCCCACTGTCCTGGTCAAGGCATGTTTACCTACCTTGTGCCCCATAATTTTGAACATTTTCAACTCCTCTTTGGAATCTGGCACAGTATCCTCCAGCTTCAAAATGGCTGCAGTCACCCCCATCCTCCAAAAGCCAGGCCTAGACCCAGATGACTTAACTAACTACCGGCCGATCTCCAACCTTCCATTTCTCAGTAAAATTCTGGAAAGAACAGTTGCTACGCAACTCCATCAGCACAATCATGAGCTCTATGAACCCCTCCAATCTGGCTTCAGAGCACAGCACAACACGGAGACTGCCCTTATCAAAATCACCAATGACCTCATTGCTGCTGATTCCAGCCACATCAGTATTCTCATCCTCCTGGACCTCTCTGCAGTCTTCGACACTGTTTCCCACACCATTCTCCTCAACCACTTATCAGAATACCTAGGCCTCACTGGTGTAGCTCTCTCCTGGTTCCAGTCATATCTTGCCAAAAGCAAACCGTTTCAGAGACTCCAGTTCCACCCTAGCCACAGTCAACCAAGGCGTGTCACAAGGCTCTGTGCTTGGACCCCT
Source organism: Lampris incognitus (assembly GCF_029633865.1). Classification (NCBI taxonomy): domain Eukaryota; kingdom Metazoa; phylum Chordata; class Actinopteri; order Lampriformes; family Lampridae; genus Lampris; species Lampris incognitus. The sequence continues at coordinate 6,901,513 of NC_079226.1, forward strand.
CCTCTTTACATGCTCCCCCTTGGTCAGATCATCCACCACCACGGTTTTAAGTTTCCATTGCTACGCTGATGACATGCAGCTTTATCTCTGCACTAGACCATCCTCTCGGCTCCCTTGTCAACTGCCTCCACCAAATAAAAATCTGGACGTCATCAAATCTACTCAAGCTAAATAGCAATAAGACTGAGCTCATGGTTGTGGCTCCCAAGGCGCTGGTTCGGAAGGTTGGAGATCTTTTCCTCCATGTGGATGGCTGCGCCATCTGCCCATCCACACAAGTCCACAATCTTGGTGTCATTCTGGACTCTGTCCTCTCATTCCAGTCACACATCAAATCCATCACCAAATATGCTTTCTTTCACCTCAAAAACATCTCCAGACTCCGGCCATTACGCTCAGACTCCGTGGCAGAGACCCTCATCCATGCCTTCATCACCTCCCCGCCTGGATTATTACAATGGAGCCCTGTCCTGTGGTACCGAGCAGAGACCCTCATCCGTGCCTTCATCACGTCCTGTCTGGATTATTACAATGGAGTCCTGTCCTGTGGTACCTAGCAAAGCCCTGGACAGGCTTCAGTATGTGCAGAATTCAACTGCCAGGGTGCCCACCTCCACCAGGCCCTGGCAACACATCATTCCCACCCTTGTCCACCTTCACGGTCTCCCAATCAAATCCCGCATTTCTTATAAAATCCTCCTCACCTATAAATTCCTCCATGCCCTTACCCCCCAGTACCTATCATACCTCCTCAACCCCAATATTCCCTCCCGGAATCCGCGGTCCGCAGACATGGGCTTGCTTTCCATCCCCTACACCAGCCTGTGGACTTTTGGGGATCGAACCTTTAGTGTGGCAGCCCCCACCCACCCTTTGGAACTCTATTCCAGGAGAGATCCGCAATGCTGCTTCTTTGGACAATTTTAAAAGACTACTGAAAACCTACCTTTTTACTAAGGCCTATGGTCTGTAGTCTTTTAAAATCATTGTATATAGCATCCTTGGGTTCCTTGAAAGGCACTATACAAAACTAAGTTGTTGTTGTTGTTGTTGGAGTGTGAAAATTAATAATTGTTTGTGGGGCGAAAAAAAAGCAGCACTACCACGGCTGTCTGCCTCGTGAATACTTGCGAGGGCCTTGGCCGCTGCGGTGAACACGCTGCATGACGGACAGGAGTCACACAACATTGCTGTCATTAGTTGAAAATGTAATGTAGGTCAAGCTGAAACGAGCAAATAATTAACTCAACAACAACCGTGTGGTAAAGACGGCAGTGAGGTCACAACCCAACTCAGCTGCAGAGAGAGAGATTTTCACTCCAAACAATCTAAAAAGCCCAGATTGGAAATACGAATTTTGGTCAGAAAATGGGAAAAATTGGGGAACCTCAAGATAAAGTTGTGTGCAAGCCATGTAAGCCACAGTTAGCTTACTGTTCCACCACTAGTAACCTGAGGGCACATGGAAAAATACTATCAAATTGTTTATTTAAACCAGTATGAATATTACCCAATCTGTATAGAAATTAGGCTATGGAATAACACATCAGTTACGAATCATTCGTCCCGCTCTGAGAGACGGCGCGGTCTCATTTCTCACTCTAGCATCAACCACAGCGCAGAGAGAGAGAGAGAGAGAGAGCGGTCTATGGTCTTTAAATGAAGTTTTACGGTATAGGACATTATTTTATTTGTGGGTTGTTTTGTAATGTGTAGGTATGTAGCTCTCTTAAAAGACATGTTTACGTTGACATACACTACTGTTCAAAGGTTTGGGATCACCCAAACAATTTTGTGTTTTCCATGAAAAGTCACACTTATTCACCACCATATGTTGTGAAATGAATAGAAAATAGAGTCAAGACATTGACAAGGTTAGAAATAATGATTTGTATTTGAAATAAGATTTTTTTTACATCAAACTTTGCTTTCGTCAAAGAATCCTCCATTTGCAGCAATTACAGCATTGCAGACCTTTGGCATTCTAGCTGTTAATTTGTTGAGGTAATCTGGAGAAATTGCACCCCACGCTTCCAGAAGCAGCTCCCACAAGTTGGATTGGTTGGATGGGCACTTCTTTGAGCAGATTGAGTTTCTGGAGCATCACATTTGTGGGGTCAATTAAACGCTCAAAATGGCCAGAAAAAGAGAACTTTCATCTGAAACTCGACAGTCTATTCTTGTTCTTAGAAATGAAGGCTATTCCATGCGAGAAATTGCTAAGAAATTGAAGATTTCCTACACCGGTGTGTACTACTCCCTTCAGAGGACAGCACAAACAGGCTCTAACCAGAGTAGAAAAAGAAGTGGGAGGCCGCGTTGCACAACTGAGCAAGAAGATAAGTACATTAGAGTCTCTAGTTTGAGAAACAGACGCCTCACAGGTCCCCAACTGGCATCTTCATTAAATAGTACCTGTTAGAGCCTGTTTGTGCTGTCCTCTGAAGGGAGTAGTACACACCGGTGTAGGAAATCTTCAATTTCTTAGCAATTTCTCGCATGGAATAGCCTTCATTTCTAAGAACAAGAATAGACTGTCGAGTTTCAGATGAAAGTTCTCTTTTTCTGGCCATTTTGAGCGTTTAATTGACCCCACAAATGTGATGCTCCAGAAACTCAATCTGCTCAAAGAAGTGCCCATCCAACCAATCCAACTTGTGGGAGCTGCTTCTGGAAGCGTGGGGTGCAATTTCTCCAGATTACCTCAACAAATTAACAGCTAGAATGCCAAAGGTCTGCAATGCTGTAATTGCTGCAAATGGAGGATTCTTTGACGAAAGCAAAGTTTGATGTAAAAAAAATCTTATTTCAAATACAAATCATTATTTCTAACCTTGTCAATGTCTTGACTCTATTTTCTATTCATTTCACAACATATGGTGGTGAATAAGTGTGACTTTTCATGGAAAACACGAAATTGTTTGGGTGATCCCAAACTTTTGAACGGTAGTGTAAATATACCTATACAAGTAGCTATGTCTCTCGTTTTATTGGTTTGCCCTCTTATGGACATAATGCGCAAAAATATATTCGAATGGGTTCGAACCTATGTGTTTTTTTTTAGAAGGAATAATGGAACGTCATTTTTGGCCAGTTTTGACAGCCCTGGTGTGTGGTTGACCTCAGTTGGCTGTATTTTTCTTAGTGAGCCGGCCAGGATGGAGGAGACTTAGACTGTTGCTGTGTCTAACCAGCCGGAATCGTACGACATTTCCCATGAAAATTAAAAACTGCCCCACAAGAGACACGCTGCCTGGCTGGCAGCGAGTGTGGAGACGGGCATTGAACGTAAATAAATAGAAAATGTATTACTGATGTCAATTCATATTTTGCGATATTTGTTAGCTAGATTATCTTGGCTAAACAAATATAACTTGTACACCAATGGTCTTCCTCCGTATTTGTCCATGAAACTATGAAAACATGTACAAGTGAGAAAATTAACTGAAAACGTTTATTTGTCTTTCTCTGGACAGTGTATAGTTTCCCATCGCAAAACCACCATCATGTGTGACCGACAACCACAACCACTCAAACAGACTACGAACCAGCAAATTTAGTTCTGTGTGGGTCACATCCTGCACTGCCCACATTCAGCACGGCAAGATATGAATTTGGCCTCGGTGGGCAGTTGTCAATTCGCCTGCTTTCGCACACGTGTGACCGTAGCCTTACGCAAGTTTTTCTGCACAAGTTCCTCAGGTTTCTGTTTTCACTGAGAAAACTCAAATTGCCGGGCATCCGGGCAGCGTGGCGGTCTATTCCGTTGCCTACCAACAGGGGGATGGTGGTTCGAGTCCCACCGGCTTGGTCGGGCGTCCCTACAGAGACAATTGGCCGTGTCTGTGGTTGGGAAGCTGGATGTGGATATGTGTCCTGGTCGCTGCCCTAGCACCTCCCCTCGTCAGTCGGGGCGCCTGTGAAACTCCTCATTGTCAGGTGAAAAGAAGCGGCTGGTGACTCCACATGTATCGGGGGAGGCATGTGGTAGTCTGCAGCCCTCCCCGGATCAGCAGAGGGGGTGGAGCAGCGACCGGGACGGCTCGGAAGAGTGAGGCGATTGGCCAAGTACGATTGGAGAGAAAATCCAAAACAAAAACAAAAAAACCCTCAAATTTTGTGTTTTGGAATTGAATTGATTGCAGCCCCGAATCTTCAAAATGTGCGACCGCCCTTACTTTCCAAGCCCAGTAAGTCTTTAGGCCTCATCGTAATGTTGGCTCTCGGTGAGCTTTTGTTTTTCGGTTATCTGTTTCTGTCATCCATCTCACCCGTTCAACATGTCCGTGTTCTTGTATCTTCAGACTTAACCTGTTGACACCTCGGCATCTCAACCAGAAAGGTAAAGCGCTGCCGCTCAGCAGTGCTGAGAAGAGGAAGGCCAAGTGGGAAAGTCTTCAGAATAAACAGGTAGTGGGACCACAGCGATCTCCTCGGTTTTCCTCCTATCAAGACTGCCTTTGGCATGAAACTGGACGTATCCGTTTCTGCATTACTTTGTGAGCGGATTCGGGTTTCGAGAAATGGTGATGAGAGCTGTTTGTTTGCCGGGCTTCATGTTTCCACTGTTGTACACGGTTTTAGGGAATCAGGTTTACTTTATATATTAAGTCAAGCAAAATGTCCCATGTTTTATACACAGTGCATATGACATTAATAGATGCCTTAAACTGGTGTTGCTAATAACCGTAGTCTGGATTTCAAGACAGTTTTTAGATAAAAGACGAAAGAATGAAAAGATGGCGTTGGCGCCTGAAACTCTGCCGAGGCGGAGGAGGACGTGAAGGACACTGTTTCATTCTGTTTTCAAACTCTTGAGTCAAGGGAAAAGTGCTTATGACTCAGACTCCAGAGTGAATGTAGATGGATATTGGGATCATTGAAAACAAATGGGAGAAAGAAAATAAGCTTGTGGAGACACTGACTGCATTATCTGCTGGCAGAGACACAGACACGTCTTGTCTTCAACAACACACCGACTGACGGTCAAGAGCCAAAGGAGAATAGAATAGAATAGAATACTCTTTATTAGTTATTTTGTACATGCATATAAATGAAATTTGTTCTCTGCATTTAACCCATCTTATTGTATAGGAGCAGTGGGTGGCTGCAGCACCTGGGGACCAACTCCAGTTCTGCTTGCTCGGGGGCACAGGCAGGAGTATTAACCCTAACATGCATGTCTTTTTGATGGTGGGAGGAAACCGGAGCATCCAGAGGAAACCCACGCAGACGCGCGGAGAACATGCAAACTCCACACAGGACGACCTGGGGTTTGAACCCAGGACCTGCATTGTCAAAAAATGTCCAAGTCCTACCCCACTTTGCTTTAAGATGATCTGTGCTACATCTCCATCTGTCGGTTACCCCTAGAGGGAATTGATGGCAAATCTATCTATGTATCGTACGTTGCATAAAAGTCGGTCTCTGTTGTTCTTCATGGGGTGTCGGAAGAAGTGTAGAAAGTTGCCAAGTGCTGATTGTTGGGTTGCTGTGCCAGTCATTCTATCAGCTGTGTTCAAATGATACTTTTTTTGGACATAAGATTGGACATTTTCAGCATGAGCTAAACCGCCCTGTTTTACAGATTCTTGTTCCAGAGCTGTGTGCCATTCATCCCATCCCCGCCTCCCTGTGGAGGAAGGCGGTGTGTCTACCCAGCATCCTCTACCGCCTACACTGCCTCCTCACGGCAGAGGAGCTAAGAGCCCAGACGGCCATTGAAGCTGGAGTTGGAGCTCAGACCCTACCTCCTGACTTCAGGTCCGTCCCAAACATGCAGAATAAACCACACCACCTGGTGTCCATCAAGGGTATTTAATAGAATAAAACTTGAAAAAGGTGATTTTTTTTTTCCGAACATAATTTGACCGAGCTTTTAACCCAGTTTTGATTGATTCACAAAGTACATTGCTAAATGTGGAAAAATAACCTTCATGAAGTTATTCCAATTAAAAAAAAAAGTTTCCTTACTAGACAAAACCAACAAAAACCTTTGAAACGAAAGCTGTGCGCTATCCTTCAGATTTATTTTTTATTTTTATTCGACGGAAAGTTTCTTGAGAGATGATAGCTTTTATGAGAGAAACCTAGCCAGGGTTTTAGAGAATGGGCGTACGCCATCCATGTTTTACAAATCACATGAACACAATACAGCGGTTAGTTGGGGAAAGAGCAGCCTTTTCTGTTAAACGTGATGACATTTCTCCTGATCAAACCCTGAACATGGTGCTTAAAATCATCAAGTGAGGGCAAAGTCTCTGGTTCATTAATTTTAGATATTTCTATTGTACATTTTTCAGTTCACAGAGAGAAAAGCCAAATGTCCTTTGTGCACAACTAGCGTAAGAGTCTATAACAAGAATAATAGGGGGAAAGATTTGCTGACGTTTTGCATGGCTCCCTTTGTTGCCACAGATATCCAAACCTAGACTTCGGGTGGAAGAGGTCCATCGACAGCAAAACTTTCATCTCCTGTCACGAGTTGTGTGCTGAGGATGAAGAGGGTCCCTGTAAGCACCTGTCAGCTGTAGCCCCTGAACCTGACGCACACCAACCCTGTAGCCACCCCTCTTCCCCATCTGAGCAATGTCCCTCAGAGAGCCAGGGGCCATTAGTGGCTCTGCAGCATGGAGAGGTCGCATGCACCAGGAACCTTACCAACGGCACTGCTGAAGTCGCCAATTGCGGGGACAACGGCCACCAAGAAGAGCACCTTCACCAACATGACAATTGCCAACACTCCCAGCCTAACTCCCCTGAGCTGGAGAGCCCCGAATCAAAACAAACCACTACCTCATTTCCTGTGCAGCCCTCTCCCAGCTTCAAAAAGTTCAGCACAAGCCCCACCCGATCACAGCCCCAGCCTAGTGATGAATGTACACAAGGGAGGACCTCAGACCATGTGAAAAAAGCTACCTCAGTCTGCAGCCTGGCAGCCATGGGACAGGACGCTTCCACAGCACCTTCAACTAACCCCGTGGATCATCCCCAGCCCAGCACTGTGGCAGGGGACTCTCCCAAAAGCCTGGGGCCCAACCCGGGCCTCATCTTACAGGCCTTGACCCTATCCAATGCTAGCGATGGCTTCAATCTGGAACGACTGGAGATGCTGGGCGACTCCTTCCTTAAGCACGCCATCACCACATACCTGTTCTGTACCTACCCTGACGCCCATGAGGGTCGCCTGTCGTACATGCGTAGCAAAAAGGTTAGACTCTTTGCAGAATAAAGTCTGTACTCTAGAGCCCTTTATAGAACGACAACTTGATCTAAATTATCAGCAAATCACTACACAATTGTGTAAGCCATCATAGCTGTACTGTTTAGTTCTGTAAATTAGAGAGCGGGTTTGTCACGCTAATACTTTCATATACGGCTATTTATGGATTCCTCATTCAGCCTGTAGGCACTGTGGTAATATAAGCAGCTTGATTCAGAATAGAGTATGCATCGCATGTGTTTGATTCCTACATACGCTTGTTACGTTTGACTTGCATTCACTTAATTTAAAATGTAAATTAAAACTGTTGATATATCAATGACAGGGTTTGATGTGAAACACTATGGCTTCAAAAGCTTTTGTCTTAGTTTAATTTTGAAGCCAATACACACTCATTTTTTTATGAATACAATCCTACCGTATTGTTAAATCAGTGTTTTGACCGATCCAATAGGTGAGCAACTGTAACCTCTACCGTCTGGGAAAGAAAAGAGGACTCCCCAGTCGGATGGTGGTGTCCATCTTCGACCCTCCGGTCAATTGGTTGCCTCCTGGCTATGTGGTCAACCAGGACAAGAGCAGCACAGACAAATGGGATTCAGATGAGGTCAGTGGCTCTTTCCTTTTGTATGTGATCCATGAGGTTGTTCGATTGCCTCTGTCTTATTTTGTCAGCTGTGCATGTTTGCTCACGTTTCTGAGTTCCCCATGTATGTGTCTGCTATAAAGAGGCATAGCCACTAGGGGGTGAGGTTCTGCCTGATTTGCAGGTCTCCACTTGCTGTTTGCCATACACCGCTCTAATAACAGACAGTACCAAGAGGCAATATCTGTGCTAACCCCGTGCAATGGGAGCTTAATTACTTTTGGTGTGTTGATTGGAATTGTTATTTTACACCCATTAAACCTTGCATGCTGTTGCAAGGAGAGTCTCTTATGTCATTAAGACACGGTGTTAGACATAGAATGCAAAAGACTAATCTTACAGCGCAAGTGTCATGGCTGGTTTCCGTCTGACAGAGCTGTCGTTTTCCCGCTCGGCGCCCACGTTGTTTAAATAGCCGATGTACTTGCGCCCATCTCTGCGCCCACGAGGTGTGGTCAGGCGTGTTGCTATCTTGAGGCAGCGGAAAGCAATTGTGCCGTTGACCAGCGAAAACCTGGTCTAAAGTCAGTAGCACAGTATTTTGCCGCTATTTAAAGGGCGCAATGTTCAGACGGTAAGACGCGCCTCCTGGGCGGGTGCACGACGCGTGTACACTCCGCTTGTTACACACTCCGGGACGCGCAGCAGTGCCCAAAATGGCAAAAGATGACAACTGTAAGTAAACATTACAATGTGGGAGATTATTATCGTGTACATCTTGATATTTAAAAAAATAAATGTCAAAATGGTTATAGTAGTTATCAGAATTAGCTAATCGTAGTAATGAGGTATGAAATTGGCTAATTTGACCAATCGTGGTAATACACATCGGTATCTAAACGGACCCGTCAGGTCGAGACCCATCAAACATCAGAGCCTGTCGAGCAGCGATCGGAGACGGATCGACTTCCCCGCAACGTCAATGCAAGACCATGCCAGTTGAACGGGGAGCGTTGGTGGATTCCTGCAGCTCCCGTAGGTGGTTCGCTCACGCGCTTTCACATCGCGCACGAGCAGATCCGTTTCCTTAGCAGAAAACTTGGTTTCGCCGAACTTGGCGAATCCGCCATTTAAATGGCAATGCGGCAAGGTGCGAGCAACCTGGCTTTTAAAGGGAATTCATGTTATCCCCAAAACACACCTATGATTAATTAAGAGGCTAAGTACAACCCTTTTGCAACTTAAATGTTGTGCCCAGCTTATGTGCTGTCTGAGTAGCAAAGGTGGATTTGGACACCCCCTAAATGCACTTGCGCCATGCGCTTTAGACCGTGCGCTATAGGTCGTTTAAACAGGGCGGCTAGTTTTTAGAGCTTAGAATTGGTTGTAGCGGGAGAAAGAGGTTATAATTTTTGTTACTTTTTCAAGTTTTGACATGGATTCTGCTTTCATTGGGGTTTTTTTGGGTTTTTTTTTCACAAACAAGCAAATAATGCATATCTTCCATGATAAGGTGAATGTGTGAATCATGGAGTTGGTGAGCCAGCATCTCATTCCACTTTCCAAAGGCCCGTTTAGCTGACCTTGTGCTGGTATTTGTTCTGAAATCCATTAATCTCATCACATCCCATTCAACAATTGCATATGTTTGAGTGAGGTAGTCCTGAGTCAGAAAGAAGATTGTGATAAATCACGTCAGTAAATATTAAAAGTTTTAATTTGTCTCCTTCTGGGTCACTACTCGGCATTTCTCCATTTACTTCTTTTTCTTTTGGCTGCCTCGCTCTCACTCTTTTTCCTTCTTGGTCTTGTCCACTCAGGCCAAAGAAGAGCTCCTGGCCAATGGACAGTCGAGAGAGGTCTATGAGGAAGATGATGATGAGGAAGCAGATGAAGGGGACATGGATGAGGAGCTGATGTTGAAGGATGAGCCAAAAGATGAGGTCAACATGGAGGACGACCTGGAGTACTACCAGGAGCACATCAAGTTCATTGACAACATGCTGATGGGCTCTGGTGCCTTTGGCAAGAAGATCTCCCTCAGCGCCTTCTCCTCCTTGGCTACCCCTCCCCCTACCTCCTCCCCTGCCCCTGAATCACCCTATGAATGGAAGGGCCCCAAGAAGCCTCCGCACCACGCCACAGCTCACTACCCTTCAGAGGCAGTGCCTGGTGGCCCTTCAGCTGAGGAGTTTGACTACAGCTCGTGGGATGCCATGTGCTATTTGGACCCTAGCAAAGCAGGGGAGGAGGATGACTTTGTGGTGGGCTTCTGGAATCCCTCGGAGGAGAACTGCGGGGCAGAAATGGGCAAGCAGTCCATCTCTTATGACCTGCACACAGAGCAGTGCATCGCTGACAAGAGCATCGCAGACTGTGTGGAGGCTTTGCTGGGCTGCTACCTGACCAGCTGTGGAGAAAGAGCAGCCCAGATGTTCCTCTGCTCTCTTGGCCTCAAGGTTAGGACCTCCTACACTGCTATCGAATTTTGACATCTTGATGCCTGACCACTATGGATAAAATCCTGCTTTGGCTTGCCAAAGGCTTTTGAAACCTATCCAAACAGCTGAACTCAGTTATGGCATGGTCTTGTAACAGTGTTGTAAGAAGTTATGAAATTGAGTTTGTTCTGCTACTTCCTTGATACTTCTGTGACATTTGTCATTGAAAACAGGTGTTACCGGTTGAGCGAAGGACATTGATGGACATAGACTTGTCAAGCTCACAGACAAACACCCTCGACATCCGTTATGGCTGGCTTAAGATCCCACCCCGTTGCATGTTGGACCATCCAGATGCAGAGCGCACTCTCAACCACCTCATCTCTGGTTTTGAGAACTTTGAGAGGAAGATCAACTACACGTTCCAGAATAAGGCCTACCTTCTGCAGGCCTTTACCCATGCATCCTACCATTACAATACCATTACAGGTCAGTTCTCCCCATGACAGCTGTTACTGCATTGGATATTCGAGTGAAACGCCATTCCCCGAGTTCAAACCCACTGTTATATCGGGGCTGGCAAGGTGGTTAGATTATCACTACTGCATCAGATAACCACTGCCCTCTTGATAGATAAATGTGCGGTTGTCATCTTGCAGCTGATCCAAATAAACATTTGATTGAGGGTTTTTTCCCCATGGTATTATTTTTCTCACCTAGATTGTTACCAGCGGCTTGAGTTCCTTGGTGATGCAATTCTAGACTACCTCATTACGAAGCACCTTTATGAAGACCCCCGCCAGCACTCGCCTGGTGTGCTGACCGACCTGCGCTCGGCACTCGTTAACAACACCATCTTCGCCTCTCTGGCTGTGAAGTACGACTACCACAAGTACTTCAAGGCCATCTCGCCTGAGCTTTTCCACGTCATTGACGACTTTGTGCAATTTCAGCTGGAGAAGAACGAGATGCAAGGCATGGACTCTGAGGTGGGTCCCCGATGTCAGGTATTGCTCTGGTTTGCCGTAATACCTGGAGTCGGCACCGCTGAACAAATCCACCAAGGAGGAAACGTGGTTTTGTTTGTTTTGATCACTTTTGTTTTTAAACTAATGTACTGTTTACACTAATCCTGAAGGCTGTTTTCTGTTTCACTCGCTGTCCTCCATGTTGATACCGGTAATCGGCCAGCCCAGAGGGCCGTTGTAACTGAAATAGCCCGAAGTGTTATTTTGTCAGCGCCTTCCCCACCTCCGAACAGAAAAAACATGGCTCGCTTTTAGCTGTTGGTGTTGTAATGTAGACTTAGTCTACCATTTTTTTTATATTTCAAGAATGTTCTTTCTTCGGTCTTACTGCTGCCTACCGTCCACATTTGGCTGCTGTGTGAAGAACTTAAAATGCTTTGCGTCAAATCAATTTTGCTGGGGAAAGTCCTACTAGACAGTAACATTACAACGAGCAGCTACGTATGCATTAATGATCTGGCAATAGGAGGTATCCTAAAGAACAGTTGTTTGGATGTAAAGCTTCAGGGTTTCAGCTTTTAACATTCTTAAAATGGTCCCTGTAAAAACCGCTGCCAGCTTTTGTAAATCTGTTTCTTATATTAGTGATTTAGATATAGTGGGAAAATACAGTTGGTTCTGATTTGTCTGGAAATGGTTATCTTGGCACTAAATAGCCTCTTGTTCTGTTGCAGTGGTTGTTTTACGCCTGAAGGCCAATGTGGATACACAAAAGAGACCAAATTTAACAAATTAGCTGAAAAGGAATATCCTCAACGAAGTTGCACCCACTCCACACCGCTATATACGTCATCGCGTAGTAATGCTCGTCATGTGTTACATTTGTGTGCAGCCGTGAGTTTTCACCCAGGAGATGTCCGTTTTAAAGCACTTTGAAAAAAAGCGTACTTCATACTCGTGTTCAATACACTTGAGAGGCGGTGTGTTTATGGGGGCATAACAGCTGCTTTGCATGTTTCTCCTCTCAGCTGCGGCGCTCTGAAGAAGACGAGGAGAAGGAGGAGGACATTGAGGTCCCCAAGGCCATGGGGGATATCTTTGAGTCGCTAGCCGGAGCCATCTACATGGATAGCAGGATGTCACTGGAGACAGTGTGGCAGGTGTATTATCCCATGATGAGGCCACTCATAGGTAAGGGGAACCGGAGGGGGGACATTTCGTATTTCTATTCGTTGATTATTTAACACTAAGATGACCAAGCTGCTCATTTGGACCGTTTCGGGTTTTCAAAGTTTAATAACTTGGGGGGGGGGGGGGATACAGACCTGCCGCTCCCTGAATGCTCCTAAAATTGCAAATATTTGCATTAAAATGAGTTTTAGATCAATTGCACAAAAAAGAAAATTATGATAAGATCTACCTAAAACGACCACGAGCGGTCAAAATGACCGCTCGTAATTTGTGCGTCATCTCCGTATTTATGACGTGTGTTGGTCGTGCCATTTCCTTGGTGAAGTTCGTTGCTCTGTCCTAGAAACACACTAGCGTCCTCCAGTGCAGAGAAATAGTCTAAACTTGATTTTTAATTATTTCCAGCATGTCTGGTTACAGACGCACCATGACTACCACCGAGGCGTTGCAGAATTAACAGGCATTGGACAGCGGCCATTTTAAATTGTTTGAAAAGTAGCATTGAAGTTGTTAAAATGTTAATTTTGGTGTCAGTTAGTTTCCTAACAGACATACTAACATATGTAATGCATTAATATCTCAGTTGGGTATTTATCTTGACACAATATAGTTTAAAAACTGTGGCGGTCATTTTGCCCGTGGTGGATTTAGGTAGGAGGGACATCCCGGTCGTTCTGGTGTTGACAGCTCATGTAGGGCCTGCAAAACATCTGCCTTAAGATTTGGGGGTTGTGATGACATACGGGGGGGGGGGGTATATTAGGGTTGATGTGGTATTTTATCAGATTCAGAATACTCGATTCACCCCCGGGGGGAATTTGGGTTCTGTTAGACACTCAAGCTCGAGTAAGAAAAAACTAACAAGATAACAAGAAAATTGAAGCAAATAGAAATAAAAGTTATTTTGTCATAATTTTTTTTTTTTTGTATCCCTTGTAGAGAAATTCTCTGCCAACGTGCCCCGCTCTCCTGTGAGGGAGCTGCTAGAGATGGAACCAGAAACTGCCAAGTTCAGGTGAGGGATCTTTTTTACATCCTCTTCTACATTTTACAGACGGATCTTGTAAAACATTCGGTAATACTTTAGTATGGGGAACGTAGTCACCATTAATTAGGTGCTTATTAGCATGCAAATTAGCAACATATTGGCTCTTAATTGGTCATTATTACGTACTCATTAATGCCTTATTCTGCATGGCCTTATTATACAACCAGTAAGCCATTAACTATGAGTTTTCCCTCTATAACCTCAGAAGTATTGCTTATTAGTAGTACCATCTCAATATGCTTTGCTTAGTATGGCCTTTATAAGGAGGTAGTACCACAAGAAGAGTTATTCTCCCTTACTAACACTTAATGAATATGGTCTGTTCTTACATAACAACACACAAAACTACAAGTGTTCATAGTGTTAAATTACTCTAAATTAAGTTTTTGTTACTTAGAATATGTTCCCCATACTAAAGTGACATCTTGATCATTACTAATTCACTAGTAATTAAGTTTTTTTATGTTCCCCATACTAAAGTGACCTGTTGATCATTTCTAATTCACTAGTAATTAAGTTTTTTTACTTAGAATATGTTCCCCATACTAAAGTGACATCTTGATCATTACTAATTCACTAGTAATTAAGTGTTTGTTACTTAGAATATGTTCCCCATACTAAAGTGACATCTTGATCATTACTAATTCACTAGTAATTAAGTGTTTGTTACTTAGAATATGTTCCCCATACTAAAGTGACATCTTGATCATTACTAATTCACTAGTAATTAAGTTTTTTGTTACTTAGAATATGTTCCCCATACTAAAGTGACATCTTGATCATTACTAATTCACTAGTAATTAAGTGTTTGTTACTTAGAATATGTTCCCCATACTAAAGTGACATCTTGATCATTACTAATTCACTAGTAATTAAGTTTTTTTACTTAGAATATGTTCCCTATACTAAAGTGACCTGTTGATCATTACTAATTCACTAGTAATTAAGTTGTTGTTACTTAGAATATGTTCCCCATACTAAAGTGACATCTTGATCATTACTAATTCACTAGTAATTAAGTTTTTTTACTTAGAATATGTTCCCCATACTAAAGTGACATCTTGATCATTACTAATTCACTAGTAATTAAGTTGTTGTTACTTAGAATATGTTCCCCATACTAAAGTGACATCTTGATCATTACTAATTCACTAGTAATTAAGTTGTTGTTACTTAGAATATGTTCCCCATACTAAAGTGACATCTTGATCATTACTAATTCACTAGTAATTAAGTTTTTGTTACTTAGAATATGTTCCCCATACTAAAGTGACACCTTGATCATTACTAATTCACTAGTAATTAAGTTTTTGTTACTTATAATATTTTCCCCATACTAAAGTGACACCTTGATCATTACTAATTCACTAGTAATTAAGTTTTTGTTACTTAGAATATGTTCCCCATACTAAAGTGACCTGTTGATCATTACTAATTCACTAGTAATTAAGTTTTTTTACTTAGAATATGTTCCCTATACTAAAGTGACCTGTTGATCATTACTAATTCACTAGTAATTAAGTTGTTGTTACTTAGAATATGTTCCCCATACTAAAGTGACATCTTGATCATTACTAATTCACTAGTAATTAAGTTGTTGTTACTTAGAATATGTTCCCCATACTAAAGTGACCTGTTGATCATTACTAATTCACTAGTAATTAAGTTTTTTTACTTAGAATATGTTCCCCATACTAAAGTGACCTGTTGATCATTACTAATTCACTAGTAATTAAGTTTTTTTACTTAGAATATGTTCCCCATACTAAAGTGTTACCAAACATTCATACCGGCTGCTTTTTGTGTACGGGCCGTTGTGTCTGTTCAACACGAGCCCAGGCACTGAATTGCCAGAATCGGATTTCAGAGAGAGAGAAAAAATACATGAAATAAAACTCAACGTGCCGTCCACCTTCCTCCCCATGCAGCCCCGCGGAGCGGACCTACGACGGCAAGGTGCGAGTGACGGTGGAGGTCGTGGGGAAGGGCAAGTTCAAAGGAGTGGGCCGCAGCTATCGGATCGCCAAGTCTGCAGCGGCGCGACGGGCCCTGCGCAGCCTCAAAGCCAATCAACCTCAGGTCCAAAACAACTGAGCTCCTCGTGCCAGCTCCCGCCGTTAGCACCCAAGCTACTAAAGTTAACGGGGGGGGGGGGAGGAGGAGGAGGAGGGAGGGGGGGGGGAGGGGTGGAAATGAAAAAAACATTTTTTTTTTTAATTTTTTTTTACAAATTCAAGGCGACAGTCATAGCACCACGCTAGCCCTGTATCTTCAGCCTTCGATGGCACAAACCAAGGCAGCCAGGGAACACTGTACGGACACGAGAAGCAGACTGATCTCATGACGGATTTCACTTTGGGTGTTCTTTCTTTTCCTTGTCTCTTTTCTCCTTTTTTTTCTTTTTCTTTTTTCTTTTTTTTGCGCAGACACAATCTTTACTTTCCTTCTCCGCTTTGTGTAATCACACGAGTGCTTTATTAACGTTTAGCGAAGTGTTAAAAAAAAAAAAAAGGAAAAGGTCGGGTCGCGATGTCTATTCCTCAATTTGTAATTTTCCTTTTTTTTTTCTTTTTTTTTTTTAAAAAAATCAAAACAAATCACCCGTCGGCGCGACGAGGCCCGTGCTTGTTGTGTAGTGTTAGATTGTACATAGTCCAAAATCAGAAGTATGTAGGAAGAAGAACGCTAAACTCCTCAGCCTGTGCACTAGTGCCAGTTCTAAAGCCGTTCGGCAAACGACGATGGCGGACACGGCGGGCGGAGGCCGCCGGCGCGGAAACCGGGCGGCGCCGCCTCCGTCGGGGGAAATCTGTCTCGAAAATGGTATTCTTAATCATTGTTGCACTTATTCCATTAGCGTCTGTCATTTTGAGAATTATGTGGTCAAAATCGACACCAAAATCATATACGTAGCAAAGTATATAAATATATATATATATATATATATATTAAAAAAAAAGAAAAGAATATAAAATACAGTTATGATATTCTTTTGCCTTAGATGCTAGGGCCCACCCTTATGTCCTGCGAGATGGATAGGAATTCAACATTCCCAGTTACTGTAATTGAAAATAGTTTTTAACCGCACTTGAGGTTGCATGTTTGTGTAGCTTATGTATTAACCATAACAACTGGATGGCTTATATAAAAATTATGAATTTATCAGTATATCTGGAGAGAGAGTGTGTGTGTGTGTGTGTGAGAGCGAGAGAGAGATTAGATGTTTATGGCATTAGTGAACATCTTGGTTTTAATGAAATGTTTTTATACCAAGAATGGATGAAATTCGACAAGTCGTTCTTGAGCACTAACTGTCTTTCCATCGACCCAGTCGGCGAGTTTTGATACACAGCAGATCTGACAGAGAGACATATCACTCGTACAATATGCTGCAGACTTTTCTACGAATCGGGATACTCGTGTAAGACAACACGGCATCTTTTAAAGTGTAGTGTTTAAAGGAGCAGGCCAATTGATTTGGAAATATTCGCGGTCCTCGCACCCCTCACGTACCAAAGCGATCGCAGATGTGACGCCACGGGCTTCGGTTCGGCTCCGCGGAAGAAGGACGCCGGCCTCGTGTTGCCGTCACCCTTTTCAGTTCAGACGAAATTTTGCTTCTTGCCTAAATGTCTGTTTTTCTCATCAGTAAGCCCTTTTCACTTGAATACCTCAGTTAATTGCATGCATTTTCTTTAGTTTTTGTTTTTTTCTTTTCTTATTTTTTTTCTTTTTTGTTTTTTTTTTTTGGTGCTATGTTTTGTATTAAGCTTGAATTTCTCATCTTTTTTGCACTGTAACTATAATACCTCTTTATTTGACCTTTTTTATTTTTGAAATCTGAATGGTTGTCTTGTTCTATCAGCCATCAAGCTGTAGAGGAGAGCTGGGTTATTTTTGTTTTGTTTTGTTTTGTTTTGGGGGTTTTTTTTTTTCGTGCTCCTTTCCTTCCCCCGGTTTGTTTGTGGACGCGGAGGCCGAGGGGGGGAGGGGGGGTTTCTCTGCACGTAGGCCTCGTTTTACATCTTTACCGATTGGCTATGAATTTCTTTAATTCCATGAATTGAAATGCTGTGGGGTGGGGTGGGGTGGGAGGAGGAGGGGGGGGGTGGGGGTCATAAAGCATTGGTCTGTGGGGTATCTTAAACACTTGTTGAGGTAATCAGATTGCACTCGATTCGAGAACACACTGCGCTCGACGTCTCGGCTCCTCGCCGCGAAGGCCCCCTCCTCGAGTTCCACTCCTCGCACTCTTTTCATCCCAAATGGTTACAGCTGGATGTATACCTAACCCTGCGCACGCGGGGGTGGGGGGGGGGGGGGGTGGGGGTGGTGGGGTGATTTATTGCTTAAAAGCCTCGGCCTGTGTTTCCCTCGGATGTGCGTTTAGCGCGGCTGTCTGAAACCCGTTGTAAAGTCCGAATAATCCCATCCCAGGTGTTACTACCTCAGAAGACGCTGCACTCTGCTCGCCGCCGCTCACTTCTTTTTCTTTTTTTTTACACGGCGTGTACTTCAATTAAAAAAAGAAAAAAAGAAAGGGTGATTAGCGACGAGTATTCCTGGATAAGACTGCAATTAACAAATATCTCTGGCCGTGACACATACTGTAGTCTCTACTGTGATATCCGTACCTTGGAAAATGAGGTGTTTTTTTTTGTCTATTGCATACATGTGCGCACACACACACACACACACACACACACACACACACATATTCGAAGCTCCGTGCAGATTTCCACCGAAAAATACCCAAATTGGTTAGAGGCGGCGGATCGGTTTAAACTGATTTTCACCCGGGTTTTATGTTTCCGTGGATCCAGAAGTTGTTCCTGTTCATGTGAGGTTATGTAACAGTGCCCTCTTGTGGCGAGATTCGGCATGCTGGATGGCATTGAAAAATAAAAACCAAGAACGCTGAGCCTTGCACATATTATATATATTTATAATGTGTGTGTGTGTGTGTGTGTGTGCAACACATACAAACGATTGTTTGCACTGAGTCTACATTCCCTCGGCAGAACTTGTACCCAGCATCTATTTCTAACAACCGCCAAACTTCAAACTAGTGCCTTTCCACTTGAATCCCGGACAAGCGTCCACTGCAGCCTCGTCGTCCGCTGCAGCCACGCGGCCGGCCGACAGCCCCACCTGTCGCACGCCGTGTCCGCGTCGGCCTCATCCGGCTTCGCTCGACGGTCGGCCGTGTAAACGGCGGCGCGCCGGAAGCTTCTCGGTAGATAACGTCCACACACACGAAAAAAGGACCGCGAACGCGCTCGATGCAAAGTCGGCGTCGCCGTTTTCCTTTTTATTTGTTTTATTTTTTGGAAAAATAAAAAGGAAATTTTTCTTAAAAAGGAAAAAAAATGTGGCTTATTCCGTTTCTCAATCGCCGCCAGTCCGGAGTGCAATCTGGTATTACTTCTCAAGCGGGGGTCGGGGTGTGTACGTTGTGGGTCTGGACTAGAATCTGTTCCCCCTCGTCGGAGAGCGAGAGAGCGAGAGAGAGAGAGAGAGAGAGAGAGAGATAGAGAGAGAGAGAGAGAGAGAGAGGGAGAGAGAGAGAGAGAGCGAGAGAGCGAGAGAGAGAGAGGGAGAGAGAGAGAGAGAGGGAGAGAGAGAGAGAGAGCGAGAGAGCGAGAGAGAGAGAGAGGGAGAGAGAGAGAGAGAGAGAGAGAGAGAGAGGGAGAGAGAGAGAGAGAGAGAGAGAGAGAACACAATTGGATCAATGTCAGACTTGAACAGTGGAGTGTAACTGGACTGCAGCCCCACCGGTCAGTCTCCAGAAGTCTGCAGTGCACAACAGCCATTTCTCCTTCTCTTCTTTGTTTTTTTTTGTTTTATTATTATTATTATTTTACATCTAAGTGTTCTTCTCCTACACCGAATTCCTACAGTCACACACGCTAGACAGACTGCCGCGCGAGTCCCGGCTTATGTTCGGAATCTGGGAAGGGGGTTTGTAGGAACGACTAAAAAAAGAATGTGAAATCACTCATACGGTGCCACACCCTTTGTTTATTTTTGTCTGTGACTGATGAGAATGAGGACATTCTTGCAAATAATCACAAGCCAGATGTGGCATGAATATTCTACAACCTCATTGTTGTGTGTTTTTTTTTTTTTTTTTTTTTTTGGGGTGGGGGGGGTGGGGGGTTAGTTTTTGGTGAGTGCTGAAGGTCACCCCGCATGATTTGCGGTGGACTGTGTTCTCTTACTGGCAATTTTAGCTCTTTTTTTTTTTTTCTTTTTTTTTTCTTTTTTTTACATGTAGCACACTTGAGCATTGCACTTGGGCGCCATACTTTACCTCATGTCAGAGTGTGAAAGGGAGCGAAAGGCGGGAGAGGAGAAACGTGTATATATGATGCCGTTATGTCAAAAGGACTAACTCGTGGTTCAGGCTTTGCTGCTGTTTCTATTGCTGGTATGAAACGATAATATTTAATGACAATAAAAAGGCTTACAGGAGGAGGGGGAGTCGGGGGGGTGTGCCCGCATGTCGCCTGAATACACTGAAGTCAGCTGATCTCCGCGGCGGGGGGCCGAGCCGTGCGGACCACATGCGTCGGTGTCCTTCCTACCTTCAAAAAACAAAAACAAACGAGGCCTCTGAAAGGCGTTGGCTCGTTTCGGTGAACCCTGAAAGGATCGGCCGTGGGCACGACTTGAATCACGTTAAGACACAACTGTCCCTCTTGTCTCGTTTCTGTTCTGACTACTTTCACCAGACACGACTTTGCATGCCGTTAGAGAGACGCTCCCCCCCCCCCCGCCCCGGTCAATTGTGTGTGTGCGCGTGCGTGAGTGTGTGCACGTGTGTGTATGTGTGTGTGTGGTCTACCAAGATGCAGCCCCCCTCTTGCCTTCCCCCACTTGTGGTTTGAGGGCTGGTCCGTCGGCGAAATTGTAAAGTTAAAATGGAACCCCCCCCCCCCCTCCCGTCTGTCTTTTGATAAAGTGGTGTAAAATGGAGGGGCTCGTCGGGGGTGGGGGGGCTCCATGCACAGCATGAAATTTGTTGTGCAAAACCAGCATGGAGCAGCGACAAAACTTTTTTTTTTGTTTTTTTGTTTTGTTTTTTTGGTAACGAACCTGTTAAAACTGTCACCAAGCAGCAGAACACCAGCAAAACGGGAGTGGACGGGGGATCGGCGGATGTTCTTTTCGTGGGTATGGGGAATTATGGGCCATGGAAAAACCTGCAGCGACATTTTAAGGGACATTGGAATATAAGATGAACTCCTCACTCATACTGTAATACCGTGCTGCAGTGGTTTGCGGTCTGCACCTTAAGGATCACAAATACCTTTTTATTTTATCCTGTTTTACTACCTTTTTTTTTTCTTTTTGTTTTTTTTTTGTAATTGTAGCTGAGTATATCTACAATAAAAGTAATGGTTTGGTCGTTGCCTCTTTGTCCTGTGGAGTGAATTGCACAGCGTGCTGGGGGGAGGTTCGGCGGCGGCCTGTGACGTCACACCTGGCTGACGGAGGGACCTGGGAAACGGCCTCCGTCCGCGTCCCCCTGTTAGTTCCCGGTGTGTCGTGTGGGACCTTCGCCGGATTTATGGCGGTTTGTGTTGCAGAGTGTGACCTCAGCTCCGGCCGGGCCTCGAGACTTCTCACCACGTTTTGAGCCGTGTGACCTCACCCCCGCCGCCTTTCCCAAATCACCACTCTTGCTTTTTTTTGGGGTCTTTGTGTTGTTTTGGGTCTTTTCCTGCACACCGAACTTCACTCGTAACTGTTGGAGGACGTTCTTTTGTGTACCTGTTCGCAGGCCCGGCGTGGAGGAGGCCCATTGCATGGGAGTGGGAAGGTTGTCGCTGCGTTGAAACCTCCCCCTCCCCCCCCCCCGGTGGCCTGCACAACATGTCACGTAACACTTCTCTCACACGACAGATGTCCCGGCTCCTGGGGGCCCCGTATTAGAAATCGGCTTTATTGGAAAAGCATGCATCCACCTCCGAGGACTCCGGACTCGGTTTGGGCTCAGTTAGGTCACACTGGACAACATGCAACACACACACACAAATGAGGGGAGGGGGGGGGGCAATAAGATCTACATGTGATGTCCAGGGTGGAGGGTTTGGTCTGGGGAGGAGGCTTCACACACCAGAGCTGCTGCACAGAGCCTTCATGTTCGAGGGCCCCCCGAGTGCTCCTCCAGAAAAACGAGCCCTCGTTTTTGTCAGGTTTTACGGCGCTGGCTGGTTCAGTCCGAACCGTTTAAACATCCGGTCCAGTGATTTTAATCCAGTCGGACACGTTTTATTGCGTATTAATGTTTGAAATGTCCCTTTTCAGCTTCACGGCGTATCGTTTGACCGTTTTAGGGCCTCGCAGCCCGTTCTCGCGAGACTCTGCGAGGCGGCTGCCTAGCTCGCTAGCTTGCGTGGTGTTGCTAGGCAACTGTGGAACCGGGGCTGATGAGGTCGATGACGCTTTATCGATTGTCCAATCGGGTCAGGGTATTAGACGGCGCGATTTATCACCGGAAGCGGGTCGTTTTTTGTTTTTTTCCCCCTCCTGAAAGTTTTATGTCGACAGTCGGGAGGAGAGTTTTTCCGTGGGATTTACTCATTTTTGTTTTTTTTTTTCCCCCCCAGTTTTGATGTTTCGGATAACATATTAATCCTTTTGTAAAAATAAAGAAACCATATATCAAGACGGGGAAAACGTTGTTTTCATTGGACTGAATCTTTAAAGCGGCCGTTTCAAGATATCGGTTGCCGTTTTACAACTTGCCTTTTTCTTCTCCGTTTTCTCTCCAATTGCGCTTGGCCAATTACCCCGCCACTTTTACCCACTTCCGGCTGCCCACCCGCAGACACGGCCATTTGGGTCTGTGTAGGGACGCCCGACCAAGCCGGAGGTAACACGGGGATTCGAACCGGCGACACCCGTGTAATAGACCGCCGCGCCATCCGGACGCCCTTGTAATGTGACCGTAGGCTCGCCACCGTTGTCAGCGCTGCTCTGAGAGCCTCCCGCCGGGCTGGCCCAGTCTGGACTGGGACGTCCCAGTCTGGGCTGCCCCAGTCTGGGCTGCCCTGAGGTATGTCAGCGGCACCCCGCTATATTGGCTCCGTCTGAGGTGCCTGCTGACGATACGCTCCCCCCCCGCTCCGGGTGCCGCGCCCGGGCACCGGGACACCGGCTGTCACGGCGCTCGGACCTGTGAAGCTTCAGTCTCCAGGTGACCCGGTGTCTCCGCTCACAAGCAGCCCCGTGGGGGGTTCGCCGTCGGGGGGTAGGTTTGGTGTGGACTCGAGCCGTTAAATGAGTTCAAAATGCAAGTAAAACCCACAAATGAGGATGATGGACGAGCTTATGTGAATGTTCCTCTAGTCTCCGTTCTATCTCCTCTAGGCGGGCACCGGAAGTTGCGTAATGGCGCTAGTAAGGGACTACGAAGAAAGTGGAACCGGTATAAATGGCGGGCCCACCGTGCAGTGCTCACAGGTGAGACTATCACACCCTGTTTTAAAATGCGGACGGCGCTAAATACAAGTGTAGACCACCACCAAAACGTTTTGTGGACCGGGACTCAAAACCACTTGCCGAGTTGGTCTGGGATGCATTTGACCACATCTGTTGCAGTGTAAACGCTGATGCGTCCTCGACAAGGACGTAACAGGAAAATACGTCATCAATGCAGGATGCGGTGGTTGTTTCGGTAACAGCGCGCCAACTTTAGAAAAGATGGCGAGAGGGGAGAGTGCAGGTGGTTGGGGTACAGGTGAAACGAGACGCCTGACCTCCATTTGGGCAGAAGAGTCGGTCCAGAAGAGTCGGTCCCGCCAGTCTCAACAGCTCGACTAGTCCGTACATGTATATTAATGCTTGAAACATCTCCAAACACTGGATATTGTTTTCAAAGCTAGTCGGCAAATCTGGCGCTTGACTGAGGCCCTTTGACCTTGTAGCGGAAGTGACGTAGACTAACACCCTGCTCACAAGTGGTCAGCGGGGCGCATCCGGAGACGCGTGATAGACAGGTGTCCCGCTGTCCACTTGCGAGCCGATCGCCCAAAACACATTGTGAAACCAAGTGTAAACAGGGTGCATCTCCAA
>NC_079226.1:6926963-6929463 GCF_029633865.1 Lampris incognitus
GAGTCAGTATGAGGACCAGGAGTCAGTGTGAGGACCAGGAGTCAGTGTGAGGAGAGTGAGTCAGTGTGAGGACCAGGAGTCAGTATGAGAACCAGAGTCAGTATGAGGACCAGGAGTCAGTGTGAGGACCACGAGGCTGCTGTGTGCCGGACTTTCATCTGACGGTTGAAGTGATGGAAGATGAGGGGGTGCTGTCCTCAGACAGGGAAGGTCTGATTCTGGAGACATGGTGTTTATTTTGGATGTTGGATTTGAAGCGCTGCCAGAAAGCCTGGTGAAGCACTTCCTGATGAGTCGTGTAACTGTCGGGTTTGTTCTGACTACGTTTTCTGACTCTTGGGGACCCGAAAACCTGTTGAAACTCAAACTTCATCAAAGCATAGCTGGAAACGAGGTAATGAACATCCCCTTTTAATGTCATTTAATGTAATGTAGTTTATGAAGGCGTCGTGCAGATAGCGGGTGTTTTTATGGGGCAGTGCAGTGCAGAAGGTGTTGTGTTGCTCATGGGTCCTCAGCACAGAAGAATCCAGAATATTCTACTGTGTGTTGAAATGTTCTGCAGTCAGATAGAGGACTTTCACATCTAACTACATATATTTACACCTATATACATATATACACATACACACCCATGTATATACACTACCGTTCAAAAGTTTGGGATCACCCAAACAATTTTGTGTTTTCCATGAAAAGTCACACTTATTCACCACCATATGTTGTGAAATGAATAGAAAATAGAGTCAAGACATTGACAAGGTTAGAAATAATGATTTGTATTTGAAATAAGATTTTTTTTACATCAAACTTTGCTTTCGTCAAGAATCCTCCATTTGCAGCAATTACAGCATTGCAGACCTTTGGCATTCTAGCTGTTAATTTGTTGAGGTAATCTGGAGAAATTGCACCCCACGCTTCCAGAAGCAGCTCCCACAAATTGGATTGGTTGGATGGGCACTTCTTTGAGCAGATTGAGTTTCTGGAGCATCACATTTGTGGGGTCAATTAAACGCTCAAAATGGCCAGAAAAAGAGAACTTTCATCTGAAACTCGACAGTCTATTCTTGTTCTTAGAAATGAAGGCTATTCCATGCGAGAAATTGCTAAGAAATTGAAGATTTCCTACACCGGTGTGTACTACTCCCTTCAGAGGACAGCACAAACAGGCTCTAACCAGAGTAGAAAAAGAAGTGGGAGGCCGCGTTGCATAACTGAGCAAGAAGATAAGTACATTAGAGTCTCTAGTTTGAGAAACAGACGCCTCACAGGTCCCAACTGGCATCTTCATTAAATAGTACCTGTTAGAGCCTGTTTGTGCTGTCCTCTGAAGGGAGTAGTACACACCGGTGTAGGAAATCTTCAATTTCTTAGCAATTTCTCGCATGGAATAGCCTTCATTTCTAAGAACAAGAATAGACTGTCGAGTTTCAGATGAAAGTTCTCTTTTTCTGGCCATTTTGAGCGTTTAATTGACCCCACAAATGTGATGCTCCAGAAACTCAATCTGCTCAAAGAAGTGCCCATCCAACCAATCCAACTTGTGGAGCTGCTTCTGGAAGCGTGGGGTGCAATTTCTCCAGATTACCTCAACAAATTAACAGCTAGAATGCCAAAGGTCTGCAATGCTGTAATTGCTGCAAATGGAGGATTCTTTGACGAAAGCAAAGTTTGATGTAAAAAAAATCTTATTTCAAATACAAATCATTATTTCTCACCTTGTCAATGTCTTGACTCTATTTTCTATTCATTTCACAACATATGGTGGTGAATAAGTGTGACTTTTCATGGAAAACACAAAATTGTTTGGGTGATCCCAAACTTTTGAACGGTAGTGTATGTATATACAGAAATACATCTATATGCATCTATATGCATCTATATGCATATATATATGCATCTATATATATGCATCTATATATATATGCATCTATATATATATGCATCTATATATGTGCATCTATATATATATGTGTGTGTGTGTATATATGTACACACACATATACATATATATACACATACACATACACGTGTGTATACATACATACATACATACACACACACACGTATGTCTGTATGTGTGTGTGTGTGTATATATGTATATGTGTGTATATACATACATATACATATATATATGTTATATATGTATGTATGTACACACATATACACCTACTGGCCACTTTATTAGGTACACCTTGCTAGTACCAGGTTGGACCCCCTTTTGCCTTCAGAACTGCCTTAATCCTTCGTGCATAGATTCAACAAGGTACTGGAAACATTCCTCAGAGAGTTTGGTCCATATTGACATGATAGCATCACACAGTTGCTGCAGATTTGTCGGCTGCACATCCATGATGCGAATCTCCCGGTCCACAACATCCCAAAGGTGCTCTATTGGATTGAGATCTGGGGACTGTGGAGGCCATTTGAGTACAGTGAACTCATTGTCATGTTCAAGAAACCAGTCTGAGATGATTCGAGCTTTATGACATGGCGCGTT
>NC_079226.1:6936963-6968584 GCF_029633865.1 Lampris incognitus
GATCGGCTAATACACTGCAGCTGTGACCATGAAATCAGGACTTAGCATAATTAGCTACTTTGAAGCGGAGATTTAATACCAAAATCTTTGACAAAATACCAGGGGATCTGGTGCTACTTGATGATAATCTGATATCCAATCCCCGTCCCGCGTATGTATTCTTTTCTTTTTTAACCTCTCAACAACCATTCATTTTGGGGGCCGGGAGATGGGACCTGGGTTCGATTTTTGGAAGCGTCTGTTGGCGAGCCAGGCAGCGATGCCACAGCAAAATACCCTCAACTCCCATTTGTAGGAGGCAGCCCGATATGACACATGCACTTTCTGAAAGAAAAATAAGCCCGAGTATCACGTTACGGTGTTATTAGGGCGGCTTTCCCTCCCCCCCCCCCCCCCGCTGCCGAAACCTCCGTACTGGCGGCGCACAGCTCCAGCCCCCGGGAGGATTTGCTGTGGGCACATCTGCGTGAGGCCTTCGACAGATGGCACGAAGGTTATAAGATTACCCGGGGTGCCGATAGGGGGTCTGCTGTTTTTTTCTTTTGGTGTTCGCTCAACCGCTTTCGCCCGGTCGTGATGCGATTTCTCCTCCGCCAAGACGAAGAGTTGATCTTTAATCAGGGGGGGGGGGCCGTTTAATTAGCCCAGATGTAATTGCGGCAGATGCGGTGGCCGGACCGTTGCGCGTTGCAACGGTAGTTGGGCTCGCGAAGCAGCCCAGCGGACCCCAACGCTGAGGCAGAACTTGTTTGGACGGAAAATGAAGTAGCGTTTCTCCCTCGCAGCTCGACGCAGCGTTCTCGGAAAGCAGCTGGCCAGGCTTTGTGTTTTCGGGCTCCGCTTCGGCCTGTCGTCTGCGGGGACGGGAGGCCGAATCGTTTCAGACAGGGTAATCCCTCTAAACTCGCAACTGCTTGTTTATGCAATATCCCTAAACTGCATCAAAGCTAATTTGGCGGACTGTAGCCCTTCGACAACAATGTAAGCTGAGACCTCACCAGCCGATGATGATGAGGCATAAATAGACCAAATCAAGACTCCACTTTGGGGCAAATTCGCCGGGGGCCTCTCAAGTCCCCCCCCCCCCGCCTTCAGTTGTTTAATGCCTCTTTAGAGCGGTGGGGGCAAGACGACTGCTGAGCAGGGAGGCCCTAATGAAGTGCTTTCAGATGGAAAGGCTTTTCGGGTCCTGCGACTCACAAGGCTCACAATGCTCTTACTGCCCCCCACCCCAAAACCCCACACCTACCCCCCTGAACACCCCCCCACCACCACCCCCCCATCTCCAGAATAAGAGCATTAGCTAAGCCTTGTCGATCCCCCCCCCCCAACCTCAGCCCCCATTCACCACCACCCTTCCTAAACACCAAACTTTAACCCCCCCCACCACCACCACCACCATAACCTCTCTTATATACCCCCATCACCACCACCACCTCCCATTGAATTTGCAGCCTCTGCAGCCCGGTGCCGTCTATGTTTAACGAAGCTGTGATATATTTATGACCGGCCAAATCCCGGTCTAATCCCACCCCTGATAATAATGGCCCAGTAACTGTTTTCCTTAAACATGCTTGTTGGCGAGGGCCGGCGAGGGACCCCCAGGTGTACTGAGCTCTGTGGATATTAGCGGGTAACCTAATTTGCACTTGCTATATGTAATGCACACCAATAAAAAGAAGAGGGAGGGGAGGTAGCTGTGCAGGTCAGTGGCAGGGTGGGCGGGTGGGTGGGGGGGCTCGTGGAGAAAAAGGGGGTGCTGTTGGCGTCATGAAACGGGCACCTCACTGGGGGTTGAAGGGGGTCCGGGGCAGTGAAGGGGTTACCATCGCCCCTAACGAGGTGTTGCTGGAGCTGTTTTTTAAGAGTCGGATTACATCAGAGCTCCTGAGAGCCATTGTAAACACCAACCCAAACACAGCGCTCTCCAGGACGATATTCGAGAGAAAATAATAATATTTCTGTGTAAAATGATGTCAGCGCACAGAATCCATCTAAGATTTCTGTTGGCAGAGATAACAGGTGGGGGTGGAGGTGGAGAGGGGGGGGTGGGTGGGGGTTAACTTTTTTTATGCCGTGCTATAAACAAAACACGCAAAAAAATAGGGGGCGGGGGGGCGGGGAGAGTGTAAATATGTCACCATGCAACTTTTCCAAACCCCGGCCGGGGTTGACGTTTAGTGACTTTGTTTACATGCACACCAAATACCCCGACCACTGGGAGGCATCGGTTGGAGCTTGACTTATTAGCCCCTCCAATTATTTTCATTAGAATATACATGCGCGGCTTGGGAAAATGTGATATTTTTTAATACCCCGGTGTTTACGCAGTGGAAACCGTTTAAAGCGAGTACAGCTGTTCAGGCCGGCGTGAGCACGAGTCCCTCACTTTAAACCGGGCCTGAGAGTTCGTTACTTTGTTTTCAGGTGACCGTCTGACGGACGTTTGTGCACTTAATTGTCACCGTATTTGCATAAACAGAGTGATGACACGGGCAACGTCTCTGTGTTGCGGGAACTAACTGGCCGTGGTGACCTGTTGGCCGGGGTACCGTGGCAAAACATTAGCCGCTTCAAGGCTTTAGACGGCAGTTTAGAGCGGACTAGTGCTGCTGCCCGGAAGGTCACGTTCAATAACAGCGGCATGGCGGGCCCACCGTCACCGTGACGATGGGCCCGCCATGCCGCTGCGGCCTGCTGCTGATTTCAGAGGCAGACTCTTGAAGTTGCAGAGGTGAGGTGGCGCCATTCACTGTCGTGGGAGTAAGCGATAAATATCCTACGTAGGAGTAATTCGGCCGTACAGGTTCGAACCGGACACCGATACCACAGAAGAAGAGCTAATTGGTCAGGGTCACCTACGAGTGGATGTGTCAGAATGCTGATGTATTATACGCGTCGCGCTCTACAGCGTTAGAAACGCAGTGGTTGGGCGTGTGGGTGGCGTGGCGGTCTATTACGTTGCCTACCAACACGGGGGTCGCCGGTTCGAATCCCCGTGTTACCTCCGGCTTGGCGGGCATCCCTGCAGACACAATTGGCCGTGTGTGCGGGTGGGAAGCCGGATGAAGGTATGTGTCTGGGTCTCTGCACTAGCGCCTCCTCTGGTCGGATAATGTGCTTCCCGAAGGGTGGGGTGGGGTGGGGGGTAGTTTAACGATCATGAATGAGTAGACTTGCTAGCCCCTGGCTAACGGGTTGGACCCTGTAGTCGACTGGTTAGTGTAGTCGCCCGTGGTGCGGGGCACCCGGCTGCGGCGGTATCCGGCTGCAGCAGTACCCGGCTGCAGCAATACCCGGCTGCGGTGGTACCCAGCTGCAGCGATACCCGGCTGCGGTGGTACCCGACTGCGGTGGTATCCGGCTGCAGCGATACCCGGCTGCGGTGGTACCCGGCTGCGGCGATACCCGGCTGCGGTGGTACCCGACTGCGGTGGTATCCGGCTGCAGCGATACCCGGCTGCAGCAATACCCGGCTGCGGTGGTACCCGGCTGCAGCGATACCCGGCTGCGGTGGTACCCGACTGCGGTGGTATCCGGCTGCAGCGATACCCGGCTGCGGTGGTACCCGGCTGCGGTGGTACCCGGCTGCAGCGATACCTGGCTGCGGTGGTATCCGGCTGCGGCGGTACCCAGCTGCGGCGATACCCGGATGCGGGGGTACCCGGCTGCGGTGGTACCCGGCTGCAGCGACACCCGGCTGCAGTGGTACCCAGCTGCAGCGATACCCGGCTGCGGCGGTACCCAGCTGCAGCGATACCCGGCTGCGGTGGTACCCGGCTGCAGCGATACCCGGCTGCGGCGATACCCGGCTGCAGCGATACCCGGCTGCGGCGATACCCGGCTGCGGTGGTACCCGGCTGCGGCGGTACCCAGCTGCAGCGATACCCGGCTGCGGTGGTACCCGGCTGCAGCGATACCCGGCTGCGGTGGTACCCGGCTGCTCCCTGAATTCGCGGTGTTTGCATTATACAAGCATCCGACATGCACTGACGGTGTTCTTCTGACCCCGGTCATGACCTGATCAGTCTTCATTTGTTCATGATCAGCGTATTACCCTGCAAGCCGTCCGTGATAGCGAGAGTTTGAGTTGTCAGATAGTTGTGGGCTATGAGGGCAGGGGCTGGTGGAGGAAGAGGAGGGGCTGAGAGAGGAAGGTCTTTGACTCGGTAAAGGTGAACCTTTCACACCTGGTCTGTCTAGAGAGAGAGAGAGAGAGTCCAACACTACTTCACTGTTGGTAGTCTGGGCGTCTGAGAAACTGCAGAGTCCTCTCTGTGGATTGTTGATGCCATTTCAGGCACACTGTTTATTTTCAGTGTTTCACACAAGAATTTTAATTTATTTCATCGTCCTTTCATTTTTCGGAGACTTTGACCGTTGTTTAAGGATACGGTCGCTCCCCGCTGCCACGCAGCCCCCACCAGGCAATTACTGTGTCAGGAAGTGTGATCTTAAACATCTGCAGCCGGCCACTGAGAGGGAGAGAGAGGGAGAGAGAGAGGGAGAGAGAGAGAGATTTAACTTCCTCCTGAAATTTCCGCCGTTTGAGGCGGCGTTGTGTTGGGATGTACGTCTTCACCGCTGATCTCTGACAGAAACAAAGTGGGAGTGATGTGAGATGATGAGCGGCATCTCAGCTCAGCCTGCTCCAAATGATGATGTTTTAGTAATGACACTGGACATTTGATTTTCATTATTTAAAAAAAAAAATGAAAGGAAATGCTGCAAATATGAACACACAATGTTCTCTCGTTGGTTTATGTACCAAGGATGCCAGAAGGACACACAAAAAAAGAGAGAGAGAGAGAAATCTGGTTTTATTATTTAGCTTTAACCAGTTTTCATGTGTTTCGAATAGAGTTACAAAATGGAGCTGTTCAACATTTTCATCAAGTCAAAACCAAACAAATAAGTCTTCTTATTTCCCTTTCTCACCCTACTCCCATCTGGTCGCAGATACGAGTCGACAGGCCGGAGGAAAAGGCCGCGGTGGTGGAGGTTTGGTCCCCTCTTCCACCGCAAATGTGAAGAAACTACCCAGGCCGGGCCTGGTGGTCTGGTTCATATGTGTGCAGAAACTAGGGGACTACTGTCCATGTAGACCTCAGTATCTGTCTATCTGTCTGTCTGTCTGTCTGTCTGTCTCTGTCTGTCTGTCTGTCTGTCTGTCTGTCTGTCTGTCTGTCTGTCTATCTATCTATCTATCTATCTATCTATCTGTCTATCTGTCTATCTGTCTGTCTGTCTGTCTGTCTGTCTGTCTGTCTGTCTGTCTGTCTGTCTGTCTGTCTGTCTATCTATCTATCTATTATTCTGTCTAGCTAGCTAGCTAGCTAGCTAGGTCTCCGTTATTCCATCTGTCTGTCTTCTTACCGCCCTCATATTGTGTTTGCTTTCATCCAAAGTGCAACACCTCCAACGGGGCTCTTTTCTATTTCCCCAAGCCAAATCTGAAGGAGTGAGTGTGGATTAGAATCCTTAGCTGAGAAATTCCTCCCTATTACCCTTTTACACTGTGACAATTTCAGGGGCCATGCCTTTGGAGTATGTCTTTGTTTAAGCTCCGGGCCTTTTCCTATAAGACCAGCTCAGCCGAACGCACATGGGCAGTGTCAGCCGTAATTAGCTTTGACAGGGGCATTTAGCGGTTGTAATTCAAATCTAATTCAGAACATCTTAACCCTGAAGTCTGTCAAGGCGCTTGAAATGCGCTGGAACGCTCATGGTCCCAATCACGTCTGTGTCCGTGTGGCAGCACGCTGATGTGTCAACAAGCGAGGGTTAAAAAAAAAAAGAGAGAGAGCGAGAAAGAAGGAAAAACAGCACTCCTCGTGCGTAGAAAAGTCGTTTACAGTACACGGCGGAGAACAGAGGTGGCTGGATGCAACGCGGGAGAATGTGCATGGGGCCTGTAATTGGCCCGATGCCATTTTAAATCCTCTCCCTGCAAGAAGAAGAAGAAGAAGAAGAAGAAGAAAAGTGAAGGGTAAACAGATCTGCTCCAGATTTGGGCCCTGCAGTGATTAGCTTGAATGCAGGGTCGCCTTGTGGCTCTGTTAGTTGGGCCCCTACCTTTTGAACTCCCGCCACAATAGGAGCAGAACACGGGCTTCGGTTCTGTAAAAGCAAACGCGCGAAAGGCCGGTTCATGTGGAGGTGCCAGGGATGTGACGGACCGCCGCCGACAGGAGGAGAGCCTCAAACCTCCAGCCAGTGTTGTTGACCCGGCTGAGCTTCACACTGCAGACTTACACGCAGGCTTCTCCACGGACACGTTTGAATGTTACGAATAAGTTTGTCATTTAACATTTTATATTTAATTATATTTATTACACTTTGCGTGCAGTGCATACGCCAAAATCCCATTTTGCGTGCAGATGATGCGCCAGTACTTTCCACTAACTTCTGTGCAGAGTTGATGCGTCCAAATACCACGCATCACCTTGAGCGGTCATGACGTCACCAGCGAGGCCCAGGTCGCCCAGTTCCACACAGAAGCGTGGGCATCCACAACCAGGGTTAGGGTCAGGGTCAGGGTTAGGGTCAGGGTCAGGGTTAGGGTCAGGGTCAGGGTCAGGGTTAGGGTTAGGGTCAGGGTTAGGGTCAGGGTTAGGGTTAGAGTTAGGGTCAGGGTTAGGGTCAGGGTCAGGGTTAGGGTCAGGGTCAGGGTCAGGGTTCGGGTTGATAAAATAACTAAAATACTACCGTTAATACCATGGTTTAATCACAAAACAGATAGTTTCCCCTGCTGACCTGCTTGTGGGTGTCTGCGGATCAGATGAACTGGGCGACCTGACCCTCGCGGGCGACCTGACCCTCGCTGGTGACGTCATGGTGACGTCATGGCCGTTCAAGGTGATGCGTGGTATTTGGACGCATCAGCTCGCCACAGAAGTTGATGCAGAGGACTGGTGTATCATCTGCACGCAAAATGTGAGTTTGGCGCATGCGCGGCACGCAGTGTGAAAGTGTAATATCGTGGTATTTGTACACAGACTGGTGAGACCGGGCTTATTTAGAAATCACTGCTCTAAAATGCAAGCGTGTGTGTGCACAAGTCAGTGTTAATTTAGGGACGAAATATTGAATTATGTGATATCAGGCAATGTGCGATGCAGTGCTACAGGAATGACGTGGATGTGCTTTTATGTTAACGCGACACACCGCTTTTAAATACTGTAGCCACTTCGGGGGGCAGCCGGGAACCGCCGCAGCCGGGACGCGAACCCGGGTCTCTGCGCTAACCAGTTGACTAAAGGGTCCCACCCATTAGCCAACCGGCTAGCGAGTCGGTAACACTTTATAATAGCTACACAAATGAAGCATTAGTTAAGTATTAGTAACTACTGAATTCATCATTTGTAAAGTATTTGTAAAGCAAGACATGCACCAGTGGTTAGTGTGTTAATAGATGTTTTATAAATACTTGTTAATAATGCAATTCATAATTAATTCATACACAAATGTACATCTAACTATTTTGCTAATCATGTACTTACACTTTCTAAAGGATCTTATGATCCTTTAGAATTTTGTGAGTCTCAAGGTGCTGCTGGCCTATCAGTCTCATGTGTAAATGCTTTGCAAGGCACAGATAGTCCTCACTGTAGATCAGGTCCTACAAAATACTTAAGTAACAACTAGTAACTACCCGAATTAATCATGAATTGCAGTATTAATAAGTATTTATAAAACATCTATTAACACACTAACCATTGGTGCATGTCTTGCTTTACAAATACTTTACAAATGCTTTAACAATACTTTACAAATGCTTTAAAAATACTTTACAAATGCTTTAAAAATACTTTACAAATGCTTTAAAATACTTTACAAATACTGTACAAATGATTTTAAAATGCTTTACAAATGCTTTAAAATGCTTTAAAATACTTTACAAATGCTTTAAAAATACTTAACAAACGATGTAAAAATACTTTACAAATGCTTTAAAATACTTTACAAATACTTTACAAATGATTTTAAAATGCTTTACAAATGCTTTAAAATGCTTTACAAATACTTTACAAATGATTTTAAAATGATTTACAAATGCTTTAAAATGCTTTACAAATACTTTACAAATACTGTACAAATGATTTAAAAATACT
Organism: Lampris incognitus; assembly: GCF_029633865.1. Lineage (NCBI taxonomy): Eukaryota > Metazoa > Chordata > Actinopteri > Lampriformes > Lampridae > Lampris > Lampris incognitus. Next base: position 6,945,078 of record NC_079226.1, read on the forward strand.
TTGCAAATGCTTTAAAAATACTTTACAAATACTTTACAAATTATTTAAAAATGCTTCACAAATGCTTTACAAATACTGTACAAATGATTTACAAATGCTTTAAAAATACTTTACAAATACTTTACAAGTACTTTACAAATTATTTAAAAATGCTTTACAAATACTTTACAAATACTGTACAAATGATTTAAAAATGCTTTGCAAATGCTTTAAAAATACTTTACAAATACTTTACAAATTATTTAAAAATGCTTCACAAATGTTTTAAAATGCTTTAAAAACACTTTACAAATGCTTTAAAAATACTTTACAAATACTTTACAAGTACTTTACAAACGCTTTACATGTGATGAAGTCAGTAGCTGGCAACGCTTGACTACTGCTGCGTTTGTGTAGTTGTCATAGTGCTCCCAGCCATGACGGTTACAATGTTACCGCGCAGCTCTCAGGAGGACTCGAGCGACGAGTACCTGCGGTCACGACGACGGGAGGGTAAACGAAAAGGAAACCAGTGACATTAGATGAAGTCCAACCCCGTCATCCGCGCGCCCCCAGTCCTCTACCCAGGCCGCCCCGATAAATCCCCACGTCACCGAGCTCGACGCCGACCTTTGACCCTGCGCAGCCTTCAGAAAGCGCGTGTTGCGCTTTCTGCCAATCCCTCGGACGGGGCGGACGAATCCTCGACAGGACGACTTGTAATGTCCTTCGCAGTGAAAACAGGGAGCGGGGATTCAAAGCCGCGGGGGGGGGGGGGGGAGGCAAGCTGTCGGCGTGTTTGCCTTACTTCCACAACGCAGCACTTCTGCCCCCCCCCCCCCGGGGTGGGTGGGGAGGGGGGGGACGCATGATGGATGATGGGGTGCGGGGTGGCTTTTGTAACCCCTGTAAGTGCTCTGAAAACAAATTAAAGCTTTCATCATGGTAACGCGTCAATTACAAGATGTGGTAATTGCCCCTCGTTGTATCAAATTATTTGTGCGTCTAAATAATTTCGAGAAATTAAACTATTAATCATCCCCCGAGGGCCGCCTGACAGAAGATGGCGCGCGATGAGCCGGCGGAGCGCGCCGGGGGCCCGTTCGCAGCGCGCTCAGAAGTGTTTATAGCTTACTTTGCCAAATGGGCATAATTGCTTAATTGCCGGTCTGTTGGTGGCTGCGGCGTTTTCGGGGGTAAACGTTAGTCCCCCCGACTTGAGTTTCAGCAGAATTATCCAAAGTAAAACCAAATGTTCACTTTAAGGTTTTACTTAATAACCCGCAAGCCCCAAAGTGTCAGTTCTCCCCCCCCCCTCCCCCTCCCCCCAATTTATTTAGGCATTTCTACACGTTATGTAGACTGCTGCACAGTAGGGGAAGCTCGGGTCCAAGTCGGCCGTCGCCCAAGAAACGTGTTAAAAAAAGAAACAAACACAAACAAAAACAAAGAAGTAAAAATGGAAAACTCTCGGGCCTCCGGCGTCGACCCGCCGAGCACGCCCTCGCCCCAGCCACCAAGTGCTGCGGGGCGGTACCTCCAGAATAGCATGGCCTAAGAAAAGACCGGACCCAACATGTGGGTTGAGAATTAGTCCCCCCCCCCCCAAAAAAAAAGAAACCCCCAGAAAAAAGGGAGAGAAAGTTCACACATGGAGCTAAGTGGAGGTGTCAGCTGCACCATGCTCCAGAAACTCTCGGGGAGAGAGAGAGAGGGAGAGAGAGGGAGAGAGAGGGAGAGGGCTCTGTCACTCGCCCGGGCTACTCTTTGTTACAGATCAAGTCCAAACTAAACACAAAGGGGTCCTGTGTTTTTTTATATGAGTAATGCATTAACCTGCTGAGGAAAAGTTCATGTTAGAAGTATGGGCTCGGACAGCACAAGATTTATGGCGATGGCTGCAGAAATTATGCTTTTCTTCCCCCCCAAAGGCACTTTAATTATGTAATTATTGCCAGCTGCTTTTCATTTGTGGTCGCCGTTAATTAGGGGACAAGGGGTCCGCGGTTCAAGTGCTCGGACTCTCGGTGCCCTCCCCTCCCCAACCCCCACACGCACCCCTCTCTCGCTCTCTCTCTCTCTCTCCCCCGCTCGATAAGTCGAGAATTGTCCCCGAGGCTGCCGGGGCCCCCCGAGATGATTAACCAAATCCACAGCAAAACTCATTTGTTATTCAAGCTTTGCCCAGAAGCCTCCCGCCGGGCCGAGAGAAAGAGCCTCGGAGCCCAATTTCCTCTTGAGTGCGCCTCCCCTTATCTCCCCAACTCATCAGCAACAATTGTCCTTAAATAAGAGGCAGCGATATCTGTGTTTGCTTTCCTTATTAGGCCCCCGAATGCAGAGAAAACATATCCGAGTCGAGGGCCTCCCCCCCCTCCCACCCCCCGGCACCTGATAATCTGAATAAATCTCCTCCATCCCGGCCTACAGTGAGACCCTTCTTCCAAGCGGCAGGGGGGGTGTGGAGGGAGGGCGGATGGATGGGTGGAGGGACCGGGGACGGGGAGAGCCAACAGGGGAATACGGCAGGGCTCTCCCGGTGCAGAGCTGCTCTTCGTCAGTGTTGGCACTCGGTGAGAGTCAGCTGAAGTAAAGGTGTGACCCCGGGCCCGGTCGTTTGGGGGTGGTACTGCGGTGTCAGCCCATCAGCACCACCTCACGAGTCCGTTTTGTTATTTTTGCTGTCACAAAAGCAGGAATTATTTGGAGAGCAGAGCCTCAGAATCAGTCAAAATGAACGATAATGCAGCACCTTCCATGATAAGGGCCTCCGCTAGTGCAGCCTGCCAGCTTTAGAGCCCCAACCCTGCGGGGCCCGGTGTCTGGATTAACAGCTTCAAGGCCGGAGAGATAAGAATAAGAAGTTTCTGGAAGTGGAATCTTGTGTTGCTATTCTTCCTGGCGGGGTTCTTGCAGTGTGGCGTACGTCGTGGCCTCCCGTGACCCCCCGGTCTCTTCCGGTGACTGTTTTCAGGCGTCGGCCGCTGGCGACCACGTCTAGTTTCTTTTGGTTCGGGCGGCCAAAACGCACGGCGAGCCGGGACGACGGGGCGACATATTTTACGACACAATTTGGAATACAAACGTTTTAGATAAGCAGCCCTGATACGGCAAATCCCCGCTGAGCATCAATCACCTCCCCGATAACAAAGCCCCGCTCCTCAAATTTCGCCGCTGATTAAAGTCGGACTGTCTTCCCCGGTGTGTGAAATTCATCCCTATAACGACAAAACAGCATGCAGGTTGTTATTTAAGCCAGTGTTTCTCAACCGGGGGTCCGCGGACCCCTAGTGGTCCGTGGCGTCATTGCAAGGGGTCCGTGAAAATAAAAAATATCTTTAAAAAAAAGATCCTATGACATTTATAGAAATAGGATTATTTTACTCAAATGTGACTGAGACCTTTATCTACCTAAACTATAAAGGGTAACAGGACTTTTTTCTCTAATTACATCTGTTTCACAAGTGTAATTTATTGTATTTTAATAAGAGATCTCGCTCCCGTTTGCATTGTTAAAAGTTACTGAATACATATTCTGTTTTGTTACATATATCTGAAAGTTACTGAATACATATTCTGTTTTGTTACATACATCTGAAAGTTACTGAATACATATTCTGTTTTGTTACATATATCTGAAAGTTACTGCATAAGAATTCTGTTTTGTTAACTATATCTAAGTTACAACTGAAAGCTCTTATTTTTGCCCCAAAGAGTGAATAAATGCTATAATGCAATTTAAAATGCAGTTTCTACTGTTTCTATCAAATTGCAACCCCCCTCCCCCAAGATCAGGTGGAGGGGTCCTCAGGGTAGATCAAAAATACGCAGGGGGTCCAGGACCCCAAAAAGGTTGAGAACCGCTGGTCTAAGCCATGACAGTAGGAGGGTCAGGCAGTTCGGTGCATATTTATGACACTATTGTGGAGTTAGAAAACAACGAGACAGGAGACGTGAGAGTAGACGTAGTCGAGGTAGTTTACTAGCTCCAGCTTAGCGTGTCATACATTCGACAATGACACTGAACTCAACCGTCGACCGGAAGCGGAAGTGCATTATCTGACCCCTCACCTCTCCCCTTAAAGGTACACCGTCCTCTTAGGTGAATGTCTCTCGTTATATATATGTGGGTCACCACACTATAAAGCTAAATGCAGCGAGCGAGACGGACGGACGGAGGAAAGCCCATCGCAGTTGGTTAGCGTTAGGGTTAGGGTTAGGGTTAGGGTTAGGGTTAGCGTTAGGGTTAGGGTTAGCGTTAGGGTTAGCGTAAGGGTTAGCGTTAGGGTTAGGGTTAGGGTTAGCGTTAGCGTTAGGGTTAGCGTTAGCGTTAGGGTTAGGGTTAGCGTTAGGGTTAGCGTTAGGGTTAGGGTTAGGGTTAGCGTTAGCGTTAGGGTTAGCGTTAGCGTTAGGGTTAGGGTTAGCGTTAGGGTTAGCGTTAGGGTTAGGGTTAGCGTTAGGGTTAGTGTTAGGGTTAGGGTTGGGGTTTGGTGTTAGGGTTAGGGTTAGCGTTAGGGTTAGGGTTAGGGTTGGGTTAGCGTTAGGGTTAGGGTTAGCGTTAGGGTTAGGGTTAGGGTTAGGGTTAGCGTTAGGGTTAGGGTTAGCGTTAGGGTTAGGGTTAGCGTTAGGGTTAGGGTTAGCGTTAGCGAGCAGCCGCTACATCCTGTCGTCAGAATTTGTATTTCCAAAAACGTAAACCGTGAGCCGTTCGCTGCCTCCGGGCCCTTTGAAACTATGGGCCCCTTGTGGATGTGACACCGTTGTTAGGCTCTGAATTATTGCCGTATATGGAGTCCGGGGAGGGGGGGGGAGGAGGAGGAGGAGGAAAGAAAAACAAGGTAGAAAAAGTTATTGAATCAACAGGAGTGAAGCAAAAGCAAATATCGCGGGACAAATGACTTTTTCTTCCCCGGCCCTCTTTAGCCCCGCCGCGCGGGTGCAAAACGGTGCCAACCGAAAACAACACGACTTGCGCCGTGGCTAAGTGCAGCCATTTCTCTCTCCCCCTCCATAACGAACCCCACCCCGCCCCCACCTCCCCCCCCCACCCATGCACACCACGCTGCTGCAGCCAAACTGTAATACACCTGACGCTGGGTGAGGGCGAGCATCCCGCTGCTTCCCCTGATGTGTCGCAGATGTGAGTAAGAATGCTTTCTTTCTTCCCCCGAGACCACCGCCATCGTGTCCGTTGGAGGAGGCAGCACTCAAAAGCGAACCGAGGGGGGGGGGGATACGATATATATATATATATATATATATATATATATATATAGTGTGTGTGTGTGTGTGTGTGCGTGTCAGAGACGACAGGTCTGACAGGGGCTTGATATTTTACTCATGGAAATGATCCCCTCAGCCCCCCATCAGTGTCACCGAGTCTCCCTGTGTGTCCATCACCGACACGGAGGGGAAAGAAAAGCTGGAAAGGGGAAGAAAAAAAGGAGGGCGCGTTATGAAAACGAGAGAGAGATGTGTTTAATGTCCGGGGCGGTCGGCGGATGGGCCTGTCATCACGGCCAAGTGGTTGGGAGTGACACACATGTGATTACCTATGCATTAGGATGGGCGATAAGGGCCTTACCGCTCCGCCCGGGGACCCTCAGAGAGGGCCGCTGCTCTCCCTCCCCCCCTACCCCCCCCCCCGCCACGCCACCGCCGCCTGGCATCAAACCCCCGGCCACCGTTTATCTAAAAGCTTACCTATTCCGGGAACCGGGTGGATGAGACGGCTTTGGATTGCTAATGTCGCCCCGCGGGCGGTTGGGGGAGACGGCGCGGCCTCTCTCCCCTCTCTCCCCCACCGCCGCCATGTCGTGAAGGAGCTCGCTGAAACGGCCTCTCCGCTTCGCACAACCACCTGATGCGTTGTCGGCCGCAAATCTCTGAACTATGGAAACATTTTGCTTAGCGAAAAAGAAAAAAGAAAAAGCGGTGGGGGTGGTGGTGGTGGTGGTGGTGGTGGTGTGGGGGGGGTGGTTGATATAGTTTCATAATGGAAAAACAGGGATCAGGTATTAGAAATAAGGTCTGGTTTCCAGCAGATATACGATCGCTCTCTCTGGGAGTTTTTCGATCCACTTAGCCGAGGCTTTACAACAAGCAACAAGTTATCAGTAATGGCTGTCATGCGCTGTTGTACGGTGGATGCGGGGGCGGGAGGTGGGGGGAGGCGGGGTGGGGTGGGGTGGTGGGGTGGGGTGGGGGGGGAGAGAAGGTCAGTTTAAAGTGAACATTCATCAAATGAAGGTTGACTCGCGTCTGATGGCCGTTTCCAAATACCTCATCAAGATTCCTCGGTCTCCGGGACAATTTGACTTGTTCACATATGTTTTACGAATTAGCTTTTCATGCGACTTGTGAGGTTCGTCCCCCCCCTCCCCCCCTTCCCCCCCTTCCCCCCCCCAAACTCAACTGCAGGCCTTTTTTTGTAGGGGGGGGGGGGTTCTCGGATCTGATTGTGTGGAAATGTAGAAAGAAAAAAAAAATCAAATAAAATCCAAGACGCGGAGGTGGGCCTCGCGGGGTTAACGTGCCTCGGGGCTCCGCGAGCGAAGAAGGCAAACAACACTTTGAGGGCTTAGCGGCCCACGATTCAATAAGCCGATCCCGGAAGAACTTCTGACACTTACATAACTCACGCCGGCCGAGCGCACGACGCCCACCGGGGCCTCGCTGCTCTGGGCTGAAGACGTTTCAGCCGTACCAGCGTCCATCAAGCCAGGTCGTCTTTGGCTCGTGCTCAGAAGAAGAAGAAGAAGAAGAAGAAGAAGAAGAAAACACTTAACTTGAAGACTCGGTGTAAATGCTCGTGCTGAGAGAGTCTGGCCTCGCTCCGCTCTCGCTCAAATGAAAAGTAGCATTGTTGGAACTTAACGTTGAAAAAAAAAAACCCCCCAGAGAGGGTAAGAGGAGGGGTGAAGGAAGGAATATATATATATATATATATATATATATATATATAGGGGGAGGGGGGAGGCGGAGGGGGGGGGACCAGATCTTGATTTTTACAAAACCCAGGCCTCCTGAGCTGAAAGTTAGGAGAAATACCCCTGATAGTTCGTTTTATGAGGGGGGGGGGGAGGGGGGGGGGTTTTGAAGTCTCTCGTCGTATAATAATATATAATGCCCGGGTCGTCTGCAGTGAAGCGGCGGCCGTGACCTGGGCAATTACAGACAGGCATCAACGAAGCCTCCCCCCTTTAAGTCGAGTCTTGTCTGAGTTCTCCTGACGGTGCACATTACTCTGCTGTCAGGGAACGGCGACCACAAGGCCTTTCTTGGGCCAAAGCCTGTAACTCGCTAATGCTTGGCTCTGCCGGTGACTGCAGAACCTTATAAATCTAATCAGGAGAAACACCTCGGCTTTCAGAAAACCCCCGGGGGCACGTCACGGCCCTCCTCCTCCACCTCCTCCACCTCCTCTTCCTAGACGGGGGGTGGCAGGGGCTCTGCTGGAAGCCTGACAGACACCTCGTGTTGTTTTGACTCGCAGGCATGTTCCTCGTTTGCCTTTTAATTTGTTAATTCAGCTAACACTCTCATAAAGCATCGCTCCCCTCGCAGGTGAGGTGTTCTGCCAAGTTCAATGGCGGCTACTTGGCTGGGAGTCCCGCAGAGGAGCGCCTGCTCGAGTCCTTCTGGAACGTTGCATCTACTTTTACTTTCTGATGGGAGCACTTAAAGCCCCCCCCTCCCCCCCGATAAAGGTTAAAAGAGGGGGCCTTTTTTTTTTTGTTGAAAGCCCCGTGACGAGCTGTCAATATCTCTGTGTGGTCAAGCCGCCGCGTGCACCCCGCATCCGTCTTCGCCCGCCCGCCAGGCGAGCGTGACGGAAGACACGGCCTATTCCCTCCGACAGTAAACGTATGATTCCTGTTTTCGATGCTAATCCTCCCAGATTTATCGGTGCCTTCCCCGGCGTTCATCCTACCATCCCCCACCCCCCCCTCCTCCTCCTCCTTCCCCTGCTCACCATTCTCCTGCTCACCGTTCACCCTTGTGTAGGAACTCATAAAGGTTTTACAGGGTTCAGCAGCTGTTTATTGGCTCCAGCTGCCAGACCCCATATACTTTTATGGGATAGTAGGGATCTTCATCCTCAGCGCCCCTTATTATTACGGAGCAGCGGCTCCATGCGCAGTATCTGGACACGGTTATGTAACAAATTACGCTGGCATGTTTACAGCAGGGTTCGACCTCTCGTTCTGTGTGTGACGACCCCTTGCGTTTAATCCGGTGCTCCGGAGGCCTTGTTAAGGGTGTGCAGAGCAGATGCGACATTTACATGTGTCACCTGTTGGTGTGGTGTGACCGCATTAACACTCCATAACACGACTTTGCGAGCCGACCTGTGCGCCGGTGCACATGCATGCTGATCAGTCGCAAATACAGAGCATTCCTGCATGAACATCCTTCTATACAATACAGAGCATTTCCTGCATGAACATCCTTCTATACCATACAGAGCATTTCCTGCATAAACATCCTTCTATACCATACAGAGCATTTCCTGCATGAACATCCTTCTATACAATACAGAGCATTTCCTGAAATTGAACATCCTTCTATACAATACAGAGCATTTCCTGCATGAACATCCTTCTATACCATACAGAGCATTTCCTGCATGAACATCCTTCTATACAATACAGAGCATTTCCTGCATGAACATCCTTCTATACCATACAGAGCATTTCCTGCATGAACATCCTTCTATACAATACAGAGCGTTTCCTGCATGAACATCCTTTTATACAATACAGAGCATTTCCTGCATGAACATCCTTCTATATAATACAGAGCATTTCCTGCATGAACATCCTTCTATGCAATACAGAGCATTTCCTGCATGAACATCCTTCTATACAATACAGAGCGTTTCCTGCATGAACATCCTTTTATACAATACAGAGCATTTCCTGCATGAACATCCTTCTATACAATACAGAGCGTTTCCTGCATGAACATCCTTCTATACAATACAGAGCATTTCCTGCATGAACATCCTTCTATACAATACAGAGCGTTTCCTGCATGAACATCCTTCTATACAATACAGAGCATTTCCTGCATGAACATCCTTTTATACAATACAGAGCATTTCCTGCATAAACATCCTTCTATACAATACAGAGCATTTCCTGCATGAACATCCTTCTATGCCATACAGAGCATTTCCTGCATGAACATCCTTCTATACCATACAGAGCATTTCCTGCATAAACATCCTTCTATACCATACAGAGCATTTCCTGCATGAACATCCTTCTATGCAATACAGAGCATTTCCTGCATAAACATCCTTCTATACAATACAGAGCATTTCCTGCATAAATATCCTTCTATACAATACAGAGCATTTCCTGCATGAACATCCTTCTATACAATACAGAGCATTTCCTGCATGAACATCCTTCTATACAATACAGAGCATTTCCTGCATGAACATCCTTCTATATAATACAGAGCATTTCCTGCATGAACATCCTTCTATACAATACAGAGCATTTCCTGCATGAACATCCTTCTATATAATACAGAGCATTTCCTGCACAAACATCCTTCTATACAATACAGAGCATTTCCTGCATGAACATCCTTCTATACAATACAGAGCGTTTCCTGCATGAACATCCTTCTATACCATACAGAGCATTTCCTGCATGAACATCCTTCTATACAATACAGAGCGTTTCCTGCATGAACATCCTTTTATACAATACAGAGCATTTCCTGCATGAACATCCTTCTATATAATACAGAGCATTTCCTGCATGAACATCCTTCTATACAATACAGAGCGTTTCCTGCATGAACATCCTTTTATACAATACAGAGCATTTCCTGCATGAACATCCTTCTATACAATACAGAGCGTTTCCTGCATGAACATCCTTCTATACAATACAGAGCATTTCCTGCATGAACATCCTTCTATACAATACAGAGCGTTTCCTGCATGAACATCCTTCTATACAATACAGAGCATTTCCTGCATGAACATCCTTTTATACAATACAGAGCATTTCCTGCATAAACATCCTTCTATACAATACAGAGCATTTCCTGCATGAACATCCTTCTATGCCATACAGAGCATTTCCTGCATGAACATCCTTCTATACCATACAGAGCATTTCCTGCATGAACATCCTTCTATACAATACAGAGCATTTCCTGCATAAACATCCTTCTATGCCATACAGAGCATTTCCTGCATGAACATCCTTCTATACAATACAGAGCATTTCCTGCATGAACATCCTTCTATACAATACAGAGCATTTCCTGCATGAACATCCTTCTATGCAATACAGAGCATTTCCTGCATGAACATCTCGTCAATCTCGTCTTAAAACGTTTCTTTTTTTATGAGAGCTTTGATAAAGGTTTGATATTTGGTTTTATTTCTGCTGTTTTTGTTTTTGCTCTTACTTGTTTGGTCTTCTTGTTTTTGCCTTGTCCGGTTTTTTTTTTTTTGAGAAGTACTTTGTGGCATTGTTTTACAAAAGTTCTATATAAATAGTATTATTATTATTATTATTATTATTATTATTATCATTATCATTATTATTATCTGTATCATTATCATTATTGTTATTATTATTATCATTTTTATCATTATTATTATTATTATTATTATTATTATTATCATTATCATTATTGTTATTATCATTTTTATCATTATTATTATTATCATTATTATTATTATCTGTATCATTATCATTATTGTTATTATTATCATTTTTATCATTATTATTATTATTATCATTATCATTATTGTTATTATTATCATTTGTATCATTATTATTATTATTATTATCATTATTATTATCTGTATCATTATCATTATTGTTATTATTATTATTATCATTTTTATCATTATTATTATTATTATCATTATTATTATTATTATCATCATCATTATTATTATAATTGTTATCATTATAATTGTTATTATTATTATTATCCTCCCATGTGCTACGTCCCCCTGGTGAAACTCCTCACTGTCAGGTGAAAAGAAACGGCTGGTGACTCCACATGTACGGGAGGAGGCATGTGGTGGTCTGCAGCCCTCCCCGGATCGGCAGAGGGGGTGGAGCAGCAACCGGGACGGCGCCTAAAGAGTGGGGTAATTGGCCGGGTACAATTAGGGAGAGAGAAAAAAAGGGGGGGGGACCCCCAATTAATAAATAAAAGTGGCATTGAAGACTGGCTTAAATACTGGAAGGTAAACTGGAAGTCAGGTAGAAAGACGGAGATTCGGGATTCTTGCTCATGAAAGATTCAGAATATCTGAGCGAGGAAACAGCAACTTCCTCGGTATGGTTTAAGCTCTCTTGGCGTTGGCTCACTTACAACACAATTTCCTGCTAAATAACTCCTCAACTCGACACGCTGACACGCAGCGGTCGCACACAGATCCCACGATGGATTTGTTTATCGTGTGTTTTATCACAGCGAGGGGACGAATCCGCAATAGGCCTCCCCGTCCCCGTCCCCGTCCCCCCCGTCCATCAGCAAATGGTCCCCGGCTTTGTCACATCCGTGATTATCTGCTTGCTAATTTGTCCCCGGGTCACTGCATGATGATCATCTGTGTATTTTTACGTCCACAACTCTGGCTAGCTTAGCGGTGGATTACATCACACCCCTGTGGTTTAGCAATTACCCCAGTGACAGGCAGGCGGTGGTAATGACCTGTGAGAGCTCGGCCCTGCTTTATGGCTCCGCGGGCCCGCCGTAAACCAGTTTGACTTTGGTTGTCTGTCAGAGTGGCCTGTATTTACACATAACTCAAACAAGCGGGGCCTGCTCCCTTTTTCTGAGGTGCTCTGGCTCTCGGTGACAAGACCAAGGTCACGAATTTACAACAGCTATCCCCCCTCGGCTCCGGCTGCGGCAGGGCGGCCGGCCGGGCGGCTGCGCTTGATGGAAAACGATAATATAAGCAACTCTTTTATCAGCGGCGGGACGCGGTTGATTGTGAGTTGTTGCACTTGGAGGGGAACGCAAATTTTCTCAGCGCCATCATTCCCTTTTTTCCTCGCCCCTCATCCTTTCCTCGCCCAGCTCCTCGTCCGGAGAAAATAATTCAGATGAAGCGGTCCCAAATCCGGGCCCATCCATCCCCCTCCGATCCCTGTCCTACTGATTTGTAGGTAAATCACGGCTGTCAGTATGGTAGCAACCCTGATTAAAGTTCAGGGGTTTAATAGATCATTTTAAATAACCCCCAAATTACTCCCCCCCTCTCCCCCAGCCGGTCCACCTGGACCCCTGCCCTTGGTGCATGGCAGTTTTCAGCCGTCGCAGGGCGAGCCAAGTCCGGGCTCGTGGTTCCTGCCTATTCCCTCAGGATCACGCGCTGCAGGCCTGGACCAACATTCTCAGCTGTGTTCAATCTGCTCTGAGACAAGCTGGCTATGAGAAAATGCAAACGCAAAGGCCCTCGTGCACGCAGACGCACACACAGACACACACACAGACGCACACACACAGACGCACACACACAGACGCACACACACAGACGCACACACACAGAGTGGAGGAATGACATGGAAAATCCTGGACAGTTAGTGCGCTTTGTTCACTTGGTGGAGCTGGAACGCGTCCAGGAACAGCTGCCCGAGAACCCCCCCACCCCCACCCCCACCCCCACCCCCACCCGCCTCCGGACCCCCACCCCCAGGGTCCCCTGGCGACACGAGTCCCTTGCAATTAATCGTGTTTAACCATTCTAATCACACTTTAGCACATTAATCCTATTTTCAATCCAAAACACATCTGAGACAGCTGGCATGTGGGCTGCTGGAGCCTCGTTCCTTTCCTTCTTTCTTTCCTTCTTTCTTTCTTTCTTTCTTTCTTTCTTTCTTTCTTTCTTCCTCCCTCGGTGTTTTCTTTTTATTCTTTTTTTATTTTCTTTATTGCCACCGCGAATCAGATGAAACCCAGAGTCTGCGGGGCCCCTGGTGTACCCTGCACTCTCACTGAACTTGGACTTCATGAAACACCAACCCCCATCCACACCGAACTCCCCCACCCCCACCCCCACCCCCGCCCCCGCCCCCGCCCCCGCTTCGGGCTGTAGGTACAATTTATAGCATGCGGCTGATGCCTTCACTCCATACACGTCCCTGTAGAATCTCCTCAATTAGCTCTGATGAGGTAACAAGTAAAGAACCCGGTAGAAGGGACGCATCTTTTGGGGGCGATTTGGGGTTTCTGATTTTCGATTTTCGCCCTTTGGCTTGGTGACCCCGATCTCCTGTCGCCAAAGGCCGCGGTCGTCTTATCAGCGGCGTGATTATCGGAGCTGCCTGGACGACCGACTGACGCAAGCGCCCATCCATCTGTTACTGGAGACCCCTGAAGGGAGGTCGTGATACCGCACCGAGGTTCCTGTTTTAATGGTCTCGGAGTCCCTTTGAGCGTTTTGTCCCCGAGGGTAAGACACCCGGCAGGTACACGGGGAGGCGCGTGCGCGTGCGTGTACGTGCGTGTGTTGTCCTTCCGCGGACTTGTGTCTCTGCGGGTTGGGGTGTCCGGGTGGCGTGGCGGTCTGTTCCGTAGCCTACCAACACGGGCATCGCGGGTTCGAATCCCCGTGTTGCCTCCGGCTCGGTCGGGCGTCCCTACAGACACAACTGGCCGTTTCTGCGGGTGGGAAGCCGGATGTGGGTATGTGTCCTGGTCGCTGCACTAGCGCCTCCTCTGGTCGGTCGGGGCGCCTGTTCGGGGGGACTGGGGGGGAATAGCGTGATCCTCCCGCGCGCTACGCCCCCCTGGTGAGACTCCTCACCTGTCAGGTGAAAAGAAGCGGATGGTGACTCCACGTGTATGGGAGGAGGCATGTGGTAGTCTGCAGCCCTCCCCGGACCGGCAGAGGGGGTGGAGCAGAGACCGGGACGGCTCGGGAGAGTGGGGTGGAGAAGAGACCAGGGGGGGGCTCGGGAGAGTGGGGTGGAGAAGAGACCAGGGGGGGGCTCGGGAGAGCGGGGTGGAGCAAGAGACCGGGACGGCTCGGGAGAGTGGGGTGGGGTGGAGCAGAAACCAGGGGGGGCTCAGGAGAGCGGCGTGGAGCAGAGACCGGGGGTGGAGCAGAGACCGGGGGGGGGGGCTCGGGAGAGTGGGGTAATTGGCCAAGTACAATTCGAAAAATCTCCAAAAAACAAAACAATCAGAAATCGTGTCTGTGGGTTGTTGTTTTCTTCTTCTCCTCGTCTTCTTTCTCTGTTTTCGGAGCGTTCTGGTTTGGCAGCGGCGGAGGGGAGTTTAGCGCCCCCCCAAGGTTTCTACTGGGAGGGCAAAAAAAAAACGATGCCATGCGGCTTTTCCCCCCCGCGCCGCAGCAGCAGCTCTTAAACCCTCCCGTCGTGGGTCCCGTAAAAGGTGGAGCCGCGCTGATATTTAAGCTGCGCAAAAGAAAACGCGGGCATCGCAAACAGCCGTTTAACGGCTGCTTCTCAGGGGTCTCCGCCGTGCTTCGGGGGGAGGGGGGGGAGGGGAGGGGGAATAAGAGAGACATTAAGCTAATTGAGTTTTAAGGCGATATAAAACTGGCAAACACCGATATTCCAAAAATGCAGAAGGCAAACAAAAGGGCTACTCATAGGAAGGCGAACGGCCTGGGAGCGAACGTGGTGACGTCACTGGCTCCCAGCTCAGCGTGCGGGTAAAATGATGTAATGGGGGTTGGAGCTGGCCTGCCCGCCGTTGACTTCTTAACCTTGAGTGGCCAACACAATTCACGCCCCCTCCCCCCTCCCCCTCCCCCCTCCACCTCCACCGGCTCCTGCCGTCCCCTCACCGGTGACCCAGCCACGCTGAGGCTTCTGGGAGCTCTTCTTCTTCTTCTTCTTCTTCTTCTTCTTCTTCTTCTTCTTCTTCTTTTTCTTCTAATGAATCATTTTTTCATTAGCGTGGAAAAACTTGTCGTTAATGGGGGCCGTAGGACACACATTAAAAAACCCACAGTGTTGTGATGGCATAACAAGGGGCCCCTCTTAATGTGGTTCCTTAGCGTAATGGTAAGCAAACAGACATTAATCTGCCCCGAGACCGGCGGGCCAGAGGAAGGAAGAGGAGGTGGAGGAACGGGAGGTTCTGTTTTGTTTTGCTTTTGCATAATCTCCAGTTAGTTCACCACATTGTGTTGCTGGAGAACTTGGCGTCAGTCGTTGTCCTCGGTCGAGTCAAAATAACCGCTGAATAAATCCGCTCGCAAGATATGCGGCCACTTGTTTTGCATTTCTGTTTTTCGAAACCCCGCTCAGTTTCCATTTTTGCACATTGTTTACTGTTTTCAAGTGATGATTCGTAATTTCTCCAGTTTTGGAGGGTTTGGCAGCCATGCTGCACATCTCAGGGCTACGCACATGATCCGGTATATGGGCAGAAAGTGTTCACGTGTCGGTCAGAATTGTTGACAGATTTTTGGGGCAACACCGGGGTGATTAGCTTGGCTCTGCACTCCCAGATAGCAAAACTGCTATCTGCTATGTTTGTCAGATCTGGGCCAGAACCAAGCCATAGCAATGCTGCATGTGCCGCATATTTGCCAAAGGTGGTCCATATTTGTTTTGTGATATTTGGGCCATATTCACCATTTACCACACGGGCCACTTCAGGGTCACATTCAGATCACATGTTGCCCAGAGCACCGCGTCTTTGCCAAAAAAGGCCCACATTTGATTTGGCATATTTGGGCCATATTTGCTGTTATACATGTGGGCCACTTCAGGCTCACATCCATTTTGTCAGGGCCAGAAGAAGAACATCAGTGCCACATCACTGCCTGAACTAGCCCACATCCGGATGCGGTCTGGGCTGTCCCAGTAGGAGCCCACTGAGAGGAGGATCCAGTGGTAGCATGCCTATTCTGGAGAAAGAGGACTGATCAGCAATGTCGTCAGACACGTTGGTATTGAGCAACATATCAAACCATATCAAATATTAAATAAACCCATTAAATGCTGGATAATGTTTAGCTTTGTATTTTTGCACCTAAGACTTGGTTTTATGCATTCGACATGCAGGTTCCTTCTTCCTCTTCTTCTTCTACTTTTTCTTTTGTGGCAGTCGCAACACGGGTGTAGCACAAACTTCTGGGCCCTATACATAAGCAGTCTCCTTGGGCCCCTCTCCTCTTTTGTCCCTTTTTTGAGTTCTAGCACACTGTATATTATTTACAATCACAGTACATTAATCGATTTTAACCTGACTTAACCTGACTTAACCTGACTTAACCTAACTTAACCTGACTTAACCTAACTTAACCTGACTTAACCTAACTTAACCTGACTTAGCCTGACTTAACCTAACTTAACCTGACTCAACCTAACTTAGCCTGACTTAACCTAAGCCTGATTTAACCTGACTCAGCCTGACTTAACCTGACTTAACCTGACTTAACCTGACTTAACCTAACTTAACCTGACTTAACCTGACTTAACCTGACTTAACCTAACTTAACCTGACTTAGCCTGACTTAACCTAACTTAACCTGACTCAACCTAACTTAGCCTGACTTAACCTAAGCCTGATTTAACCTGACTCAGCCTGACTTAACCTGACTTAACCTGACTTAACCTAACTTAGCCTGACTTAAACTGACTTAACCTGATTTAAACTAATTTAGCCTAACTTAATCTGACTCAACCTAACTTAACCTGATTTAACCTAACTTAATCGGACTTAACCTAAACCTGATTTAACCTGACTCAACCTAACTTAGCCTGACTTAACCTAACTTAGCCTGACTTAACCTGACTTAACCTGACTTAACCTAACTTAGCCTGACTTAACCTGACTTAACCTGATTTAACCTAATTTAGCCTGATTTAACCTAATTTAGCCTGATTTAACCTAATTTAGCCTAACTTAATCTGACTCAACCTAATTTAACCTGACTTAACCTAAACCTGACTTAACCTGACTCAACCTAACTTAACCTGACTTAACCTAAGCCTGACTTAACCTGACTCAGCCTGACTTAACCTGACTTCACTATCTTGCAGTGATTGAAAAAGTGCTGGTGCTCGTATCAGCAGTCACTCGCGACAGGACTAGGTGAGCTGCACTGAGAGATGCTGGTGAGGGGCGGACTAAACTATTTTGCATCTTTTGCAAGGGGTGAGAGGGGTGAGAGGGGCCCCAGGGAGGGGTGAGAGGGGCCTCAGGGAGACTCCACTATTTTCTTTAAGCCCCTCAGCCGATTTATTGAGCCAATTTTACTGAAGTTATGACGCTAATTAGTTAGAAATAAAAATGTGCAAACCAAAACAAACTTTTAACCCCAGGCTTCCCGAGCCCCCCCCTCCCTTCTGGGCCCTGGTAGCCCCCCCGCCCCCCACTACGACGCCGCTGTCGACACATTTCCTGCGCATGCGTCATTAGCTACATTCGACTACCCGGTGGGACTGGAGGCCTCCGTCGGCACCAGTTGGAACAGCAGCTGCAGAACGCCGACACGCGGCATGGCAGTTGCATCACAAGATGCCAACAGGAAAAGTTATCAGAAATTTTTGATTAAGAAAAAATAAAAATCACAGGCTACGTGTTCATCGTCACCAATTAAAATAATTAGTCTTCCTTCCGTAGACTGTGTATCGGTCCGGTATGTGGCTGGCTTGGGTCTGGCTGCGAGGCCGCCGCCGTGCAGCTCCTTCCCATCACAAGCTGACTATCTTTCAGGCGAACGTCGCCGCTTTCCGTAATCAATGGTGGAATCTCCAAGAGCCCAGACAGAGCCGAGTGGTTAGGAGGCCGCACCGCCATATGTTTCCGTTGGCCCGTCTCCCTACTCTACTTTCCCCGCTGTCTAAAGCAGAAAAGATATATTCAAGTCTACGGGTTTTTCCTCTTTTTTTCATCTTCCCAGCTATTGGGGTCTCTCTCTCCTTGCCTCTGCAGACGGGTTACTCTGGGCCGGAGAAGAGCCTGAATGGAAACACAAGTGCCTGAAGACGTTTTGAAGGTGAAAGAAGGAACCGCCATTAGCGTGATATCCCAGCCGAGGGAGGACCGCTTTGGGTTTTGCCTCGTTCTGGGGCTGCAGTGCTGTGTAAGTGCACTCCTTCCAGGAAAACATTCCTACCAGACACTTCCATTCACGTCAGCGAGTGCGGAAGTGTTCCCGAGTTGCTATGGTCCAAACGGCAACCCGCCGCAGAACGTGTACAAAAGGTCCCCGTGTCAGTCGTCTCAGCTGTGGCTTTAATTACCCGGAGCTGTTCAATTGCGTCTGTTGTTTAAGAAAATGTTAGAAACGCTCCCTTCTTCCACATCAATCCTCATGGCACGTTTATTTATCCTCTCAGACAGAAGGAGAGATTTCTGGCCCTCTGGGTGCCTACCAACACCGGGGGTTGCAGGTTCGAATCCCCGTGTTACCTCTGACTTGGTCGGGCGTCGCTACAGACACAACTGACCTTTCGCAAAGCCCCGCCCCCCTTAGTTACTGTTGCTATGCCCGTCAAGCATTTCAGAACTATCCAGGAAGTAGCCGGAAGACACCAAAACATGAAGGGAGAGATCAGCGCGTTGTGTGGGTAAGAGTAACAGTAATGATACGTTAGCTGTATTGGCTATCAATCCTAGCTAGTAGCTAGCTTAGCTTGGAGCAGGCAGGTATTTGTGTTGATCCTGGATCGGGCGTCCCTACGGACACAATTGGCCGTGTGAAGCGAGTGGGAAGCCGGACGTCGGTATGTGTCAGGGTCGCTGCACTAGCGCCTCCTCTGGTCGGTCGGGGCGCCTGAGACTGTAGGGAATAGCGTGATCCTCCCACGCGCTACGTCCCCCTGGCGAAACTCCTCACTGTCAGGTGAAAAGAAGCGGCTGGTGACTCCACATGTATGGGAGGAGGCATGTGGTAGTCTGCAGCCCTCCCCGGATCCGCAGAGGGGGTGGAGCAGAGACCGGAAGAGTGGGGTAATTGGCCGGATACAATTGGGGAGAAAAGGGGGGGGGTGGTGAGAATTCCCAACAGATGGGACGTCTGTGGTGACCCATGTTGTCATCCACTGCTGCTCCAGGTTTTGCTCTGTACGACATCCAGCAGCAGCATCTCAGACCAAAACAGAGCGAACCTCGCCCTCCCTTCACGTTCACCATGTTGGTTTTTACAATATAGAGTTATTCTATTAACATTAGTAACGTATTCAGCTTGGTGAGAAGCTTCGAGCTACCGAGGGAGCTAAATCCATGTAATGCAGTTGTTAGCGGCGGCACGGTGGCGCAGTGGTTAGCGTGGTCGCCTCACTGCAAGAAGGTCCTGGGTTCGAGCCTTGGGGGTCGTCCCGGGTCGTCCTCTGTGTGGAGGTTGCACGTTCTCCCCGTGTCTGCGTGGGTTTCCTCCGGTCTCCTCCCACAGTCCAAAGACATGTAGGTCAGGTGGATCGGCCGTACTAAATTTTCCCTATGTGTGTGTGTGTGTGGGCCCTGTGTGATGGCCTGGCGGCCTGTCCAGGGTGTCTCCCCGCCTGCCGCCCAGTGGCTGCTGGGATAGGCTCCAGCATCCCCGCGACCCTGAGGTTTGGATAACGGAACGGTGATTATTAGCTTACTAGCTATCTAGCTTACTAGCTTACTAGCTATCCTGCTAGCGCTAGCTACCTCACATGAGCTAACATGCGCGCGCGGCCGGGCCGGCTTCCAAAGCAACCCGGATTGCAACACGTGGACAGGGGAGCGTGACGTCATTCTCTGTTCAGGACGCCATTACTGCACTATCTCTTTACATAGCAAGTCGTTGTCTGCTGCAGAGTTAATGTTCCAGATCCCACATATCGCACCTTTAACGATGTAGCTGGCATCGCTCATGGAGCCTCTAACCCACCTTTAACCGCTGGCCCTTATTCAGGGTTTTAAGCCCTAAATTAAGACATAATTGAGATAGGATCAGTGTGCTTTCCCACCAGGAAAGAATTATGAGCTTCCATGTCGTAAAAACATGAAGTAAATCCGCCATTTTGCTTTTATTCGTGACATTTTTCTCGTGACTTTTGGTATCGGGTTTTTCTCTTGGGTAAAGTCTCTGATACCAAAGCTTCATTTTAGCCCGGTATCGGCCCGATATCTGATACCGGTATCGGTACCGGTATCGGCCCGATATCCGATACCGGTATCGCTATCGGTATCTGTGTACCCTTGCTTCAAATAGAGCATCCTTAAATGTTAAAAATGTTTAATGTGATGGGCCACAATCTGGTTTTACCCACATTTACATGGTCACTCATCACGGTCTATGTGGAGAACTGAGTTTATAGCTGCAGTCCCTACAAAGCCTCAGCAGGAGGTGACGCACCAGCTCTTCTTTACCAGAAAAGTCAGTCACATTTTGCACACAATGTCCACGTTTCTTCTCTTTCTTTTTTTTGTTGTTGACGGTTTTAGTCAGAACATTTGGCTGGTCGTTTTGACGTTAAGAAAACCGAGGTTGACACCAGAAGGTTGCGGATTCGAATTCATTTAGCGAGGAGTTGCACTTACCCCTTCCCTCCCTCCCTCATAACCGCCGGTCCACATATATTTACACACCGGAACACGTTAACAGTGATCGTGGTGATGTGGATGTGATGACCAGGCGGGTCGACATGTTCATCGTTCATGTCACTACAACAGTGGAGGAAGTTCAGAAAACCGCCTCACTTTACTGCAGTGCAGCCTTTAAGACCAGGGATCGACAACAATCCCACAACACACCTCGTCTCATGGCATGATGTTGATGTTATGTATGTTACGTGGTATACATCCACCCACCCATCCACCCACCCATCCATCCATCCATCCATTATCTGAACCGCTTATCCTGCTCTCAGGGTCGCAGGGATGCTGGAGCCTATCCCAGCAGTCACTGGACGGCAGGCGGGGAGACACCCTGGAGAGGCCGCCACCACAGTCTTTGGACTGTGGGAGGACGACCTGGGACGACCCCCAATGTTGGACTACCCCGGGGCTTGAACCCAGGACCTTCTTGCTGTGAGGCAACCGCGCTAACCACTGCACCACCGTGCTGCCTCTATATATATATATATATATATATATATATATATATATATATATATCTAGAGATCTACACCAAGCCCAGTCATTGGTTGGCATGCTCACCATGATGTGAGAGTCCATTTCTCGGCGTCAGAGAGGTCAGAACAAGGCCAGAGAACTGACGGGTTAGTAGCGACGAGTCCTCGTTACGTACAGTTTCCTTCATCCGAGCCGGCGGGCGAGGTCTCTAACCTCGGGTGTGTGTTTCTTGACGAGCATCACAACAGGCAACACAACCCTCGGCAGGAGCGGAAGCGGGGCGCCGGGCTCGCCGAGGCCGTCGAAGGTGAAAAACAAGCGACGGTGAACCGGAGCGAGGAGAACGTCCCGGACCCGGTCCGCCGCGGCGAAAACAAAGCGGCGGTGTTTCAGCGGGGGGGGGTGGGGGTGGAGGGGGTGGGGTGGGGGGGGGTGGTGCAGACGAGCCAGCAGGTCTGCGGCCTCAGACCCGCGTGCACATCGCCCGCACAACAGTGGGCTGCATTGACTCGTGCCGCGGTCACCTCTGAAGCGGGGGGGCGGGGGGGGAGGGGGAGGGGGGGTGATGTCAAAAGCTCTGCAGTTTCTCAGCTCGGACCCGGGTGAGTTATGTGCGGGTCTGAACGGGGCTTAAGAGAGAGGGGGGGGCGTGTCCCCCTCCCCCCGCCACACGCCTCAGAAGAGGGGGAACGGCGGTCCGTGTTAGCTTTACACATGGTCTGAAAGCCAGTGTGAGAATGACTCTTTGTTTC
Source organism: Lampris incognitus (assembly GCF_029633865.1). NCBI lineage: Eukaryota > Metazoa > Chordata > Actinopteri > Lampriformes > Lampridae > Lampris > Lampris incognitus. The sequence goes on from NC_079226.1 coordinate 6,966,839, forward strand.
CTCCCTTCTCCACAGCCGCCACTTAGTGCGGCGCGGGATAAGTGGGCTGGCAGCGCGAGGAGGCCCGGCCGGGCCGGGGCGCAGCAGCAGCAGCAGCAGCAGCAGCAGCAGCAGTGTGTTTTCTGGACCGCCGCCACGGCCCGCTTGTCCATGTGCTCGTAAGTAGGCCGCAAGTGTGAGCAATCACTGGAAATTATACGCTTTTAGCGGGGATTTGATATAAAGGCATTAAGCCGGGCCGGGGTGTTTGGCAGCCGGAGTCGGCGGGAGTCAAACCCACGGACACGATACGCTCCGCGAGTGTGGCCCCCTCGTCAGCCCCGTCCTATCGCATAGTTTCCATCTGTGTGCGAGATTTGGGTGTAATAGGATAAACGCAGCCGCCGAGTGGGCCCGGGCCTGGCGGTACCCCCCCCCCCTGGGGGGGAGGGGGGGGTACCGCGTGGTAGGTGGGATGGAAACTGTACTCTTCGATCCGTCGTCTCCCTTCCCCGGTTCCTCGGGCCTCCAGTCAGGAGCAGCGTCACTGGAAACTTCCAAAACGGGAAAAAGAAGAAGAAAAAAAACAACCCCTCTGGAGGCTTTGCCCGCAGGTTTGAGGACGGTTTAGGGACGAGCCGGGCCTGCGGGTTTTTCCCCTTTCTCCGCCGCCTCACGTGACAGGGCCTTCACGCCGGGCCCTGATGATGTCCGCTGCATCCGGCGTGCGGGAGGACGCCGTCGTTCAGTCTACCATCAACTCCCGGTGTGGCGAATTGCAGCCGGCACGCAGCCACACAATCAGGTCCAAATTTCAAGCCCGGTCGGGCTCGGTGCCTTGCCGCGGCCTCCCGGAGGAACGGCGGCAGATATTATGACAGTGCAGGCCCGTGTATCTGTCTGTAAGATGAGCGGGCTGGGGCTGATGAGCGCGGCGGCATCCCTCCGCTGAGGTCACGGCGCAGCTGGAGAGGCGATCCGAGCCCGGCGTCGGGTTCTGATTGTAAATTGTCAAACCCGAGGCCGAAACTCGACCCGCCGCCCTCCAGCGGCAGGCTGTCATGCTTTGGAAATTTGAATTTTCTGCATGTGGATTCAGATCAACCCCCTCCCCTTTTGTGTGTGTGTGTGTGTGTGTGATTTGCATGACCTCGACTCTTCTTTTCACAGCCGTGCGGGCTGAACAGTCTGCAGAACCAGTCTGCAGAACCAGCCGGCAGAACCAGCCGGCAGAACCAGTTAGCAGAACCAGTCAGCAGAACTAGCCGGCAGAACCAGTCGGCAGAACCAGTCAGCAGAACCAGTCAGCAGAACTAGCCGGCAGAACCAGTCAGAACTAGCCGGCAGAACCAGCCGGCAGAACCAGTCGGCAGAACCAGTCAGCAGAACCAGTCAGCAGAACTAGCCGGCAGAACCAGTCGGCAGAACCATCTGCAGAACCAGCCGGCAGAACCAGCCGGCAGAACCAGTCAGCAGAACTAGCCGGCAGAACCAGTGAGCAGAACCAGTCGGCAGAACCAGCCGGCAGAACCAGCCGGCAGAACCAGTCGGCGGCCCCTCGCTCGCCGGCTGGTTCTGAGAAGCGAGGGAGAGAGTCGTCGGAACGACAACCGACCTCGTCCGGATGGAGCTGTGTCCTTTTCCGTTGCGTGCTACTCCTCGCGCCATGAGGTACCAATCAAGAATAGAGTTATGTAATTACCAATATCTACCTTTCCCATCATCACCCCCACCCACCCACCCCCACCCCCACCCCGCCCGCCCTCA
>NC_079226.1:7268784-7372633 GCF_029633865.1 Lampris incognitus
TCAACATTTTTCACAACAGTGGGTAGGTAGAACAAATTACCACTTTCATGGAAATCAAACCTGGTACCCTTCTTGGTGAGCATGTGACTGTCCCCTCTCTTAAAAGTCACTGTCGCCCCTGCATTGGTTGCTCTTGCCACTGAAAAGATGTCGTGCGGGTACGTCGGCATATACAATGCGTCCTGTAGCTGTGCGGTTTGTTCTCGTCCATCGCTGTCTAGTAGAGAGATCAGCGCCGTCCCTCTGCGTTGCGCTGTCCCCGTGCACTTAGTTCCATCTGCCAGCTCGATTGAATGGGCGTCGGGCTGGAAAGTGTTATCGAAGCTCTCGAACATGGCAATATCAGTCACAATGTGAGATGTCGCCCCAGCGTCCACCATGATCCCTTTCTTTTTCACATTGGCTGGTGGCCTGTCGTTGCTCGTCGTCATGAAGAGGAAGTCCCTGTCGTTCCTGCTCTCCTCCTCTTCGTCCTCTGCAACCTTTCGGGCTCCGTCTCCTTTTCCCTTCTTCCTGCACACTGAGTCAGCGTGCGAGTTGCTCCTGCAGTGACTGAACCACACTTTCTGGGTGCACTTGGTCCTGACATGTCCTTTAACACCACATCGGTAACACGTCAGAGTGGCTTCCCCATCTTTTCTTTGTGTCTTGGTGCCTTGTTTGCTTTGCTTAGTGTTAGTCTTCATCACAGTGTCCGCAGATCCAGACGTCCTCATCTTTTCGGACTCTTCATACACCCTCAATCTTCTCTTAAAGTCTTGGAATGTGACATTGTCCTCATTTTGTGTTACATGGACAGCCAGTGGTCTGAATGAGTCAGGCAGTCCATTCAAGATGGTGGCTACAAGTAGCCCATCACTTATATTCTCTCCTGCATCGCGGAGAGCTGTTATAATATTCTCTGCCCTTATTATGTAATCTGTAACAGTCTCAGTTCCTTCCATACTTATAGTGGTCAAGGATGTGTACAGATTCAGAATCCTTGGCTTGCTTTTACCTGTATAGTGCTCTCTTAATATTTTTAGAGCTTTGCGGCCATCTTCAGCAGCATCGTGTCTTATTAATGACAGACTCTTATCATCAAGTGAATTTACTAATTGTGCATAACAGTCTGCATTTCTTGCTACATCTGTAGCTATAGCGTTAGCATCGGCACCGTCGGCTGGTGCTTGTAAAATAGTGTCTTTTAATTTCAGAATGTGTAACCGGCTAAGAAATCTTGTCTCCCACAGATCGTACTTATCCTCTGCTCCGTCGAACACGGGCCTCATTAACTGCTGCTGTAACAAGGAGACCGTTCCTGCTGCAGCCGCCATTATCACTTTCTTTTCCAAGTTCAATCTCCAAACGTTGAACTGCGGCTTGTAGAAACTCTCGTTGCGCGCTTTTCACTGCATTTTCAGCGGGAGTCTCTCGGCGCCGTCTTCAGAAGCCCTTTTAGCCTAGCTAGTAGCTTCACTTGGCTAACAGACAAAAGTTCGTTTTTCTGTTACCTTTCCTTGCTCTAAACTGGCATGACTGGGCCCATAACCTGTCAGATGTATCGGCGTAGCGGTGGAGATTGATACAACTTGACACTATTAGTATCTTTAGCCTTTGGCATATTTATTTTCCATCAGGCTCATCATGCGACCATGATGTCGCATGATCTTGAATCAACAAGTCTACCGGAACTGGTAGGCTACCAACAGAAGAAGTGGCAGTGACATCACATCCTGATGCACTGCCTAGTGTAAACATTGCCCTCTGGTGGACAAATAATATTATTGCCCTCTACTGGGCACAGGAGTTATATCCATTACTATGAACACAATAAGTAAGGGCGTACATTATATTATAATAAAACATTCAACAATCTTCTTTTTGAGGTGGCTGTCGCCTGAAATGGCAACCCTCGGGGTCTAAAGACAGCGGCGCTGACAAGCCCCCCCCCCCCAAGGTCTGAGATCGACCAAATAAAAGTGCGCCCTTGCTTCCAAAGATGGCCGCCGGACGATCGCTATCGCTGCTCACGCTCCGGGCCTCCGCAAAGCAGCATCAATCTCTGGCAGCGCCTCCCCGGGGGCTCGCTCCTCATCTCGCGGCTGGATTACAGCTCCTCTTATCGCGGTGTCGCTTCATCATCCCATCAAGCAGATCAAGAGACAGAAAGATAAGGATTCACTGAACCCCCCTCCCCCCCGCCCCCCCCACAGCGGCACGCCGGCAGATCTCCAGAGCGGCTGGGCGGCGGCAGGTCTGTCACAGCTACCCGTTACATTGTTCCCCCCCCGCCCCGCCCCCCAAGTAATTGAGTTTTATATTTAAACTGTACTGCGATATCTTAGCGCTAATGAATGGCAACTCGTGATCCTGAGCAGGGAAAGCAGTCTTCATTAAAGGCTATCTCCCCGCACCTCAAAGCAGGAGGACATCAAACGGGCTTATTAAATAATGGATGGGAGTTATCGGCTCCTTTCATCAGCGCGAGCGCCGTCGCCCCCTGACTACATATGGCTTCCCCGGCAGCGTCTACCACACCAAGCCGACTAACGTCGTTTTCCTCCACGGTGGCCACGGACGACTCCGCCGGGGGGTCAACAAACTTTCCTCCGTCACAGCGAACTGGACTCAGCCGGGGTAAAGGGCCGAGACAACCAGAGCACGTTTAGTATGGGGAACATAAAACAACTTAATTACTAGTGAATTAGTAATGATCAAGATGTCACTTTAGTATGGGGAACATATTCTAAGTAACAAAAACTTAATTACTAGTGAATTAACACTATGAACACTTGTAGTTTTGTGTGTTGTTATGTAAGAACAGACCATATTCATTAAGTGTTAGTAAGGGAGAATAACTCTTCTTGTGGTACTACCACCTTATAAAGGCCACACTAAACAAAGCATATTGAGGTGGTACTACTAATAAGCAACAATTCTGAGGTTATAGAGGGAAAACTCATAGTTAATGGCTTACTGGTTGTACAATAAGGCCATGCAGAATACGGCATTAATGAGTACGTAATAATGACCAATTAAGAGCCAATATGTTGCTAATTTGCATGCTAATAAGTACCTAAATAATGGTGACTACGTTCCCCATACTAAAGTGTTACCCAAAAATCCTGTTTTTAGGAATAAAAATGTCTTCACATCTTGATTCTGCACCAAGTGCTGTTATCAGTGACCAGGAAAACATCAGGATCATCTTTAATTAAGGAGCATGGAAACAAAATGATAAATGTGTCTGACAAGATCATCAGAAAGTAGGTCCTGAGTAGCTTCAGCCAAATAACTGGCCTTACCATTATGAGGGTGGGGTGGTGGTGGTGAGGGATGTGTGACCCAAGGTCAAAATATTCTATATCCACTCTGCCTGACGTTGTCCAGGCCCTTAGTGATTTTGCTTACGAGCTGGGAGCTTGCCTGCTAGGTACACGCGTCCCAACACACGATGTGGTCTAGCCCTGAAGCCAACAGCTCAGCGCGGGAGTGGCGCGGCCCTCGTCTTGTTGTAGTTGGTGTGGTGCAGAGGTTTTAACACAGCGTTTCGGCACGACTACCAGGAATGGGATTGTGTGGAATATCCTATTGGAACATTTAGACCTGCTTAGTGGAGATCGGCCAGACCCCCAGGCGACGGGGTGAAAAGAGTCTACGGTTGCAGTTGCTGAGGCCCACGACGCCAAAGGGAAACTCAACGTGGCTTCCAAGCTCAGACAACACACAACACATTTATTGAGGCATAACCAGCGCTTCCTGTCAGTTAAGATAATCACTTTAGGACCAGTTGAAATTTAGAAGACCCCGGGTTGGTGGCGGCGAGACCGTAGGAATGTTTTACGAGGGTGTTAAAAGGTAACGCTCCTGGCAGCAGGTGACAAAAAACAAACAAACAAACCGAGAAACGGGGTCAAAAAATCTATCCAGATGTTCACCGGCAGCAACGTGATCCCGCGTGACCAAAGCGACAGTGCCGAGGGAGCTCACCGGACGCTGTTGTCCTTAAGTCTTGACCAGGACAGATAGCCCTGGGCGTCCCTCCCTTGAGTCTGCAGATTTTAAGACTTAGCAGAAAACATTTGTTCGAGCACCCGGTCCTTTTTCACTCGTTGTACTGCGTTAATGGAAGTGGTGATCTCTGCACCGTGTTGACAGCCTCACACTGGCAGCGTGGCTGACATTTGGCCCTCGGTGTGTCATGTCAACTCACATACCAACCTCTACTTTTAATTGCTGTCCGGTTATTTCATCCCCCCCCCCCCAAACTTGATTTTATGTGAGCATATTTGGTTTTCCAATCTCATTTGTGACACAGAAATGTTCTACTTGAAGCACCATTTCTTGTAAACACAGAACCCAACCATGGTCACCAGGATACGCTGATGTAAGCGATGATGCTGCAGCATTTAAATGCCCACTGTTGGTTTTTACGCTCTGTCTGAGTCTGACGCAGTCATAGTGGTTGAAATATCTGTAAGAGACATTTTTGATCAGGATATGAAAATGCAGTTAAAAAGCCTATCCTGTAAAATACCTTAAGGATACAGACTTAGAATATTGCCATTTGCTATTTTTATTTTCTGTTCTCGTATTATTTGTGTTGTCTGCTGCACTATGTGTAAAGCGACTTTGAGTCCCTTGAGAGGCGCTATATGAATTCAAGTTGTTGTTGTTGTTGTTAACTGGCCATGTATGTTTGCACCTACGTGGAATCTGACTCTGTTTTAGTGGCTCTCAATGCACTTACATAGAATAACAACGCCAACACTCTTCAGGAATATATGCAGGGAACGACTATATACAGGTGACTCAGGAAGGCAATGGTGGCAGAGTGCAAAGAAGCTGGAATAAATATGTTAGCCGGTTACTTATATACATGAGGTAGGGGGACATGACACAATATGCATGTATGCATACAATACAGCGTTGGATCGGCTGGGAGAGCTTGGTCTGCCACGTCCGGTGGGCCCAAGGACGGCCTTGCCTGGAGCTGCACCCGAAAAGGAAGCACCGAGGGCGGTCTGACGGGACGCGGAAGCAGGGCAGGCTAAGCTAAGTGCTAGCCCATGCAGACCGGCAATTCCGATAACACAGAGGGCGGTCTGGCGGGGGCCTCGCCTAGCATTGACTGTGTTTTAGTGTCGTCGTGTGGAGTGCGGGGAGGTGTGTCGAAGGCGTCTGGCTGGGAGAGCTGGCGTCGGATTGGCTGAGGGAGCCTGGTCTGTTGTGTCCGGTGGGCCCAGGGACCACAGCCCTGCCTGGAGCTGCACCTGAAGAGGAAGCACCGAGGGCAGGTGGTGCACCCTCGACAGTGGGGCAGGCTAAGCTAACTGCTAGCGCATGCAGACGAGCAGTTCTGACAATCATCCTGGCTGGCGTTCGCTCTCTGGATAGTGATTTTTTTTTGTCTGATTGGACTGTGTTGTTAACTGTTTGTGTATTGGTTTTTTTGCTTAGTTCTCTCTATTTTTGCATATTTTTGGTGGTGTCGTTTTTGGAAGTTTTGGATGTTTTTTTTTATCTTTTGTGTCGCACTGCTGTGGGTTGGGTGAAATGAAATTTAATTTCTTTTGTGTATGCAAGTACATGAAAGAAATGACAATAAAGTGTTCCTGATTGTTCCTGAATATACAGTATATACAGCATGCTTAGATTTACTATGACAATGTTAAGTGTTCATCCGAGTGACTGGTCTTGTGTCTGGTTCAGAGGTGGTTGAATCCGTTCATCTGGACACAACGCCTACTGACAGATTCTGATTCAACCTTCTTTGATTTTCTTACCTGGATTACTGAGCGTGCATAAACACGTGTCGTCTGGTTGTTTTTGGGTACAGTGCTCTGTAGCGCCTACCAGAGGGGAGGAGTTGGAACAGATAGTGACCAGGGTGTGATGGGTCTGCACTGATGTTGCCTGCCCATTACCTGACTCTGAAGATGTATAAATCCTGAATGGTGGGCAAGTTGGCACCAACGATTTTCTCTGCAGCCCTGGTTGTCTGTTGTAGTCTGTTCCTGTCCTGTTTGAAGAAGAAGAAGATGATGATGAATATGAAGAAGAAACTGTATTGTCACTGTACATACTTACAATGAAATTCAATCTCTACATTTAACCCATCTTCTATACACACGCTAGAAACGGCGGGCAGCCATGTACACTAGGAGCACTGGGCAGCTGTAGTGCAGTGCCCAGGGACCAACTCCAGTTCTATGTCATCAGCTTGGTCAAGGGTGCAGACAGGAGTATTAACCCCACCATAAATGTGGCCGATCCCAACCAGACAGTGATGGATGTGCAGAGAACAGATTGGACTATTGCAGAGTAGAGCTGAATCGCAGTTCCTGAGGCAGGTTGAACTTCCTGAGGTGATGTATATCCTCTGCTTGGCCTTTTTGATGATTATGTCTGTGTTAGGATGCCCACCTTAGGTCCTGGGAGATTGTGGCGCCCAGAAACCTGAAGGTTTACACAGCAGACGTAGTGCTGTGGAGTATGGTGTGGCAGTGCGGCGGTGGGGCTCCTCCTGAAGTCCACCGTCATCTACACAGTTCTGAGCGTGTTCAGCTCCAGGTTGTTATGACTGCACCAGAGGGCCAGCTGTTAAACATCTGTATGCAGACTCGCCACCGTCCTGGATGAGGCCGATGAGCGTTGTGTCATCTGCGGACTTCCGGAGTTTAACAGACAGGTCTCCTGAGATGCGGTCATTTGTGTAGAGGGAGAAGAGCAGAGGGGAGAGCACACATCCCTGGGGTGCGCCAGTGCCGATTGTCCGGATACCGGTTGTGATTTTCCCCAGCCTCACCTGCTGCCTCCTGTCCGTCAGGAAGTTTGTGACCCACTGACAGGTGGAGGCTGGTACAGTGAGCTGGGTGAGTTTGGAGTGGAGGATGCTGAGCTGAAGTCCACAAACAGAACCCTTTCATATGTCCCCGGGGAGTCGAGACGTTGCACGATGTAGTGCAGTCCCATGTTGACTGTATCATCCACTGACCTGTTTGTAGGCAAACTGAAGGGGTTCAGTAGGGGGCCTAGGATTTCCTTCAGGTGGGCCGACACCAGTCTCAAAGGATTTTCTGACCACAGAAGTCAGGGCGATGGGCCTGTAGTGGTTCAGTGCCGTGACACAGGGCTTCCCGGGGACCAGGACGATAGCAGATCTTTTGAAGCAGGAGGGGACTTCACACGGCTCCAGTGATCTGTTGGAAACCCGTGTGAAGATGGAGGCCTGCTGGTCAGCACAGCCTTTCATAAGGCAGATAAAATACAGAACGGCCATTTGAATTCTTTACTCTTTACAAAATAACATTTGGTTTACTGAGTCTCTACATTTTTGTGTGACACGTGTATTATGTCACACAAAATGAGCGGTTCAAAAATGATGACATGGAAGAGGACATCAAGGACATTGCAGCCATATCCCTATCGTGTTATATTTCTATATTTTAAGATACTTGATACCTAATACATTTGTTTTCAGCCAGATTTGGTATTTCCTTCTTTCATTGGATTCCTCTCCTGTTGTATACTTGGTGTATCTGTTTCTCAGTATTCAGAATTTTTCACAAACCCCCCCCCCCCCCACTAAATGATGTTCCTCCAATGGACTCTTACTTTATCGTCCCTTTTTTATAATTAGCTTTTGAGGGTGTCCTGAAGATGGCTGTCACCCTGTTTTTTTTTTACACCTATAGGTGTTTGTATTTTTTTTTTGCTTGCTTTTGTCCTCTGTGTTTTCTCGTGTGTTCATCAGTTAGGTAACCGTTTGTTCTCGTCGAGCCTAATTTTCCTCGTCTCATCCTTGTGCAGTTTTGTTACTTTATTCAAATAAGCAAATTAAGAGAACTAAATGCTACAGTGTATATGAGCAAAGATATGATAATAATACTCACGATAACTACCAGACAAGCGGAGTCCCAGAATTTGTCGTCCTTGCACTAACCTCACCATCCTTCCCCTCCAACTTTCAATTTGTTTTATGTCCCTCTGCCACCCAGGGGGGCTTTTAAAGCCCCCCGTGCAGCTAAATGCTGCTTTTACGTGGCTGTGCTGTCGGTGAGTGGCAGGTATACGCGGTGCTACATCTGCTGCACGCCGGCTCGCCGTGCCAAGGCCAGATGTGACCTGCCTTTCGCTGGGCATAAAACAGGCATTACAAATGACACCTGCCATATACCGGTAGCTCGACCTCACACGCCTTCGTCCCCGCTCCGCGTCTGGCACCGACGGAAAGCCGAGGACGCGCCACCTTACCCGCCCCGTCGACAACGTGTCGGCAACACGGGGTTTTGGCAAGACTTGATCTTGCTGCGGCGTCTCAATTCACGGCCTGCTTTGCATAAAGGGGTTTGAGTCAGAACGCCGCGAGCTGTGGCCTCAAGCTGTGGCCTCAAGGCGGTCTGCCCAGGGGGGAGCAGAAACGCACATGACAGTTTGCAGCGGTGCTCAGATTCCAGGCCCGAACGCAACGAGAGACTTTCTGCTTTCTGGAAGTATCAGATGTTTTGAACGCGACTGGTATTTCACGTCCGCCCAAAGGGGGAAACGAACGACGACCAGAGTCCGGATGATATGTCCGCCTGGTTCGTATTTCATATTTCAAAGAGGAAGCACATTTGCTGATGCACTGTTTACATACACTGTACTGTCAGACCCAAGTGTCACTTGATTTTCTGATGAGAATGACTGACACCGCGGTGACTGATTGCTCGGGGTGGCACGCTCGGTTCAGTGGCGGGCTTTTCTTTAATGAAAAAGCACGGTTTGATTTTCAATGCGAGAGGAAAGATGCAGAAGCTGTCTGGTAAATTGATGTGCACAGTCAAGGGATACCCATACATGCACAGGATTGATGATGTAGACTGAAGGGTGTACACACACACACACGCGCACACACGCACACACGCACGCACACATGCACGGTATTCTGCATCATTGGTTTGCAATAAATATGAGATGAAGAAGGAAAAATAAGATGAAATAAAATTTTCATCCTTGTTTATGTTGTGCATCCAGAGTCAGTCAGTCAATTTTATTTGTACAGCCCAATATCGCAAATTACAAACTTGCCTCGAGGGGCTTCACAGCAACACAACATCCTGAGCATTTGTGACGAAACCACAAACTTTTAAGATTACACATTTTTTTTTTCCTCCAAATGATCTAAGATCAGCCTCCTGTAGACATTTCATCACAGACTCGAGTGAACATCAGGATTTACTAGATTATTTACTAGATTCTACATTTCAAATTTAAAATCTGAAACCAGACTATTTTAGCATGATCTCGTTTAAGTTTGAACATATGCAACATGTTTCAACGGGGAACAAATATCATCAGCAGTCCTCGCCACACCCATACACAAGTACTGCTGTGCGCGTGTTTTGAGGGGAGGGCTAGCTAGCTGCTGCGGCGGTGTTTGGGGGAGGGCTAGCTAGCTGATGCGGCGGTGTTGGGGGGAGGGTTAGCTCGCTGCTGCGGCGGTGTTGGGGGGAGGGTTAGCTGGCTGCTGCGGCAGTGTTGGGGGGAGGGTTAGCTAGCTGCTGTGGCGGTGTTGGGGGGAGGGTTAGCTAGCTGCTGTGGCGGTGTTGGGGGGGTTAGCTAGCTGCTGTGGTGGTGTTGGGGGGGAGGGTTAGCTGGCTGCTGCGGCGGTGTTGGGGGGAGGGTTAGCTAGCTGCTGTGGTGGTGTTGGGGGGAGGGTTAGCTAGCTGCTGTGGCGGTGTTGGGGGGAGGGTTAGCTAGCTGCTGTGGTGGTGTTGGGGGGAGGGTTAGCTAGCAGCTGTGGCGGTGTTGGGGGTTAGCTAGCTGCTGTGGCGGTGTTGGGGGATTAGCTAGCTGCTGTGGTGGTGTTGGGGGGAGGGTTAGCTAGCTGGTGCGGCGGTGTTGGGGGGTTAGCTAGCTGCTGTGGTGGTGTTGGGGGGTTAGCTAGCTGCTGTGGTGGTGTTGGGGGGAGGGTTAGCTAGCTGCTGTGGCGGTGTTGGGGGGAGGGTTAGCTAGCTGTTGTGGCGGTGTTGGGGGGAGGGTTAGCTCGCTGCTGCTCTCTGGCCGACATTCTACATATTTGATAATAACACCCATGTTTGTTTGTTTAACACATGATTTTATGTTAAACTTCAGAGATATCACAGATGTCAAAATCTTAGCCTAAATATCCACTACTGGGGCATCCGGGTGGCATGGCGGTCTATTCCGTTGCCTACCAACACGGGGATCACTGGTTCGAATCCCCGTGTTGCCTCCAGCTTGGTCGGGCGTCCCTACAGACACAATTGACCGTGTCTGCGGGTGGGAAGCCGGATGTGGGTATGTGTCCTGGTTGCTGCACTAGCGCCTCCTCTGGTTGATCGGGGCACCTGTTCGGGGGGGGGGGGACTGGGGGGAATAGCGTGATCCTCCCACACGCTATGTCCCCCTGGTGAAACTCCTCACTGTCAGGTGAAAAGAAGCGGCTGGCGACTCCACATGTATGGTAGGAGGCATGTGGTAGTCTGCAGCCCTCCCCGGATCGGCAGAGGGGGTGGAGCAGTGACCAGGACGGCTCAGAAGAGTGGGGCAATTGGCCGGATACAATTGTAACCAGTTATTTTCTTGCCCGGTGCGGGATTCGATACGGGGTGTACTGCACCACAAGGCGACATCACTAACCGCTCGGCTAAAGGGTAACGGGTCTTATTAGTAGTTTACACAATTGCGGAGAGAAAAAAAGGGAAGGGGATAAAAAAAAAGATGCACTACTAAAACAAAACCATTTAAAAGTGCTGTAGCAGGACATCCAGAGGTGAGGTGTGCACCTTAAGACAGAAGAAGTTGTCCGGCGGATTCTTAGTATCTGTGTAATAACAACACCACTGTGGTGTAAATGTGGGCGAGCGAGATGCATTCGGAGCTAGATGAGCGCTAAAGCCGCATCAGCACTGGAATCGGGTCCAGTTCTCGGTGGGATGTTTTGAATCCGGATGTGCAGTTTGTTCCCCCCCGTCTAAACAGACCGGGGGGGGGGTCTCATTTATGAAACAGTGCGGAGGAGCCTTACGTGTCACGTATCGGGAAAGAACCCAAAAGCAGATGGGACAACCAGGTAAGGGAAGAATCAGGTCTTTATTGAAGTGACCGATCTCGGGGGTAGAGCAGGAGGTGGCTCTGGGGCAGGTAGGCAGAAGTCCATGAATGGCGACGTTCCAGCGAAGACTGGTCCATAGTGGATGCCTTTTAAGGGTGAGGGCGATTGCTTGATGGCCAGCTGGCGTGCCGGGGTGAAGGGGGGGGGGGGGGTCGGCAGGTGTCAGCTGGTGTAGCAGGTGTCAGCTGGTGTAGCAGGTGTCAGATGGCGTAGCAGGTTTCAGATGGTGTAGCAGGTGTCAGCTGGCGTAGCAGGTGTCAGCTGGCGTAGCAGGTTTCAGCTGGTGTAGCAGGTTTCAGATGGCGTAGCAGGTGTCAGATGGCGTAGCAGGTTTCAGATGGTGTAGCAGGTGTCAGCTGGCGTAGCAGGTTTCAGATGGTGTAGCAGGTTTCAGATGGTGTAGCAGGTGTCAGATGGCGTAGCAGGTTTCAGATGGTGTAGCAGGTGTCAGCTGGTGTAGCAGGTGTCAGATGGCGTAGCAGGTGTCAGATGGCGTAGCAGGTTTCAGATGGTGTAGCAGGTGTCAGCTGGCGTAGCAGGTTTCAGATGGTGTAGCAGGTGTCAGCTGGCGTAGCAGGTGTCAGCTGGCGTAGCAGGTTTCAGATGGTGTAGCAGGTGTCAGCTGGCGTAGCAGGTGTCAGCTGGCGTAGCAGGTTTCAGATGGTGTAGCAGGTGTCAGCTGGCGTAGCAGGTGTCAGCTGGCATAGCAGGTGCCAGCTGGCGTAGCAGGTTTCAGCTAGCGTAGCAGGTTTCAGATGGTGTAGCAGGTGTCAGCTGGCGTAGCAGGTGTCAGCTGGCGTAGCAGGTTTCAGCTGGCGTAGCAGGTGCCAGCTGGCGTAGCAGATGTCAGCTGGTGTAGACGGTGTCAGCTGGCGTAGCAGGTGTCAGCTGGCGTAGCAGGTGTCAAGGGCGAGAGGCTGTGACGTTACGAAAGGTGCACGTGCGCACAAAAGCCAACAATGGCGTGCGAAAAAAACAAAAAAACAAAACCCAGACAGAAACGTATGAGAGGCGTCATGGTGACACCATCCGGCTTCAATCCGACACCTCACCGTCTGCGTTTAGGCACGTGGGCGCCCTTCTCCCGCCACGTCGCTTATCCACATCGCACATTTTGCGCGGGAAGTGACGCAGGCCTCCGTCAGGCTCCGTCCTGTGCGTACGCAACGGTTATAAATGAGACCCCCCCTGGTGTACCGAGAAGAGCTGAGACAGAGACGGCGAGAGCTAATCCATCCCGACAGAGACCCCCACACCCCCACCCACCCACACAGAGACATACCCCCCACCACCCTCCCACCCCACACACTCTTATCCCTTTGCCTTTGTCCCGCGGGTCAGCGAGTTGGTGGCACAGTTCCAGGACAAACATGACAAAGAGGGAGCTTCCTGGACGGAGCCATTCATCAATCCTGATTCAGAGAGGGGAACGGAGAGGGATGGAAGGTGGGAGGGCAGCAGAGGAAAACAGGGGAATGGCGGGGTGGGAGGTAGGGCAGAGACAGAGATCTGGGGCGCACACACACACACACACACACAGACACACACACAGACACACACACACACACAGACACACACACGCCGGCCTGCCAAGTCTCCACTAATTGAAAAAGCGGTCAATGATGCAGCGAGGTGTTGTAATTGTGCTGCAAAAGGTGGCGGCCCAAGGTTGGACTGACCTGCACGCGACGCCGGCGAGACACACTTCTACTTTTTCTGACTTGTCGCAAAATAAATAAACACAATTTACAACGAACGCGTCAAAAGAAAAGCTTTGTTTTTTTTTTTCACACGCAGGGAGGGGAGTCATAATCCTGTGGCCCTAAAACGATTAAGAGGAGAGAGACAGAGAAGACAATATTTATCCATCCATCAGAGGAGCGGAGGGGAGCAGTAGTGTTTGGCTGCTCGACATAAGATAAACTGTATCTTATTTCACCTTAGCTGATGTATAAGATGTAAGATAAGATGACATGAGATCAGCTGTATCTTATTTCACCTTAGCTGATGTATAAGATGTAAGATAAGATGACATGAGATCAGCTGTATCTTATTTCACCTTAGCTGATGTATAAGATAAGATGACATGAGATCAGCTGTATCTTATTTCACCTTAGCTGATGTATAAGATGTAAGAAAAGATGACATGAGATCAGCTGTATCTTATTTCACCTTAGCTGATGTATAAGATGTAAGATAAGATGACATGAGATCAGCTGTATCTTATTTCACCTTAGCTGATGTATAATATGTAAGATAAGATGACATGAGATCAGCTGTATCTTATTTCACCTTAGCTGATGTATAAGATGTAAGAGAAGATGACATGAGATCAGCTGTATCTTATTTCACCTTAGCTGATGTGTAAGATAAGATGACATGACATCAGCTGTATCTTATTTCACCTTAGCTGATGTATAAGATGTAAGATAAGATGACATAAGATAAACTGTATCTTATTTCACCTTAGCTGATGTATAAGATGTAAGATAAGATGACATGAGATCAGCTGTATCTTATTTCACCTTAGCTGAGGTATAAGATGTAAGATAAGATGACATGAGATCAGCTGTATCTTATTTCACCTTAGCTGATGTATAAGATGTAAGATAAAATGACATAAGATAAACTGTATCTTATTTCACCTTAGCTGTTTTATAAGATAAGATGACATGAGATCAGCTGTATCTTATTTCACCTTAGCTGATGTATAAGATGTAAGATAAGATGACATGAGATCAGCTGTATCTTATTTCACCTTAGCTGATGTATAAGATGTAAAAGAAGATGACATGAGATCAGCTGTATCTTATTTCACCTTAGCTGATGTATAAGATGTAAGATAAGATGACATGAGATCAGCTGTATCTTATTTCACCTTAGCTGATGTATAAGATGTAAGATAAGATGACATGAGATCAGCTGTATCTTATTTCACCTTAGCTGATGTATAAGATAAGATGACATGAGATCAGCTGTATCTTATTTCACCTTAGCTGATGTATAAGATGCAAGATAAGATGACATGAGATCAGCTGTATCTTATTTCACCTTAGCTGATGTATAAGATGTAAGATAAGATGACATGAGATCAGCTGTATCTTATTTCACCTTAGCTGATGTGTAAGATGTAAGATAAGATGACATGAGATCAGCTGTATCTTATTTCACCTTAGCTGATGTATAAGATGTAAGATAAGATGACATGAGATTAGCTGTATCTTATTTCACCTTAGCTGATGTATAAGATGTAAGATAAGATGATATGAGATCAGCTGTATCTTATTTCACCTTAGCTGATGCATAAGATAAGATGTAAGATAAGATGACATGAGATCAGCTGTATCTTATTTCACCTTAACTGATGTATAATATGTAAGATAAGATGACATAAGATCAGCTGTATCTTATTTCACCTTAGCTGATGTATAAGATGTAAGATAAGATGACATAAGATCAGCTGTATCTTATTTCACCTTAGCTGATGTATAAGATGTAAGAGAAGATGACATGAGATCAGCTGTATCTTATTTCACCTTAGCTGATTTATAAGATGTAAGATAAGATGACATGAGATCAGCTGTATCTTATTTCACCTTAGCTGATGTATAAGATGTAAGAGAAGATGACATGAGATCAGCTGTATCTTATTTCACCTTAGCTGATGTGTAAGATAAGATGACATGACATCAGCTGTATCTTATTTCACCTTAGCTGTTGTATAAGATAAGATGACATGAGATCAGCTGTATCTTATTTCACCTTAGCTGATGCATAAGATGTAAGATAAGATGACATGAGATCAGCTGTATCTTATTTCACCTTAGCTGATGTATAAGATGTAAAAGAAGATGACATGAGATCAGCTGTATCTTATTTCACCTTAGCTGATGTATAAGATGTAAGATAAGATGACATGAGATCAGCTGTATCTTATTTCACCTTAGCTGATGTATAAGATGTAAGATAAGATGACATGAGATCAGCTGTATCTTATTTCACCTTAGCTGATGTATAAGATACGATGACATGAGATCAGCTGTATCTTATTTCACCTTAGCTGATGTATAAGATGTAAGATAAGATGACATGAGATCAGCTGTATCTTATTTCACCTTAGCTGATGTATAAGATGTAAGATAAGATGACATGAGATCAGCTGTATCTTATTTCACCTTAGCTGATGTGTAAGATGTAAGATAAGATGACATGAGATCAGCTGTATCTTATTTCACCTTAGCTGATGTATAAGATAAGATGACAGGAGATCAGCTGTATCTTATTTCACCTTAACTGATGTGTAAGATGTAAGATAAGATGACATGAGATCAGCTGTATCTTATTTCACCTTAGCTGATGTATAAGATGTAAGATAAGATGACATGAGATCAGCTGTATCTTATTTCACCTTAGCTGATGTATAAGATGTAAGAGAAGATGACATGAGATCAGCTGTATCTTATTTCACCTAAGCTGATGTATAAGATGTAAGATAAGATGACATGAGATCAACTGTATCTTATTTCACCTTAGCTGATGTATAAGATAAGATGACATGAGATCAGCTGTATCTTATTTCACCTTAGCTGATGTATAAGATGTAAGATAAGATGACATGAGATCAGCTGTATCTTATTTCACCTTAGCTGATGTATAAGATGTAAGATAAGATGACATGAGATCAGCTGTATCTTATTTCACCTTAGCTGATGTATATGATAAGATGACATGAGATCAGCTGTATCTTATTTCACCTTAGCTGATGTATAAGATGTAAGATAAGATGACATGAGATCAGCTGTATCTTATTTCACCTTAGCTGATGTATAAGATGTAAGATAAGATGACATGAGATCAGCTGTATCTTATTTCACCTTAGCTGATGTATAAGATGTAAGATAAGATGACATGAGATCAGCTGTATCTTATTTCACCTTAGCTGATGTATAAGATGTAAGATAAGATTACATGAGATCAGCTGTATCTTATTTCACCTTAGCTGATGTATACGATGTAAGATAAGATGACATGAGATCAGCTGTATCTTATTTCACCTTAGCTGATGTATAAGATGTAAGATAAGATGACATGAGATCAGCTGTATCTTATTTCACCTTAGCTGATGTATAAGATGTAAGATAAGATGACATGAGATCAGCTGTATCTTATTTCACCTTAGCTGATGTATAAGATGTAAGATAAGATGACATGAGATCAGCTGTATCTTATTTCACCTTAGCTGATGTATAAGATAAGATGACATGAGATCAGCTGTATCTTATTTCACCTTAGCTGATGTATAAGATGTAAGATAAGATGACATGAGATCAGCTGTATCTTATTTCACCTTAGCTGATGTATAAGATAAGATGACATGAGATCAGCTGTATCTTATTTCACCTTAGCTGATGTATAAGATGTAAGATAAGATGACATGAGATCAGCTGTATCTTATTTCACCTTAGCTGATGTATAAGATGTAAGATAAGATGACATGAGATCAGCTGTATCTTATTTCACCTTAGCTGATGTATAAGATGTAAGATAAGATGACATGAGATCAGCTGTATCTTATTTCACCTTAGCTGATGTATAAGATGTAAAAGAAGATGACATGAGATCAGCTGTATCTTATTTCACCTTAGCTGATGTATAAGATGTAAGATAAGATGACATGAGATCAGCTGTATCTTATTTCACCTTAGCTGATGTATAAGATGTAAGATAAGATGACATGAGATCAGCTGTATCTTATTTCACCTTAGCTGATGTATAAGATAAGATGACATGAGATCAGCTGTATCTTATTTCACCTTAGCTGATGTATAAGATGTAAGATAAGATGACATGAGATCAGCTGTATCTTATTTCACCTTAGCTGATGTATAAGATAAGATGACATGAGATCAGCTGTATCTTATTTCACCTTAGCTGATGTATAAGATAAGATGACATGAGATCAGCTGTATCTTATTTCACCTTAGCTGATGTATAAGATGTAAGAGAAGATGACATGAGATCAAGACTCAACAACTACGTCTTGTCGTTTCTACCGTGTACTTAAGTACACAAAAGAAACATAATGGCGTTTCAGCCAGCCCACAGCAGCGCCACACAAAAGATAAACACACACACCCAAACTTCCAAAAACGACACCACCAAAAACAGAGAAAACAAAGCAACAACCCCCCCCCCCACAAACCATTAACAACACAGTCCACTCAGTGCAACATAGTCCAAACACTCCACTGTCCAGAGAGCGAACACCAGCCAGGATGGCTGCTAGAATGGGCTAGCAGCTAGCTTAGCCTGCCCGGCTCCCGCGTCCTGTCACACCGCCCTCAGTGTTTCCTCTTCGGGCGCAGCTCCGGGCAGGGCCGTGGTCCCTGGGCCCAGCGGACGCAGCAGACCAGGCTGCCTCAGCCGATCCAACACCAGCTCTCCCAGCCGATCCAACACCAGCTCTCCCAGCCGATCCAACACCAGCTCTCCCAGCCGATCCAACACCAGCTCTCCTAGCCGATCCAACACCAGCTCTCCCAGCCGATCCAACACCAGCTCTCCGAGCCGATCCAACACCAGCTCTCCCAGCCGATCCAACACCAGCTCTCCCAGCCGATCCAACACCAGCTCTCCCAGCCAGAGAGTACTTTACCTGGAGTTTTACAGAGAGGTTTCCAAGTTTTTATACTGGCATTTTTACCCATGCTGGGTATAATGGATGTGACGCATGTTTCTATGCGTGACTGCATTCATGTTCGGGTACTTACTACTGTGTTATAGTTTATCTGAGTCTGTTTTTATCATTGTCTGCGTACAATTGATTTATTACTGACTTGTGTTATTTCTACTGCAGCGCTGTTGCATCTTGGTCCCAGGGAAACGATATTTCATGCCACTGTACACGGTCTATATATACTGGATGAATCTATGTAGATTTATGCAGCTGAGAGAAAAATAAAACAGAGCTTTTATGAGCAAGTGTACTCTCACAAAATGGTTTACCAATGCATTTTAATGTCTCACAATTAAATTATGTAATTTATTACTTATATCTTTACTATCACTTATATATATATATACGTATATACTGTCACTAACTCTGGATTATTCTTATTCAGTAACCTCTGATGAGATGAAAACGCATACAGTTCAACTGAAACAGTGGAACTCGTGATAACTCCGAAACCACACTTTTATCAACGAATTGAAAAAGCAGAGATCATTCTGATGGGACATAAAATGACCTCTTGACCATCATTCTATACTAATGACTTCAGGCACCATTGATCTGAAACCTCATCTCAAGCACTTTGCTGCACTTCACTCATTCCCCCTTTTCTAAAATTCAACGATGGGTCATCCATCTGGAGGGAAAGGGCTCCGGGAGAGGATGTATAGATATCCACCCAGCGTCTCCGAAACCCCCTTGAGCGCAGGATAGATGGTATGACCACGTCAGGGTGCATGATTGGGATTCTCCCTGTGGTCCTTTTTGGCGCCCTTCAAAGAAATCCATTCTAACAGGCCCAGAAAGCATCACCCAGGTGATTTCTAACGCTAATTCAGCAGTCAATCAATGCAGGTAATTAGCTGCTGCTGAACTTTAGTGGGTTGAGAAAGGTTTCGAGAAATGTCCACCGAACGAGAGGGAGGGAGAGAGAGAGAGAGAGGATTCACACATCTTCCAGGCATGTGGTTGAGAGCATGTTTCTGATCTTTGCATGTTTAGTGTTGATGGACGAGGAGGTGCTGAATGAGAGGAGGAAAGACTCGCCCACACAGCGTGAAGCCCTCAAAATAACCCAGAACAACGGGGAGGAAGAAACCAGAGAAGGGAAACCCTGTTGAAGGTCAACACAAATTAATATGAACCTAAACAAGCCGGGGGGACCCTATGGTGAAGTTCAAGCAGCAGCATGGAGCTGGGATAATATTTGCCAAAGGCCCGTCCGGTCCCCGGGCTGGTGTTATTGATGGTCCTCACAGCGGGGGGGGGGGGGGAGTGTTTCTGTGCTCTGCATTTAGGTCAGCAGACACAGGCACTGTGTTGTGTTGCTGCCGAAGTATTTGACACATTGGAGAACCACGTTGAGAAAACATCTGGGCAAAATGACTCATCTTACTCTCTCTTTCCCTGGGCCATTTTTTCTCTCTCTCTCTCTCCCCGACTCTCTTTCTACCCCCTTTCCATCATTTCTGTCTCTTTCCACATCCTCTTTGCCCCAAACACCACCCTCCCCAATCTTCTCGTGTTCAGTTTTCTCCCACCGTTCCCCTCGCAACCCCCCCCCCACCCCCCGCCACCACCTTCTCGCCATCCTCTCTTTATCACTAACACCTCCTCTCAATCTCTCTGGCCCGACTGGTGTGATCCTGATGCGAGTGGGGCGATTTAGCGATTATTTGGTGCCTAATGCAGCCCTTTATCAAACGTCTCACAGCCTGCTGTCAGCGCCGCCCTGGATTCTTGGCTGCGGTTCAGTAACGGACACAAACATCTCATCTCTCTCACATCGCCGCAACCCCTCCGCTAACGCCACTTTAGCATTCCTCACATTCCATACGGGAAAAAGATGCGATGGTGTCATACTGAGGTAATCTTGCATGGTTTGCAGCCGCGCAATACTAGAGGACTTCAACGGAGACAGTGCAGCTCAGTCGGCTGGACCTGATTCAGGTCCTATGAGAAGCACTGATTTCCAGGTAAAAGAGAGAGATGACCAAGTACCCGTTATAATGAGCTGGGCAAAGCGGAGGATGATTAAGAACAGACACGCGTCTTAAGAAAGGGACATTTTCAATCCAGTCAGACAAATTGTTCGAGCACAACTTATTTGCACTTCCCAAAATACGTCGATTGCCAGCATTCTGCCACATGCATATGATGCAGTTCAGCCAGTCTCAAGGGGCCAGATGTGACCACGCCACTTTGTCATGAGAATACACATATACACTTCTATACATCTGGGCTCACAAGACTACATGTCAACATATCAAATCACTTCCTGTCCCAAGCAATGCAATGCATTTCAATGTAAAGCTGAATGAGGAGGCTGCTCAGGCCATCTGCTCAGATCATCTGCTTTCATACTATTGGACTAGAGATGGTTAAGTTTTGGTATAAGGTTAGAAACTGTAATGCATAGGTATGAGATTAAGAGATGGTTAAGCTTAGACATGGGTTTGGTGTGGCAAAGGTCAGGGTAAGGATCTGGGAGAGCGGTTGTTGGGCATTATAATCTGCATTGGGTGTAAGTCAGGGTTGAAAGTACATCTCAGCGGATGGCCTCAATTACATCCTCATTCATCGATGCAGTTATTCATGGTATTTCGGGATCCGTAAACACGTAAACAAAAGTTTTCTCTGTTTGACAGGGCTGGAGCTTTGTCAAAACGCATCGTGGCAGGAATGTGAAGGTAAGAATAGGACTACCTCTCTAGTCAGCTCACTAAAACAACTGATCTCTCCGCAGTCTGGAGCCGGGAGTCTAATTAGCGTGCGTGAGAGCGGCTGTGTTTTGTGGACCAGCAGGAGTTTCTTGGGAGTAATGCAGTGAAACAGGAGGTTGGATCCAAAGATGTCTTCAGCAGTTTCGGCATCTGCCTTTCCTCTTTAGGCCGGCCAAGGCTTCAATCTGAAGCCAAATCTGTGAGACTCGCTACTCAACCAAACCACAATCAACTCAGGCTCGAAAACTTTCCACCAGTGAGCAATGCACATCAAACCCCCAGCCTCCCTCTCTCTTTCTCCCCCCCTCTCTCTCGCTCTCTCTCCCCAGACATATCCACTGACTGTTGAACCGCAGAAAGTATAACAAACAGCCTGACAGGAGATGGGGTGAGAATCTTGCATGTTCTTACTTTAAACACAGCCCGTGGATCCCTGGTTTAAACATTGGCAGAGGAGCCTTGTATTTCATCCTCCAGGATGTGCAGCCGAGGGGGCATGTGAATACGATCCGCCAACCCAAATAACCGCCTGCACATGGCCCAGAGAAAGACAGAGTAGCGAAACAGCTGAAAAGGACAGCTTATGGTTTGGCCGGAGCACCTTTTATGCTTCAACGGCACTTTCTCTTGAACCCGAGGATGGAGGTGTGGGTATATTATAAATGGAAGTCGGGGCTGAGAGTCGGGCCCCTGGCCAGTTCAAATACAGATGTCGGCCCCACAGAGTGATCTGTTTAGCCGCGATCTCACTCTGGACGCGTCCCGGTTGGTGGTGTGCCTTTCCCAAGGCTAACAAGGGAAATCAAAGCTAACCGAGGTTTTATGAGAAAACAAGAATGCCTTGATTTGATATGCAAAGGAAAAAAAAAGAAAATGAAAAAAACACGCACGGTGGTCTGTGAAATCATTGTAATTTAAAATGTATTAAAACTTAACGGAGAGGGTTCTTACGACCTATTATATAATGTGTGTCCAGCATTGGAGCCGTAATATTTATAACGTGATACATGTGCACTTTCCAGAAGTAAAACATGAATAGCTAATATCAGCAGGGTTTGCTGGATGGTTTCTGCATTCAACGACACAAGAGCCGGGCCTGGTGAGTTATTCGCTGTTGTTTGAAGGCCAGTGAGGCCACATCCCCTAAAGACTTGGCTCACATTCAGTCCTCAACAAACTCTACTCTCATACTACATACTGCAGCAAAGTGGCATCTGCTGAAGACGCCTGAAAATGGCAGATGTTTGAAAGCCACATCAGGAGCTGTGTATCTTGACCAACTATCCTAGCATAGCCTAAGATGACATCCAAATGAGCCGAGTCCCTCTGAAAGACAGCAAAATACTTAAATGAAGAGAACGAGACCATTCCAGCTGACACAGCTGTGGAGATCGTAATGTGCGTTCACGCAAAGGGGAGTGGAATCCTGGTGGGGATTGAAAATTTGGCATGAAACCAGATCTAGTTGGTTTACCAAATGGACTGCATTTTATGTAACACTTCTTTAGCTGCAACAGCCACTCAAAACACTTAACAATTGACTGATGCCTTACACCCACACACACACACACACACTCATAGTCAATTCAAGTCAGTTTTATTTGTATAGCCCATTATCATAAATTACAAATTTGCTTCATTGGGCTTTATAGCAACACAACATCCTGTTCTTAGACCCTCGCATCGGATAAGTTACAACTCCCTAATAAAATCCTTTAACAGGGAGAAAAAATAGGAAGAAACCTCAGGGAGAGCAACAGAGGAGGATCTCTCTCCCGAGACAGACAACGTGCAATAGATGTTGTGTTCACACAATTTACAGAATTACATGGAAGGAGGATAACAGAATTATAATGGAATTATCGAACATATCAAGAATATGATGAGGGGGATGCCAAACAGTGTCCAGACGCCACTGGAACAGCCCAGGACCTGAGCCACACGACCGCCATCACCTTGTAGACCTGACAGGACGACAGACTACAAATACACACAGAGGAGACTCGCGTCACACCATTCACTTACACGGGAGAAGAGGCAAGAAAAAACACTGCTCACATATCGGAGTGGGAGAAGGATGTAACATTGAAACAGGATATGGATTTATAAGATATATATTTAAAGAAAATGTGATGAGGAGGATGCTAAGCAGGGTCCCGGTGGCGACCACCACCACCACGAAGACCTCGGAGAAGGACAAACTACACGTGCACACAGGGGAGACTCACATCCCACCAGTCACATACACAAGAGAAGAGAACGGAGGAGACATCACTGAGACAAAGAAAATAAAGTGAGAGAAGAGAACACTTTGCAATAGTAAATAATCTATACACTGAAGTCCAGCAGTAGAAGCTCTGAGGTGGAGTCCAGAGCTAGTAGAAAATAATTTACCACTCTGGTCAGAGCAGTTTCAGTCAATTGACAGGCACTGAAAGCCAATTGAAAAGGTTCTTAGAAATAGTTTTCTTCTATACGGGTCAAAGGTTGTTGATACACAACTCTCTCTAATACTTTAGGAAAGAATGGAAGATTAGAGACTGGTTGATAGTTGTTAAGAGACCTTGGGATGGAGGTGCCGTTTCTTAGGTAAAGATTTAACCACAGCTATCTTAAAACTGTTGGGAACAGTGCCAGTAGTAAGTGGTGAATTAACAATGTCTAGCATTGTAGGGCCCAGGAAAGGCCAGAGGTGTGTAAAAAGTTTTGCTGATAAAGGGTCATTTAGGCAAGTAGTTGGTTTAGAAGCTGACACGACCTTAGTCAAAGTATCAAGAGAGGTAGTCTCAAAAGCTGCAATAACAGGAACTATCAGTGACTCCTTGTATAGATATGAATTTGGTAAGCAAATCACACCCTTATCAGTTCAGCAAGGAACGCACAATTTCCTTATAAAATACAGGCTGGTTTATGGGGCAGGTGGCAACGTAAACAAGCACAAAACTGTCCGGACCCATAGCGCACCCACCAAGTGTGAAGTCGATCGGATGAACAGTTGCCGAGACAGAGAATCTTTCCATTTTAATTAGAGTTACTCCGACGAATTCTGAAACGTATATAGTTAATACATGAAAGACTAACGAGGTCACGTCGAACTCAGCCTCCTTCTCGGGTCGTCCATGAGTGAATAAGTGACTACAATGTGACGCACAGCCCATGGCAGCGGTTGTGTACAGCCATTGGAAAAACATTTATTTTATATCATTTTTAAACTGTAACCTTGAAAAATAATCCCCACTTTTAAAAATTGCATCGGTTATCTGATTACACTTTTTTCTCTGTAACTCTATTGGCGTACAGTTACATTTTTTTTGCATCCTGATTACGTAACTCCCATTACTGTATTGCATTACTCCCCTTGCTCGGTTAATTGTCATATGTCTCACAAACGGTGATGGTATGAGCCTTTCCTGTCAACAATCAGGTGATACATAAGGTTATCAACTTGAAATGTAAAGGGACCAGATGACCATGTGGCTGCATTTATGTGCCACCATTCTTAGACCTTGATTTTGGCCTTAGTCCTCAGTATTAGGCCTTGTTTTTATATTTTCATATTCATTTAGAACAAGTATTTGGGTATTCATTCAGAAAACATGCAAAATGGGGTGTCAGGGTGGTGTGGCGGCATATTCTGTTGCCTACCAACACACTGGCTCGAATCCCTGCGTTACTACTGGCTTGGTCGGGCGTCCCTGCAGACACAATTGGCCGTCTGCAGGTGGGAAGCCGGATGTGGGTATGTGTCCTGGTCGCTGCACTAGCGCCTCCTCTGGTCGGTCGGGGCGCCTGTTCAGGGGAGAGGGGGAACTGGGGGGAATAGCGTGATCCTCCCACGCGCTATGTCTCTCTGGCGAAACTCCTCACTGTCAGGTGAAAGGAAGCGGCCGGTGACTCCACAGGTATCGGAGGAGGCATGTGGTAGTCTGCAACCCTCCCCGGATCGGCAGAGGGGGCGGAGCAGCGACCGGGACGGCTCCGGTGAGTGGAGTAATTGGCCGGATACAACTGGGGAGAAAAAGAGGGGAAACACCCCCCACCCCCCCGAAAAAAAGGAGAAACACGCCAAATATCCGAAGCTTAGAAAACGTTATTTAAGACAGACAGCCATAGTGACGCGTATACTCTATATTTCTGGTAGAATTTTCTCATCTACTTTTAGCTGTTGTTTTATTTACAAACATGAACGACATGGCTCAGCCCCTTTAATAATCTCCATACAGTATACATTTACATATAAACAGGAGGATGCTAAATATTTCAAAAGTGTTTTCTCGCCGTTTCTTGTTGGCCGGCTCTCTCCTACACCAGTCCCATAAGGTCAGACATAGATAATGGTCTAAGTCATGATTCATGACTCTAAAGAGTGCCCGATCAAGATTTATAAGTCA
Organism: Lampris incognitus; assembly: GCF_029633865.1. Taxonomy (NCBI): domain Eukaryota; kingdom Metazoa; phylum Chordata; class Actinopteri; order Lampriformes; family Lampridae; genus Lampris; species Lampris incognitus. Next base: position 7,293,733 of record NC_079226.1, read on the forward strand.
ACCGTGCATAAATTCTCCAATTTAATCCATCAGGCAGACAAAGGAGAGGGTTGCAATAAAAGCCAAACTTCCTCGAGAGGAGGAGAGATTTATCTGCCGCTCGGAGGGTTTACTCGGCTCAGGTCACATAATGCTGCAGCTCCAGCACACCAAAGCAGCGGAGATTATTAGACGCCGCCATACGTTCAGCCATGGAAAACCTCGTAAGCCCGTCAAGCAGAGAGTGTCCTCGGCTACCATATGTCCATAAACGCATGCAGACTTTCCACGGGATAATTCAGCAGCCTTTAAGGTAATGGCTTACTTGGCATGTAAAACACGAACACAAAGGAAATTTAAAGCTTTCTGTATGGAGCATCTGTCCCCCCCCATCTGTTTCGCTCAAACATGCAGACAGGTTACATATGCCGAGCAGATTACCGTCGCATGACTTTACTGTATGCAGCCGAGGGACCGAATGTCAGAAACCGTGTCTTCGTATCACAAGTTATGCGCTTCATGAAGCAATAAAAATGTTTTCACTTGAACCTCTTTTTTGAGATGTTATAGTTATGCTGTCTAACTCCATGATGTCTTATTGTGATACTAGCTGTTTTGGCGGTGACCGGATGAACTGGTGTTTGTACTCCAAACCCTAGAGATCCGTTCAGCACAGTACTGTTGTGTTAGTAGCTTCCCCACCGCTAACAACAAAAACAAAAAACAAACAAACAAACAAAAACAAAACAAAAACAAAACCGGGCGGAAACTGAGTTTTACAAATTGGTGTTGTACATGGCCATTTTTGTTGTTGTTGACCTGACCATTGTTTTTTTTTTGGGGGGGGGGTATTTTATTGTTATATTGTGTGAAGCACTTTGTGTTACATTTGTATGAAAAGTGCTATACAAATAAAGTATAATTATTTTTTTTTTTTACAACTGTATTAATCCCCATGGGGAAATTCGTCCTCTGCATTTAACCCACCCTAGTTGTGTAGCTAGGAGCAGCGCCCGGGGACTTCCTCCAGTTTCTCTTCCCATTGCCCTGCTCAGGGGCACAAACAGGAGTATTAACACTAACATGCATGGCTTTATGACGGTGGCGGGAAAACCGGAGCACCCAGAGGAAACCCACCGCAGACACCGGGAGAACATGCAAACTCCACACAAAGGACGACCCGGGATGACCCCCAAGGTTGGACAACTGTTGGTAAAGGTCTTCTACCTCTGCTTATTAGACATGCTAACTCCACTACTTCATCCCTTTTCTTAAACTCTTGGCCTTACTCTTCTGTACTGAGATGGTGGAGAAGTGATTTGCTGACAACATAGCCAGCTGAGTTCTGTCCCTCCCTCTGCCACCGAGGACTACAAACCAGGAGTAGCAGCCATTGTGGCTGGTGTGCTCAGCAGTAAACAGTTCCCACCCTTACAAAAATGGATCCTGGGACCAAAGCTAACACAGACAGTCAGTCTAATGTATTACAAACTCCATAAAACTATATGTCAACACTGCTGTACAGTCATATTAATTGTAAAATTAGATTAGCTGTCCAGCAGAAGCATCGCCACATCGGCCCCAAGGTTCAATCTTTTGCCCTGTTTGGGCAGGAACCCGTTTGCCGTTTCACCAGTGTTTGTCCTACCCGGTCAGAAATGTCAACAGTCCGATCTCCATCCATTGTAAAGACGCCAGTTAGCACTACGTTAGCTGACTCCATGGTCCAGATGGACAAAATAACGATTCATTAACGGAAATAGAAAACTCATATTTCAGCCTTAAAACAGGAAGCTGCAAGAGCTTTCACGATTTGGATATTTGCGGATTAGTCCTAAATATGCCAGCGATGAAAAGCAACAGAAAGGGCATTTCATTTGCATGTAGGTCTTCAGGAGAGCTACTTTAAATGATGACAGATGTAAAGCCTGACCTCTGGAAACCTCGCGTGCAGATCCTTCCATGGACTCTTCCTTCACATTAGACATTTCTTTTGCATATATACCTTATTCACTCCCTTCTAGCAACCAAGCTCTGGCCGATTAAAAACACTGAATATTTATTTTTCCTTTTCCAGCGAGGTTTGATGGCCATCATAAACCCTCAGGTTAGCAATAACCAGTGGTGGATCTAGAGATTTTTTCCTGGGGTAGCAAAGGGGTGGCAAGACTGTGTCCCAAAGGTGGCAGCTGCCACCCCTTTGCCACCCTGTAGATCCGCGTCTGTGAGGGGGGAGGGGGGATTCTAAATCGGCGACTTCTGTTTGAGACGAGTTTGGTGCGGGTCTCATTGACCTTCACCATGCATGTACATAAAATATACTTTAAAAACATATTATCTGATTTATAAATGGGGTGGCAAGACTGTGTCCCAGAGGTGGCAGCTGCCACCCCTTGCCACCCTGTAGATCCGCCCCTGGCAATAATGCTAGGACAGTCGAAATCTTTTCTTGTTTGGTCAAGCTTTTCTCTCTCTCTTTTTGCATGTGGGTGCTGTCTTCTACCAGGCGGCAGGATGCACCGGTGATTAACAAAGTCGCTTCCTCTGAAGCACAGAGTCAGGACTCCACACTGGCACGTTCAAGAGAAACAAGCCACTGACTTGGAATTCACACCTGGAGGCCAGACGACACCCTGGGTGCCATCTCAGCCCGGGACGAGGACGTCAAGAGTGTGACAAAAACCAAGGGTTTGACGGCTGCGGAATGTCCCTGTTTTCTCTTGTCTGGTTTCCTGTCTTTATACGTAGTCATAGACATATTTCCTGTCTTTGTTCATGAGACAGAAAGCAAAACACGACTCTACAGGACACAAGAAATGCTAAAGCCTGCTTATACTTTCATGGCACACTGTCGGCACAGTGCTGCATGTAATATTCCCCGTGACAACAATGCGCCGAGGTAATGCCAAACCGAAACAGAACCGGAACGTTGACAAACTTCAGCCGTTCAAAAGAAAATTGAGCAAATCGACTTCATCCCCGCGAAGAGGTGTCCGAGAGCCGCCACCGGTCTGCGTTACTGGTGGGGAGGAGTGAAACTTTCCAGGCGCGGCAAACTAAGCCAGCAGCTCATTTCTCTGCACAGGGGCAAACGCAATGCCAGGTACACTTTTCAATATGAGCACTTTCCACCGTTTCGCTGCAGGGCACTTGGAGGGAATTAGAGACAAATGCTGGCACTGAACACGAGACCTCACATTGCTTTATTATGAGCCTGGAATTTTTAACCCCTACAGTTGCCTTGAGATGGAAAAATTGCTTTTTTCTTTCCCTTGTTTTACTTGGACGATAAGAAAGCACGCACACACACACACACGCACACACGTTTGTGCCAACGTGCTAGCTGAGGTTGTTTGACCTTGCTCTGTCGAGTTGAAAGTGCAGGTCAGCTTTACGCACCGATGACTAATGACATTATTTTGAGCAAATTGAGGAAAGTGGACACGGGTCGGAAAGAGCAAATTACAGCACAAGACAAAATCATCACACACACCACCTCCGTTCAAACGCCTCGTCTACTGATACGGGACCAGTCCGCAGGGTGGTCTCCCACGGCTGTGAAGGCGTTGTATTCGCCGCTTGTTTAAAGGGGCTGTGTTGAATGTTTTGGCTTTTCCGGGGCATAATGTGACTAGTAAATATCAAGAGGGGTTGCTGACTGGTACTAAATTAAACAAAGTAAAGGACTTTCTGCCCCCTTAACTGTCCATCAACCCATTATCCAAACCGCTTATCCTGCTTATCAGCATTGCAGGGATGCTGGAGCCTATCCCAGCAGTCATTGGGCGGCAGGCGGGGAGGCACCCTGGACAGGCCGCCAGGCCATCACAGGGCCGGCTGACAGACTGACATACACACACACAAACATTCACACCTAGGGACAATTTAGTACGGCCGATTCACCTGACCTACATGTCTTTGGACTGTGGGGGGAAACCGGAGCACCCGGAGAAACCCACCCAGACACTGGGAGAGCATGCAAACTCCACACAGAGGACGACCCGGGACGACCCCCAAGGTTGGACTACCCCGGGGCTTGGACCCAAGACCTGCTTGCTGTGAGGCGACCGCACTAACCACTGAACCACCGTGCCGCCCTTAGCTGTCCAGACGTCTTATTTTATTGCTGCCTGAAGCAGCCCCAAAGACTTGCTTTAATTTGGTGCTGTTACTCACACCGCTGTGGTCTTGCATCCAAAATCTCAATAACAACGCCGGTGAGTGGAATGATATCATAATCCGTAAGCACGATGGCAAGGATCTTCATCGTAGATGTAGGTGTAGCAGCCGTTGTTGCTGCTACACCTACATCATCAGGTGCCACGTCAGCTCAGCAGTAAACAGTTCCCACCCTTGTAAAAACGGATCCTCAGACCAACGATATAGCGACGAATGGTCGTCGATGTAGGTGCAGCAGCCATTATTGCTGCTACACCTACATCATCAGGTGCCACGTCAGCTCAGCAGTAAACAGTTCCCACCCTTGTAGAAATAGATTCTCAGACCAAAGCTAACACAGACAGTCTAAGGTATTAACAGAGGTGGCAAAACCAGGTCCAGAAAGTGAGTAATTTCACCCCCCCCCCAATTCATTTTCCAGTCTGCTTATCCTAATTAGGGTCATGAGGCACTGAGGCATATCCCGGTGCTCACTGGGTGAAGTAAAAAAAAAAAAAAATCCTAACCATTTACTTCCTCCACCCATGTACTAAACCAGCTGATTCTAATCAAAGTCCCTCTTGAGCTCGTTAGGGGAAACTAGTTAATGAAATCTGCTGATTTTAGTACCTGAAGGGGGCAAATATCTCCACTTTTACTTTCTGGACCTGGTTTTGCCACCCCGCGTATCACAAACTACATCAAACTGTATGGGAATGCTGTCATATTGTAATACTGATTGTAGAATTAGCAGATTAGCTGTCCAACAGGGGCGTTACCAGACTGTCATCACGTTTCAATCCGTTTCCTGTTGGAGTAGGAACGTGTCGGCGCCTCAACAGTGTTTGTCCTACCAAGGTCATAAAAATGTCAGAGACTGGAGAGTGTCTCCGAGCATGGTGCAGATGCCGCTCAGTGCCTCTGTAACCTGACTCCATGGTCCGGATGGATTAAATAACGCCTTATTAATGGAGAAAAGTCCCAAATTTCAGTTTTCAAGGAATTCAAGGATTGTTTTTTGTTCGAGCGTGTGTCCCCCCCCCCCCCCCATCCTCATTCCCATATTGACGAGCACAACAAAGCCGGGTTTCTACCTCCAGCAGGTGCACCAAAACCTTGATCTATCCATCTGGAAGAAATATATATCTGGTGTCGGGGCTGGCGGAGTAGAAAGCCACCGTGGATGCTTGCGGATTTTGATTGTGCCGGCGACATTCGCTGGCTGGTGAGACGGGAGGCCTGTGGCGCACGAGACCTCTCTGAGATTCGGTGGGTCGCATGTGTGAAAAGAAGATGAAGGGCCAACCTTGCCGTGGAGCAGAGGACTTTGTGTTGCGCCTATAGGATCGATGTGGCTGCCCCCCCTCTGTGCACAAAAACCTCTCTTACAACCTCCAACTACAAACCGTCTTCAGCCTTTGGAGGTGGTGTAACACGAGGAGCCGGCGTATTGACTAAAAATTATCCCGACACGAGGCTGAATAGGCCAGTCAGACTAATAAGAGGCTTTTAAGGCGGGAGGGTAGGGGGAGGGGGTGGTGTACGATGGGGTGAAGCAGGTGGGAGGTTGGGTGTATTAGAGCGCTTGATTAATTGGAGCTGTTTGAACATTTCACGGCGTGAGTCGAAGCCTCAGACTGATTAATAACATACGAATTCAAATGATTTTTGGGTGCCTCCGGGGGGGGAAATGGTACTTCCTATAATCAGGGATATTACGTCCAAATTCCATCCATTCCTCGTTTGTCTTCAAATGATCGCTTTAATGGCGGCAAGACACGCCGTTTCACCCGGGGAGACGAATTAACTCGCCGTGATTGCACCATCTGAGGAACAATAACCGTGTAAAGGCCGCCTTTTAAGGAAATAATTTCATACAATTTCAGATACGGAGTAGACCAAAGAGGTATGCTGCACTCATTACACACTGGATTAGACTCTGAAACTGACGTGTTTGTTGTACTTCTGTTTCACCAACACCACCACACACACACACACACACACACACAAATGCTGAACCATCTCACAAAACTTTTCCGGGTGGTTTGAAAACCCGGCCGTGTGCTTCGCAAATGTTGCATAGCTTGAGTGATGATGACACTAGTGAGCCTATGAAAAAACCTGGAGCGGGGTCTGTCTGTGTGTGTGTGTATGTGTGTGTGTGATGAATGACAGGTAGAGCCCCCCCCCCCCCCATATTTGTTTACCGTGTATAGTTCTTATTTTTGTCCCCAGCAGAGCTCGCTGTGGGAAGATAAATGAGGGACCAGAGATGAGAGAACGTCTTCCACCCCGGCAGTGTGATGGAGCTGCCATCTCTGCTGAGCGGGAGAGATTCACGGCGTCGTGTTTCAAAGCCGTCCTCTCAGCCTACCGCCGCCTGCCCCGATCCCTCATCTCAGCCTCGACGCTACTGATTAACTTCATGAGCTGATCGTGCACAGCAGATAAAAACGGGGGGGGGGGGGTAGGATGGGGCATTATGAAAAAAGAATGCAACTTTATTTTGTCATTGTCAATGAAATGTGTCGTCTCCATTGAACCCATCCTATTGTATAGGGGCAGGGGGCAGCTGCAGCGCCCAGGGACCACCTCCAGTTCTTCTTTCCATTGCCTTGCTCAGGGGCAGACGCTATTAACCCTAACATGTGCATCTTTTCGATGGTGGGAGGAAACCGGAGCGCCCGGAGGAAACCCACGCAGGCCCCGACTGAATGAGTTTCCCCATCACGTACCCCGGCAACCGCTATGTCCTCGTCGCCATGGATTATTTCATCAAGTGGCCCAAGGTGTATGTGGTGCTGGATCAGAGTGCGGCTAGGACCACGAAGACGCTGGTGGAGGAGCTGTTCCCCTGTTTTGGGATCCCTGCTGAGCTCCACAGTGACCAGGGGTGGAACGTCAAGTCCCAGGTGTGCAGGCGGTTAGGGGTGAACAAAATGAGGACGACACCATTGCACCTCCAGAGCGATAGGCTGGTCGAGTGTTTCAACCGTACCCTGGCAACTCAGCTAGCTCTCCTCACCAGCCGACACCAGCGGGACTGGGACCGCCAGCAGCCTCTGGTTCTGTGGTCCTATCCGACTGTTGTGCAGGAGTCCAGCAGGTGCGTGCCTGCGGCACTCGTGTTCAAGCGGGAACTCCGGATATCTGCGGACCTGGTGTTCTGGGCTCCGCCCAAACCAGAGAGAACCAGGGGCACAGAACTTGACTACAATTGATGGCTGATGGACCGTCTGCGGGTGGTCCATGAGTATGCTCACCAGGCCCAGGCCAGTTTGGGCTGCGTCAGAAGAGGGCCTATGACATCCGCTGTTGGGGACAAGCCTTTATGCCTGCAGACAAGGTGTGGGTGTTCTGTTCCCCCCACATGGAAGGAGTGTCCCCAAGCTAAGCAGCCATTGGTAGGGACCTAGAAAAATACTGGGACAGATGACTGAGGTGGTGTACAAGGTGTGCATGCCAGGTTGGGGGCGCGCAGTGGTGCCGCACATAGACAGAGTCGCTCCTTATCAGCCCCTTACCCCGCCTCCTGCTGGAGACGAGGGAGAGTACAGCATGCCCTGACCGGCCTGCTGCACACAGAGAAGTCTTCTGTGAAACACCCGCAGCCAGTTCGTCAGCGTCGCCAGCCGGGACACCTTGCGGACTTTGTATTGGGTGATGGAGTTGTCGGGGGCAACTGACCCCTCAGGTGGGTGCTATGTAGCAACCCAGGGGGATGGGCCGCAGGATTGCGCTTTGCTCTGTCCAAAGGATTACGAGGTTGGGGAATCGTTATGACTTATGCTGTTTTTACGTGTTCAAATGTTCTGTTTTGCCTCTGCGTGGTCTCCAGTCATCAAGTCGTTTCACGGCATAGCTCAGCCCAAATATATACATATACTCAGTGGCGCCCCCAAGGGGTGGCCACGGCCACCCTGATACTATCTCTGGCCCCCCCCGCTGGCCCCCCCAGCCATGAGTCGCATGTGCAGAATATGCTTCTGATTATGCATAATATGCTTCTATCTGATATTTTCATTTTTCATGTTTGGACATATACAATGTAACAATGAATCGTCTAACACGTTACAACATATACAGATACATAACACATTAAAACAAGAATTGTTGTGGAACTCAAAATGTTACCTGTACCGGTATTAGTCTGTGCACATCAGATATTTAGTAACATTAACTGTAAAAAAATAAGAAACCAAAGTATTTCAGTATGCGTCTCCTTAACTCTCATATTGACCGTTTTCAACTAGCCTATACAGTATACTACAGCAGCATAATACAATTCCTGAAATTCAGTCACGGCTTTTGGTTTTGGTGTGCCACCCCAAGATTTTCAGTGGCCCCATTTGGCCCCCCCTATGAAAAATTTATGGGGGCGCCACTGCATATACTATATAATCCAGTGAGTCAAGTAAATTCTTTATGAGACAATGAGACAGTACAAGCCCGTTTCATGCCATAAGCAATCATCGCCTGTCAATAAAGCTACTCGAGAAAGAACATACCATTTACTGCCTCATCATGCACATCACGTGCACAGCGTCCAATGGGGGAAGGGAGAGGTGCGGCGCTCAAAAATTCCAAAACACGTGATTGCCGACGGTGCAATGGTGGTGGTGTTGGTGGTGGTGGTGGTGTGGGGGGGTTGGTATTTGTCTATTGTCATGATTTATTTATAATTACAAAATAGGTGCTTATAGCTATATCTGCTGGCCAGTTCATTCCTGTTATTCGATGTGGACACTTGTGGCTTGCAGATGATAAAATATTTGCCAGTTGGACAGGTTTCACTTTTTACTGCTGGTTGAATAGGTTTTGTTCTTTGGGAGGATTTTCCAGGTGGTTGAATTAATTAATGTTTCTGTCCGCCGGTGACCGAATACAACGGCTTAAAGCTGTGACCTTCTTTAAGCGGTTGTTTCTGAAGCTACACGTGTGAGCATTAAACCCCTTTTGAATCTTCCCTCTGTTAGACCGACGTGAGTCTCTAGTTTGCTGTTGTCGTTTCTCGTCGCTGCAGCTCGGTAGATAACTCCCTCCGTCTGGCATTTTCTTTCAAGGGGGGCATGAGTCGTTCACACGGCTCTTGCACTTGTACTGTCTCATAAAGAATTTACTTGACTCACTGGATTTTTATATATATATATTGTACCGTGCATGGATAACTAGACACGTTGGCCGCTGGCTCGCGGGTCTGACCCTTTAGTCGAGCGGTTAGCGATGCCTCCTGCGGTGCGGGAGATACGGGTTCGCGTCCCGGCCGCGGCAGTTCCTGTGGTTGCCCCCCGAATTGGCTACATTAGTGTCAGAAGTGGGATGGAGCGATCGTAAGGCCATTGGAAGCGTAGGCGCCCTGAGGCGTGAAGGAGCTGATATGCTAAAGCGCGGGAACGCGCTTCCCGAAGGAGGGGGGTAGTGTAACGTGCATGGATAAGTAGACACGCTGGTCCTTGACTGACGAGTCGGACCCTTCAGTTGACTGGTTAACGTTGTCGCTTGCGGTGCAGGAGATACGGGTTCGCGTCCCGGTTGTGGCGACGGTATCTCGGACTGCCCCCCGAAATCGCTACAATATACATAAGCTTTAACTTAATCTGTTATGTCACAGTCTCTGGCTTTTCCGAGGCGAAACCGATGCCTAAGTATTTCACTGCCACGCTGTATTGTTGTGCATTTGACAAATGAAACATACTGAGCTCGACGTGAAGGATGACTTTCCTGCACAGAACAAACATTCCCAGTGTTTCCACGGAGACCCCCGTTCAGATGTAGCTCATTATAACAGGAGACGGCTCTCCCCTGATGAACCTATGTGGCCTCGTCTGATTGTGAACTGCGATCACGCCGCCGCCGCGTTCGGGGTATGATGAACAACGGCGTCATAACTCAAACGGCAGTCAAACTAAAGCCGGATAACCGCCTCACTTCATCCTTGCAGGGTGACATAGAAACAGATTTATTGTGCGGTTAGAGTCGTTTCTGACATATCAGGAGACGGTAAAGCAGTGCACGGTGGGTATTACCGCTGCTGGTAAGTGTCTCGTGTTAAGTGGTAAATGAAGGGGAGCAGAGCGGATCTGCGTTTCTGGCAACGTGCCATCCGTGTCCTGATGAGCAGGGGCTGCCATGTTGTCCCGCGCAATTACTGTAATGCTGTCTAATTCGCTCCAGCCACCGCGATGGCAGAGAACGGTTATTTTCCCACTCAACGGAAAACAAACAAATCACTGAAGGGATGAATAAATGTCAGAGCATGACAGGCGGCATAAAAAGACAATATTGTTACTCCGGCGGCAATAAAGAAGGGTAATTCTGAGATTAGATATTTGTTGTCCTGCACGTGTCCTTAGATTGCTGCAGAAAAGGTAAGCGTTGGCACAGTTTTCTTTTCGTTTTGTTAATAACGACTATGTAGTATGTAATCTTCTCCCAGCTATAATGCCTTGGCATTTCACCCACAGTATATGCTTCGTTTTAAGCACAGAACGACACTTAAGCTGCAGTTTAAGGAAACAACAACGAGTAAATTGAATGCTTGCCTTCCCCAACAAGCACAGGTCTCTCGTGCCTTCCATCTCAGTTTGCGTTTGTGAAAGGGAGTCAAACCATTTCTTATAAATTAGCAAGGTAATTGGCTCCTCTTTAATTTTCCCTCATTAATTACAAGTGATTTGACATAACTGGCTGTTCTGACACTGACTAGCTTAACCTAATTTGCAAAAAAGGGCCGTCGATGTTGGGGGAAAAAAAACCCCCAAATAAAACAAAAAAACGTTGTTTATGCACAGAAAAGTGTTAAATAAAGCAACGTTGACTGGAAGAAAGCATGAGTTTTGTGACTTGTTTTTTTTTTGGGGCAGATGTCCCCCCCCTCCCCGTTTTCTCCCCAATTGTATCCAGCCAGTTACCCCACTCTTCCGCCCCCTCTGCTGATCCGGGGAGGGCTGCAGACTACCACGCCTCCTCCCATACATGTGGAGTCACCAGCCGCTTCTGTTTATCTGACAGTGAGGAGTTTCACCAGGGGGATGTAGCACGTGGGAGGATCAGGCTATTCCCCAGTCCCCCCCCCCCGGCAGGCATCCCGATCGACCAGAGGAGGCGCTAGTGCAGCGACCAGGACACATACCCACATCCGGCTTCCCACTCACAGACACGGCCAATTGTGTCTGTAGGGATGCCAGACCAAGCCGGAGGCAGCAGGCATTCAAACCGGCGAGCCCCGTGTTGGCAGGCAACAGAAAAGACCAGTATGCCACCCAGACGCCCGTGACTTGTTTTTCAAAGAAACATCATATGTCTGACTTTACTGGGCCTTTCCGTTTTCAAGAAGATACTACCATATCTTGGGTTTTGAAGGCTTCATCTGCTTTGAAAACTAGCGTGAAAATTCAGCACAGTGGCAAACCTCTCAATACTGAAGCAGTCAGCGAAGTTCAAGTTCAAGTATCAAGTGGTTTCACACAGCTGTTAAGTAACTTCTGAGAAACTCGATTTATTAATATGTGCTCACGATATAAGTTACTTGACACAGTTGTGTGGAACAATGTGACGTGACATTTTTAAAGCAGCAGTAGACAACTTTTTTACTTCAACTTATCATTATGTCTGTGAATGTCCTCATTCATCCAGGTCGTGGTTATCCAAAGGAGTCGAATCAAGTGCAGCTGGACTTGGTATATATCCGTGAAGACGTTTTGCCTCTCGTCCAAGAGGCTTCCTTCCTGAGAAAGGCACGAACTGAGGAAGCCTCTTGGATGAGAGGCGAAACGTCTTCACGGATATATACCAAGTCCAGTTGCACTTGATTCAACTCCTTTGGATAACTTATCATGATGAAGTAAATGTTGATTGCACAGTGCAATGCTATACAATAATGACACCATCGACGTTTAGACTGGTTTCCTATAAGCCTTCGCTATTCAGTTCTCTCTGCCACCGGGTACGATCTTGCAGGAAAATAAAGGCTTGATTCATGGCACAAAGGACGTGCGTCAAGCATTGTGCACCCAACCCTGTAGCCATCAGTAGCTATTCCCAGTAGTGGAACTGCTAGATGGTGGAACAACTGAAGTGACAGGGGAAACTCTACCAGGCAAGAGAAAATGAACCACGTTGACAGAGGAGGCAAAGAAGGCGAAGGGGGAGATTGATAGAAACACAGCTAAACCCTGTGTTAGCTCCGACTTGCAGCCCTCCCTGAATCGGCAGAGGGGGTGGAGCAGCAACCACGACGGCTCAGAAGAGTGGGGTAATTAGCCAAGTACAATCAGGGAGGAAAAGGGGGGAAAAATCAAAAAAGGAAAAAAAAAGAAGAAAAGAAACAGGGGTAAAACTAGAGTGAACCTCGGACCAGCAGTCCCTCGATGGAGCGAGCTCTGGTGTTGTATCGAACTCCGTTTCCCCATCAGCACGGTGGCACAGTGGTTAGCACACTTGTCTCACAGCAAGAAGGTCCTGGGTTCAAACCCTGGGGTAGTCCAACCTTGGGGGTCATCCCAGGTTTTCCTCTGTGTGGAGTTTGCATGCTCTCCCCGTGTCTGCATAGGATTCTTCTGGGGGCTCCGGTTTCCTCCCACAGTCCAAAGACATGTAGGTCAGGTGAATCGGCCGTACTAAATTGTCCCTTGGTGTGAATGTGTGTGAGTGAGTGAGTGTGTGTGTGGGCCCTGTGATGGACTGGCGGCCTGTCCAGGGCGTCTCCCCGCCTGCCGCCCAATGGCTGCTGAGATAGGCTCCAGCATCCCCGTGACCCCGATTGGTTTAAGTGGGTTGGATAATGGATGGATGGATGGATCCGTTTCCCCCTAGCCAAATGAAAGCGTTAGCATGGAAACAGGTAAGCTATCGGTTACAATTAAGCTAAGGCAAGCATTAGGTTAAGCTTAGTGTTAGGTTGAAGTTAGGTTAAGGTTAGAGTCAGGGTTAGGTTGAGGTTAGGTTAGGGTTAATCGATTGGTTTAAGTGGGTTGGATAATGGATGGATGGATGGATCTGTTTCCCCCTAGCCAAATGAAAGCGTTAGCATGGAAACAGGTTAGCTACCGGTTACAATTAAGCTAAGGCAAGCATTAGGTTAAGCTTAGTGTTAGGTTGAAGTTAGGTTAAGGTTAGAGTCAGGGTTAGGTTGAGGTTAGGTTAGGGTTAATCAAGTGTCCTGGTTTTGTATCGAACTCTGGCCTAGCGGGAAACATCTCAATGGGGAAACGGAGTTCGATAAAACACCTGGAACTTGAAAGGGTTCCAAACTGACATTCATATGTCATTCTTGCTACCAGATCAGTAAGTAACACAACGTGCCTACTTATCAATACTACCGGGTGTTTTACTCTGCCTTTACCATAGTACTGTGATCGGGGTTTCTACTTCAAATTGGGATTCTTACGGTTGTTTCCTGCTTTGGACATTAGCCAGACTGCTCATACATGGAAAGCGATCCGGTTGTTGCGACAGCAGTGCGAACAATAAAAACAAACGCTGGGGGGGGGGGGGGGTGAAGTCGAAAAGTTGTCTACAGTCGCTTTAAGTAAAACCTACATTTCACATTTTTGGATTGTTTTTTGTCTGTATGATTGATTGATGGCCGACTATGTTTTAATGAGCTCTGGGTTCAGAAAGCAGGCTTATCCTTTCAGACTCATTTCTACAGATGTTCTTTTGTGTAATACTGATAATAACCCCCCCCCCCCCAGCTATGGCATTACTTCATTGTTGATGATCTGTCAGCTGCATGTATGCCTGTTGGTAAAACACGGGTCAACGTATTGATATATTGAGGTGCCAGCATCGAACAACACCACATCCTAATCCCCACCCTTCATCCCTCACCATAGCCAGGGTTCATGTCCCATCCTCATCAACACCCTCTGGCACCGTGTACACACAATCTATACTTTACCCTAGCCAGCATTTGTATTCCCATTCCTATTTTTCCACTTGTCCTGTTTTGTTGTTTTCCTTTTCTTGTTGTAGACTGGTCTCCGTGTCCTATAATTGTCTCAGCTCTCAGGCCCTTCTGTAAACCGTTGTTATGAAAACCGGAATACAAATGAAACAACACAGATATTTGGGTAAACTTTTTTCCCTCAAAATGACCTTAGTTGTCTTATCAATTTTGTCTTGATTGCTGGAAACCCGTTTCCTCATCTAAAGCGTTTTGATGTAGTCTGTTGCTGTACGTTTTTTAATTGCTTTGCTTCATCCACTTACGTCGACTGCTACACTAAAAGAAAAAAATGTTAAACTTGCACGAGTCAGTTCATATTATAACTCACAAATTATGATCAAGTATTATTTTACTTTAACGGAGTGAAAATAAAGCTGCCAGTTTATTGCACGCTCCTTTCCAAATTGGATTCGGCTTGTTTCAAGACTTCTCTTGAATCATTTGTCATGTTCTTTATTCTTGCAGATGGATCGTCTCCATGCTGTCATGTTCTGAGAAAGTGACACTCTGGCTGAAAACAAGTCCTGTTGCATCACCCCCATTGGCACATCGTTCACCCGCTATGAAAAATATAATTCTAAGACTGAGTAAGAGTGTCGATAGCTGGACACTGTCTGCAATCTCGTATTGTCAATGAGATTGCAGGGTTTGTTCGTCTTTAATTTTTTCAGCTTTTATACAAGTTCCCAGTTACACCAATAGCAGGATGAGTTATTCTAATAACATTTCCAGTTTACTGGGCCGTACATAATGCAAACTGATGGAAAAAAAGAGAAGGAAAGAAAGCTAGAGAGAGAAAGAGAGAGTGAGAGCCATAGAAAGAGAGACGAAGAGATGGTATGTGACAGTGGTTCATGAGTCAGATTCAAACTTTTACATTTACAGTGCATCTCGGATTGCAAAGCTCCCTGGTGCAGAAATATACAGTTTGGCTCTCTAGTAAACACAGCTGGATTATCACAACTAAGGTCGCCGTCTCAATGTTATTTGAACTGTTGTGCTTTCTTTCGTGAGACAACATCAGTCAGCTGGTGGCTGTCCATGTTTGTTCACATCATACACGGTTGATGACATTTAGTCATTGCATATGAGCAGATTTAAACATGCACCGTAATGACTTTGGTGCAAACCTGATTTTAACCAGATGTGCGATTAACCTACTTGGGACACTTAAAGGTACAATCCGCAATGCCATGCGCTGGCACAGCTGTTTGGAGTACTGAGACATCACTGGTGCTCTATGTCTGTGAATGTTCTCATTCATCCAGGTCATGGTTATCCAAAGGAATTGAATCAAGTGCAACTGGACTTGGTATATAGCCTTGAAGACGTTTTGCCTCTCATCCAAGAGGCTTCATCAGTTCGTGCCTTTCTGACTAGACCAAGCTAGTCTGACTGGCTGGTGATGAAACTCAGATATTTGTCCTCTTTGGAGTCGTTATCAGAGCTATTGATGTCCATGGCTCTTTGTGAGCTGATGTTTAGCAGCGACGGTCATTGGGGGTGTTAATTTTGACTTCGTTAGTGCTCCATTCAGTGGTCATGAGTCGTTGGAGCCGTTAGTGACGACTGTTGTTCTTGGAGGCTAGGCTTCTTGAGTCTCCTGGGTAGAGATGAAAGGACGGCGTTGTAAGTGGGAGATAGGTGGTGTCGCAGACCTCCTCCTCTGTTGAGGGATGGTTTTTCCAGTTTCGCATAGATGGCTTCCTTCACCCCTCTTTCAAACCATCTATCTTCTCTGTCCAAAATGTGTACGTTGCTGTCCTCAAAGGAGTGTGTCTTCTCCTTAAGGTGTAGATAGACTGCTGAGTCTTGTCCTGAGGAGTTTGGCCTTCTGTGTTGGACCATCTGTTTGTGTAGTGGTTGTTTGGTTTCTCCTATGTATAGGTCAGTGCAATCCTCATTGCATTGTACGGCATACACCAGATTGCTTTTCCGGGTGTGTGGTACATGGTCTTTGGGATGAACCAGTCTTTGTCGGAGTGTGTTGCTGGGTTTGAAGTATACCGGGATGCGGTGTTTGTTGAAAATTCTCCTGAGTTTCTCAGAGACCCCAGAAACATACGGGATGACTGTGCTATTCCTTCTGTTCCTTTTCTCCTCGTCGCTCACCCGGTTGGTCTTTTTGGAACGTGTTGTAGTTTTCACAAAGGTCCAACTGGGGTATCCGCAGGTTTTTAAAGCTCCCCTCAGGTGTTTGTGTTCTTCTCGTTGGGCCTGAGTGCTGCTGGGCACATTGTCAGCTGTGTTGCAGAGTTCTGATGATGCTCAGTTTGTGTTCCAGAGGGGGGTGTGAGTCGAAAAGTAGATATTGGTCTGTGTGTGTAGGTTTCCTGTAAACCCCAATGTGGAGGCTCTTGTCTTCCCCAATGTGGACGTCACAGTCCAAGAAGGGCAAACTGTTGTTCTTTACGTCTTCCCTTGTGAACTTAATGTTCTTGTCCACTGAGTTGATGTGTTTGGTAAACGCTTGCACCTCTTGTGTTTGGATTTCGACCCATGTGTCGTCCACATATCTGAACCAGTGGCTCGGAGGTGTTCCTCTGAAGGAGTTCAGGGCCCTGTGTTCTACCTCTTCCATATATAAGTACTGGTGAGCCCATTGCTCTGATAATGACGGGCGTTGCTAAACATTGGAACACAAAGAGCCATGGACATCAATAGCTCTGATAACGACTCCGAAGAGGATAAATATCTGAGTTTCATCACCAGCCAGTCAGACTAGCTTGGTCTGGTCAGAAAGGCACAAACTGATGAAGCCTCTTGGATGAGAGGCGAAACGTCTTCACGGATATATACCAAGTCCAGTTGCACTTGATTCAATTCCTTTGGACACGGTGCTCTACAGACGACAAGAAACGACCTATCTCACCGTCAGGTCAACATTGTGGATCTGTTTGAGAAAAGGAGATGACTGAAAGTCTGTAAAGGAACTGTAAATGATTGGGCTGGTTTTCTCACCAGGAATAAAGCAAGCAACATTAACAAAGTCTGACCAAAACAGCAGCAGAAGTGGGATGGACAGCTGCCGTGTGCAACGATAGCAGGTTGTACCTTTGACTCCACAACACTCCTCAACAAGAGCATAGCCTTTTCTATCGGAACTTCTTCTACCAGTTACTAAACAAACCAGTAGGAAATGGAAAATGGAAACTCGGTAAAAAGAATCTAAAGAATAGTCATGCACGTTATGGAATATCCGAGCATATCCATATACCTCTTTTATGCAGGAACGGGGGCCGTGTGAGCACATTGGTTTACTGCCTTCATACGATGCAGTGAGGCAGAGAGCTGTTAGCACATTACATGTGACCGTTTTTCTTTTTGCTTGACGGGCAATGCCCGAACAACATCACATCCTAACTTTGCTTTTTGTCATCCTCTGTGATATGTGCCATTATAAATGTATTTGACCTGCAAACATAAAATAAAAGACTGCTGATGGTGTTGTGCATGTGCAGTTTGCGTTGATGGGTAATGCAGTCGATCGAAACAATAAGACCCTCACTGTGTACTATACTGACAAAGAAATTGGCGTTCAGTCTTTCCAACAGTGACTACATGTACCAGCATGCATTGGATTCTACATCCAACGCATTCACGCGTGCATGCATGAATGCCTCTGTCATCCATGAAATCCTCTGCACAAGTGTGATGTCATTTCACCATTGGAAATGCTGCTTAGCTGAGATAATGAGGATGTGTTTTTTTTTTAACTGCATCTTTTGCATACGGCGGCGATTACAATTCCAGGTAAACTAGGCTGAAGGTTATTCCGTCTGCCAGCTGGCGTCACGGTACGTCACTGGGCAGCTGGAAAATAGTTGTTTCACTGCCATTCCAGAGATGCAGGAACGATTGAGAGCAACTGCAGATGTTTTTCATATGCTTCCCCTGTTCCAGAGACAAAGATTAGATAGAAAAGTGTTGACTTAGGGGTGTCCGGGTAGCGTTGTGGTGGTCTATTCCGTTGCCTACCAACACGGGGATCCCGGTTCGAATCCCCGTGTTACCTCCGGCTTAGTCGGGTGTCCCTACAGACACAATTGGCTGTGTGATTTGGGTATGTGTCCTGATTGCTGCACTAGCATCTCCTCTGGTCGGTCGGTCGGGGCACCTGTTCAGGGGGGAAGGGGGAACTAGGGGGAATAGCGTGATCTTCCCATGCACTATGTCCCCCTGGCAAAACGCCTCACTGTCAGGTGAAAAGAAGTGGCTGGTGACTCCACTTGTACCAGAGGAGGAATGCGGTAGTCTGCAGCCTTCCCCGAATGGGCAGAGGGGGTGGAGCAGCAACCAGGACGGCTCGGAAGAGTGGGGTAATTGGCCGGATATGACTGCAGAGAAAAAAAAGGGGGGGGGGATTTAAAAAAAAGAAAAAAAAGGAAAAAGGAAAGTGTTGACTTCTCCCTTTAAAGCTGCTACAAGGAGTTTAATAGCTTTGTTGATTTTGTGAGCCCCTGTGAACAAAAGCGGTAGTGTGTTGTGGGAGAACAACTTCATTTTGCATAGGAGTGAGCGTTGCACTGGTATTTTGAAAAACAGCTGTTTGTGAGATATACAGCAATGAGGTAATGCATCTCTAATTGCTGTTATTTGTCCTGTCCATGTGCCGTAAATTTATTCATCAGGTTTCACAGGGACTCTGACATGGCGACAAGCGTTAGAAATAATCACATAGCAACATCTAATAACCTTTTCGCTGACGGTCTCATTTGATCATGTTAGTCATATAGAGGAACCGAGGCTGGTAAATGATCAGTGAAAAACTCCTCACAGCAGCTTGAAAAACAAAAAAAAAGTCAACATTTTAAAATGGGTTCACCTGCAGCAGCTTGGAACAATGTCATAGAGTTGGAATGATGTCACACGTATGAGTGATGCTGGGTTGTCACTACAACACAGACCACTTACATCAACCGGCAACCTGCATTCATATTTCGGGGCTTTGCAGGTGAGCAAAACTGAAATATGTCACCTAGGAAAACTGCATCTACGGAATTTACAGATTCAATCTATAAGAAGCTTTATGGGTGTGTATTTAATTAAGTTTCCTTTATTAATGCCCTTGGGGAAACTCACTTGCTGCAAATTAACCCATCCTAGCCAACTCCAGGGGTCTCCTTTATATCTGTTGCATGCACACAAGACGGAGCCTGAAAGAGGCGCACGCCACTTCCCACGCAAAATGTGTGATCTATAAAAACAAACTTGATGGGAGAATGTGTGCACCTGAACATACACACAGGTGGTGAGGTGGTGAATTGAAGCAAGGTTTGTATGTTGATGCCTCTCACACATTTAAGTCCGAGATTTTGCCTTGGTCAGGGGCAGAGGCAGGAGTATTAACCCGAACATGCATGTTTCTTTTGATGGTGGAGGAAACCGGAGCACCCGGAGGAAACCCACCGTGGACACGCGGAGAACATGCAAACGCCACACAGAGGACGACCTGGGATGACCCCTAAGGTTGGACCACCCTGGGGTTCGAACCCAGGACCTTCTTGTTGTGAGGCAACAGCGCTAACCACTGTGCCACGGGTTTAACAAAACAAAGTTATTCAGGATAAAGGAGTGTGTAAAGTAATATTCTAACCCAATGACCGAACACCCCATTCTTTCTATGTTGACCCTTTTATCACTAGCCTAATAGTTAATTTAGAGAAACAAAGCTGATCATATAAACACAAATTTGTAACAAGATCCATCAATCGAACAGGTTTTAACATACATTTGTGGTAATTTCATGCTCGTATTGTTGGAAATGCCATTCATCGTTCCATATTCGCTGGGGGAAGTTGTGTCAGAAAAGCCCAATTTGGCTATTGATTTATGTGATGCATGCTTAATGAATGAGCTCACCTTGGTAACATATTGGAACAAGCTCGACCAGGCCTGTGTGGGAGGGGGCGAACAATGCATTAACAGCTGATCAAAACAAATGTTGCTAAAAAAACCACGGTGAATGAATTACGGCACTTAGATCGCCAAGGGGCTGTGACCTTTGTGTCATCAGCACACGGGCATCTTTAAGGTGCAGCAGAGACACCATTTTGCATCAGCAATAACCTGAATTTTTTTCATCAAAGAGATTTTCTTAAAACTGAGCTTCAATTTTGTCTCGATAAAATTATGCATTTGACAGTGTCTCCGCTAATCTTCCACCGAATAAAGGCCGGTCAAAAAGAATTGGTCGGAATTAGTAGATATGAATTAGACTTCATAACAGGAACTGCAGCGGAGATGCATTTCAAATCAGTCATCTGGACACACGATGTACATGTACACGTATGCGCACACGCGCACACCATTATCATGACCATCGGCGGTCACTCGAAGCGAGTATGACTGTCCTCGCCGTTGGGTCGTCTACTTGTGGGTCTTCAGGTGGCTATAGAGGCCGACTCACGATCCACATACTTTGGTGCAGTGTGGACAGGGGAAGTGGTACTGGTTGGTGGTGGTGGCTGAGACAGTGCTTAAGATGTAGTATGAGTCTGTGGTGGCCAGCGCTCTCCTGTTTGCTGTTGTGTGTTGGGGCAGCAGGTTGAGGGTAGCGGATGCAAACAGGCTCAATTAACTGATCCGCAAGGCCGGTGACGTTGTGGTGGTGGAACTGGATTCTCTGGCAGCGGTTTCTGAGAGGAGGACGCTGTTGAAATTATGTGCCATCTTGGACAATGTCTCTCACCAACTCCATGACGTGCTGGCTGGGCACAGGAGTACTTTCAGCAATAGACTCATTCTGCAGGAAAGCACCACAGAGCGCCACAGGAGGTCATTCCTGCCAGTGGCCATCAAACTTTACAACTCCTCTCTCAGACTCAGACTTTCAGACACTCGGAGTTAATGGTCATTGGATCGGCCCTGTCGGGTTTTCTTTGTGCTGCTTGTTTTGTGCTGCAGTAGTGCAGTATAGCTAGGGCGTTATGTGCACCATGCTTGTTGATATATTTTGTTCTTATTTCATCTTTTATTTCTATTTGTTTCTGTTTTTCTTGTTTCTATTTTCTTATATATCTGGTTAGTTTTTAGTTTTTAGTGAGTGTCTGTAATAGAACCCAATTTCCCCTCGGGGATAAATAAAGTATTCTGATTCTGATTTCTCTTTCTCCTTGCCGGGGCCGTCACTTTTTCTCTGCGGCACAGTAGAGTTCCATTTCATGACGTGCAGCTCCTTCCTGCACGGATTTCTTCCAGGAGCACCTATCCAGTGCAATGTGTTCCTAGTTGCTCGATGTGATGTTGAATTTCTTCAGACTGGTCTTGATATTGTCCTTGAAACATTTATTTTTCCTGCCGGGAGCTCGCTAACAGAAGGTTAGCGAGCTATCTTGCCATCTTGTTCAGCTGGGAGTACAGGATCCGTTTGGGGAGACATGTTGGACAAGCGAATGCCAAGGCCTGTCCATCGGAGTTGGTGCTGCATTATTGTGGTGGTGATGCTAGTCATGTTGACTTCTTCCAGAATGCTGATGTTGGTGCCTCTGTCCTTCCAGCTGATCCTCAGGATCTTTTGTAAGGATCTTTGGTAGTATTGTTCCAGGGCTCTCAGGTGCCTGCTGTAGGTGGTCCATAACTATGCTCCATACAGCAGGGTGGGGAGAACAACAGCTCTTTAGAACAGCAGTTTTGTTTGGGCCTTTAGGTCTTGGAGTCTGGCTTAAGCACCACTGGCACAACTCAGGCGATGGGTGGTCTCAGAGTTGACGTCATCTATTGAGGAGAGAAGGCTGCCGAGGTAGGGGAAGTCATCAATGTTTTCAAGAATTTTTTTGTCCACTTTTATGGTGGGCTGGGTACATGGTTGGTTGGGTCAAGGTTGATATAGGACCTGGGTCTTCTTGATGTTTAATGCTAGACCCAGGGCTCTGTATGCCTTGGCAAAGGCATTCAGAATGTCCTGGAGGTCTTCTGTGCAGTATGCTGCGATGGCGTTGTTGCCTGCATACTGACTCTCAATGATGGCGGTGTTGCAGACTTTGCTCTCGGCCTTGAACCTATTAAGGTTAAGAGTCTGCCGTCAGCTCTGTATAGGATTGGAATCTACCATGGCAGCTCTTCGCCAATGAGGTGGAGTACGGCAGCAATAAAGATGGCATACCAAAGTCCAGGCTCCAAAGTTCATGTTTCTGACCACATGTGGTGATCCCTCTGGAAGCGGTAATCCAGCCAGGAGGTTTGAGGCAGGTTATTTTTAGGGTACCTTTTCTAGCCCCTTCCTCAGGTGGGGTGAACAGAGAGGATCCTAAAGAGGGCTGCTCAGTTGTGGGTGCAGCTACCGAAGGGCTCTTTCTACCTCATTCCAAGAGCCCAGCGACTGAATCCAGCACCCACCGCCTGATGTGCCAGCTCATGACTAGGGGCTTCCTGATCTCACAATCCTGCCATCGCCGCCACAGGCCTTAATCCAGGATGCTAGGGTGGATTCCCTTTATAGAGGACACCTGTGCGTGACTTTGTTTAACGTGGGGAGATTGATGCACAGACAGCCACTACAGTCCTTGACAGATCTGGGTCAGATTCCAGTGGCATGGAGCCCAAGACGACTGGGGGCCCATTTCTGCTGCAGCCTTCATCCACCTCCCCAGCCGTTGTGATGCTTCTCTAAAGTCTGCCATCATCCTGTTGTACTGCTGAGCTCTTGATGGATTGCTCTTTGTCAGGGACCTCCCCCTTGTCCTTACCACCACGGGTGACCCTACCAGGAGCGTAGCTCCAGATGGCATTGCTCCTGTTATCTTGCAAGGTAACAATACACACACACACACACACACACACACACACACACACACACACACACACACACACACACACACACACACACACACACACACAGACACACACACAGATAAAGAAGGCTTGACTGCTGCTGGTTTTGCTGACTAACTTTTTTAAGATTGGTCCAATGAGAGAAAGAGGGGTTTGAAAAAAAATATGTTTCTCCTTGTGCATGTGCATGTATGCACCTTATAGTGAGGGTCCATGTTAATTTGTATGGGTACTAGGCTTGTTCAGTGTGTGTCCATCTGTATCTGTCAGAACAAACAGGGTGCTGATCAAATTTTTTTTTTTTTGCATTTGGTTGCTGCCACACCTGACGGTCAGACATACGAAGTATATGGCCAGCACACACAACATGAATTTTCAATGGTTTAATGGCAGCAGTCCATGGTGAAACAGAAGCGTTTCAGCCAAAGCAGCTTTGTTTAGCCCTCAAATGCAGAGCAACCAAACCGTCCATAATGTTAACACATGGTATTACCATGGAGAACGTCAGCATGATATGTTACATCATAATTTCAAGGTACAAACGTCTAAAGTCGGAAATACATTACATGATTTAAACGCTGATTTGACCATGGCAACTGATTCTCAAGATCGTGGACAGTCTTCACCGGTTTGCGCAAAATAGGTCAGGTCGCCATGGCCTGTCTGCACATGTTGGGTTTGAGATACCAATCACGTTGAAGCCATCATGATTATATCAAGCATGTTTGACTTTTACAACTGGAGTCTCGACAAATCTGAGCTTGTCAGCAAGTGTGTATGCATCTCTATGGCTGCAGTCACAACCTGTAATATCCAGTCGTTAAATGTGTGATGTCGAGTCCTTTCACAGTCGGCTGAGACTTTACAAGTCTTCTAGAGTGTTCCCAACACAAAATAATTGCAATCTGTCTCCAACAATCTCATATAAATAAACAATTTGGAACTAATTCTTCATTTTGGCCTTTTGGAGCTTCCGTTAAATGAAAAATCCAGAACGCTTTCATCTGTTGAAGTATATTATCTAGTTCCCTATTCTGTCTGTATCTGCCTCTGTACAATATGGTTAGCGCTGGCTCCACATTACCCACCGCATCCGCCCGTGTCCCTGCAGCTCCCAGCCAGCTGTTGTGTCTGCTGGATGGAGGCTGGAGGAGGAGGCTCGCTGGCAGAGATCTGGTCTGTTTATCCAGAGCCAAAGCCCAACCATCTCTTCCCGCTTGCTATGCCGTTGGTTAAATCCGGATTTTCATGCTGCTGCTTCCCGTTTTGCCAAGTGGCATGTGTGTCTTGTGTGTGAGAATGTTTGTAGGCCCATGTTAAGGTATATGTGGAATTGGAATCAAAGGGAAAGAAAGACAGACAGCGAGAGAGAGGGGCCATTCATTATTTAAGAGATGTGGGGGGCAAATTATCATGGCGTGGAGTTATGCAGGGCCTACAATGCCGGCTCACAAGCCTTTCAAATGAACTCAGCCTTTATTTCCTGTGAGCTCTCAGCATAATACTTTATCTTACAAAATCTAGTCCGATAGGAAAGCAGTGCCATCAGTGTCTTTGTAAAGCCGGCTGTAAAATAAACTGCTTTCTTGTGTGAGCAAATCTTTGCCGATGCAGGACCGAATATTCACAAGGTGAGTAATCAAAATGAAAATTACTATTCCTGCTTCTTCCCAGAATAAGAAATGAATTATTTATCGGGGAGCACAAATGCTGACTCTAAAACTTCAAAGAGGTTTTTGGAGGCGGCAGTGGTTGAGCCTTGCTAATTAATCAGGCCGTGTCGAGATCCCTTGTCAGTGAACTCCGGTCTACTAATCAATGAAGGCTAAGATACTGACAGACATTTGGGTGATTATTTGATTCGGGTAACTTTTATGTCCCCTGGGGTACTTTTTCAGCTCTGGTAACGGCAGCATGGTGCTCTGTACAGCAAGTTGGTAATTTCGCTTAGCCAGACCTTGGTCTCGAAGAGTTTACAGAGAGTCTGAAGATTTATTGGTTTAAAGATTGACAGTAGCCCATTGTGTCTCTGCTCTAATCTAACCAACTTCTGGCCTTCATTTCCTCCAGACCTCTGAGACTGACGAGATGGAGGTCTGGCCCAGTCATCGGTCGGATAGTCAGTCTGTTTGATACTTTGGTCACATAGGGCTCAAGGAGTTGTGCGAATAATGGCCACTAGAGGATCTGACTGGCTTCACAGTCACTCCTGTGCATACAGCCTGCATATCAGTTGTGTCTTCTCTATGTAACCTGGTAATGCCAAAGTGAAACTTGTGAAGAGAATGTGAAATGGTATTGTAGTTGGCGATCAATGTATGTAAAAATGTTCTAAGCCAATCTCTTAGTTACAGAACAATGTTCTTGTGAAGCAGTTTTGCATTTATTCATATTGCTATTTCCAGTGCACTTCCACCTTTCATCAAGGTAAAGAATGTGAGGTCTGTCTTGGCTGACAGCCTAATCACTGCCAACACTATCTCACGCCACAGCATCATATGCTGACGTTGGTGCCAAAGCATCAATACAGGATGTGCAAGGTATGCTTCCACTTCTGTACAGCAACACAACTCAGGGTGTCATACAAGCTAGCTGATGCCAGCTCAGCATGATGTTGGACAAGAATGGTCTCTTGACAGGTGTCTAAAAATGTTTCCAGTGAATCTCATTGTCTAAGAGCTAGGACAATGCAAGAGGGATCTGTGTAGTGAGACTTAGCAAGTGGTGTGAACATATGCCAGCTGGGCTGGTAGAGGTAGTCTTGTTAAGAAAAAAATATGCTTCTCACATTATTTATATCATCATTGCTTGGTATATTCAATTGCTGCTCCATACTCGAATTTTTCTCTTAGAATATTTTTTTTCCTATTTTTAATCTATTTTTTATGTTGGAAAAGAAAATTGTACTCTGTACTCTAAGGAAGGCCAGTGGGGCCCCACGTGTTAGTGAATTTGTAATCAATTTTTATATAATTACAATTTTAATATGAATTAGCCAAGTCCAGTAAAGGTTTTTTAATAATAAGAGGAGAGTGTCATGGATGTGTTCTTTTATTCACCACTGACAACCCACATCTCCAATAAACACCTCCACCAAATGAAGCCTCTGTAGTGTTCCTCCATTGATCTGCCAGAGTTTTGATGTTTGGCTTTGTAATTCTCTATAAAAAATAAAATTAGCCACGTTTTAATATGCATTTTGCTAAACAGTTGAATCAGCGATTTCCTCTCAAATATCTAACATGACCTTTCGTGCATTTTTTTTATTGAAAATACATATACATCATAGTATCACTGTCACCATGACCACATTGAACAATCTGCATGGTAACAGAATTTAGTTCAATTGCTTTACTTGGTAAAATGATAATCTGGGGTGACATAGGGGCACATATCTTTCAAGGAGGAAGACTGGCATTTGATGACCAGAAATGGGAGAAAATTTACCATTTATACTTCAGACCAAAAGTGTTTTAACTGCATGTCATTACCAAACAAACTGTAGTTTGATAACATTTTTGAACTGTTATCTAATTTCTTCATATTTTTATGTCAAGTGAGGATATTGCTTGCTAGCTCTGAAGGTTGACTTATCAAGTCTTACCATAAACTAGCTTTTAGCATAATATTAAGAAATTTCATTACCACCACTGAATGAGGCGTGATGGTAAATAAAAATGTAGTAATGACAAAATGCATCAGTTGATAGCTTCCTCCTTTTTCATTAAACAACTATATAGACACATTTATTACGGCAATACTTCCTGCGGTTTTACTGTGGATTTAAAATATTTTTTGGAATATTTGTGTCTGATAAGCAAAATTCTTAAAATTGAAATTTGTTTGGCGCCTTTGCCATGCCACCTAAATCAATAGCCCAAAGCTCAAAATCCTACAGGGAGCGTTATGGAGGAGCTAGAAAATTACCACACTTACAAAAAGAAAGAGTGTGATTTAAAGAGAGAAAATTAAATGAGACAAGGAAATTGAAATTGAAATGCATATTACAGCTATCCAAATGAGAACAAAGACTTAAAAAGCACCAAAGGAAAATAGTCAAACGAAATGAAAGAGCAAGCACAAAGGAAGTTAAAGGTATGGAAAAACACCAGCGAATAACCCACCTGCGTCACCAACACAATAGCCTAAGCAACAAAATGCCGACCTTTTGCCTAATCCCATAAATGATTGTCCAAGTTAACCGATATCGCAACAAACAACAAAATATCAGAGTGATCAGAAACAGAAATACACAGAGATCTGTGTAAAGCCAACCGTGAGTTTGAAAAGATAACAGAAGTTGTAATTCATTAATCCCCGTGGGGAAATTCATCCTCTGCATTTACCCTATCCCAACACACACACACTGGAAGCAATGGGCAGCTGCCATGCAGCGCCCAGGGACCAACTCCAGTTTCTCTTTCCATTGCCTTGCTCAGGGGCACAGACAGGAGTATTAACCCTAACATGCATGTCTTTTAATGGTGGGAGGAAACCAGAGCACCCGGAGAAATTCTACGCAGACACAGGAAGAACATGCAAACTCCACACAGAAAGGACCTGGGATGGTCTGGGGTTCGAACCCAGGACTTTCTTGCGGTGAGGCAACAGTGCTAACCACTGGGCCAACATGCTACCTTATGCGTGGAGAAATGTAAACAAATCAAATCAAATTAATTTTATTTGCATAGCCCAATATCACAAATTTGCCTCAATGGGCTTAACAGCAACACAACATCCTGTCCTTAGATTCTCTCATTGCATAAGGAAAAACTCCCTAAAAAAAAAACCTTAACAGGGAAAAAAATTTAGGAAGGAATTTCAGGGAGAGCAACAGAGGAGGAATCGCTCTCCCAAGACGGACAGCGTGCAACAGATGTTGTGTTTACGCAATTACAAACAATATAAAAGGCTGTCAATGAAGTTCAAACCCCAAGAATCCCCAGGAAAATCAAAATAAAATCAAAGCCTCATTGTCTAAGGAAGACAACATTGTTCCTCAATACTCCAGTCTCTGACCTGACAGACGTCAACAAACCAACATTAAAGAGAAGCAAGTCATTTCAAAGTTTCTGCTGGAGAACATTCTGGAAAAGTTAAGGTTGGTGAATCTGGATGAGAGAACTCGAGTTCTCTGCTAGGATGGTGTGGAAATAACAGACAGACCTGGACTTCAGAATTTGCAAAACAAGAAAAAACACAGAAATGCATTACCTACTTCTACTAGAACTAGTCAAAACATTTCTGGAATGGGCAGCTTAGGTCCTCCACCTGCTGCTTGGATCCTCTCCCTATCAAATGTTTTAAAAATGTTTTTCATTGCTTAGTATGTGATGTTTTAGAAATGATTAACTGCTCTCTTCAGGCAGGTATATTTCCTGCAGCACTTAAGACAGTTGTCATTAAACCACTTCTGAAGAAGAGCAACCTTGATGCAACAGCTATTGCCAACTACAGGCCCACCAATTTACCATTCCTCAGCAAAATACTTGAAAAAAGTTTATTCACAAGTTAATAACTATTTAATATCTAACAACTTTCTAGCCATTTATCAACCAAGTTTTCGATTTCACCATAGCACACAAACAGCACTTATCAAAGTTGTGAACGATCCTTATATGAACATGGATTCTAAAAAATTATCTTTTTTTGTGCTCCTAGATTTCAGTGCCACCTTCAACACTGCTGATCATGACATTTTGCTAGAGAGATTAGAAAAATGGGTCGGCCTCTCTGGTTCTCAACCGGTTTAGAACATACCTACAGGACAGGCAGTTCTTTGTGTCTATTGGAGACTTTTCCTCAGACAAAGTGGGTATAATGTGTGGGGTACCCCAAGGTTTGATTCTTGGATCATTGCTGTTCAGTCTCTATATGCTTCCACTCGCACATGTTACACAGAAACACAAAGCGAATTACCATAATTATGCATACGATTCACAACTGTACATATCCCTATCTCCTGATGACCTAGATCCCATACATTCCCTAACTCAATGTATAGCTTGTTTGCAGTCACATGACTGCAAACAACTTCCATTATCTTAACCGCTTATCCTGCTCTCAGGATCGCGGGGACGCTGGAGCCTATTCCAGCAGTCATTGGGCAGCAGGTGGGGAGACACCCTGGACAGGTTGCCAGGCCATCACAGGACCCACACACACACACACTCGTTTCACTATCCTTATGCGGACCCCTCATTGACTACATTCATTTCCTAGCCCTTAACCCTAACCTTAACCACGCAAACTACATGCCTAACCCTAACCCTTACCCTAGCCTTAACCAAATCCTAATTCTAACCTTAACCCTAAAACCAAGTCCTAACCCTAAAATAGAGCCTTTTACTTGTGAGGACCTCTAAAATGTCCACACAAGGTAGGTGGTGTCTGGTTTTTCTATGCTAATGAGGACATTTGGTCCATATTAGGATAGTTAAACATGTACACACACACACACACACACACACACACACACACATTCATTCCTAGGGACAATTCAGTACGGCCAATTCACCTGACCTACATGTCTTTGGACTGTGGGAAGAAACCCACACAGACACAGGGAGAACATGCAAACTCCACACAGAGGATGACCTGGGACAACCCACCAAGGTTGGACTACCCTGGGGCTCGAACCCAGGACCTTCTTGCTGTGAGGCGACCGCGCTAACCACTGTGCCGTCCACAACAACTTTTGGTCCTCAATAAAAACTTGTGGTTTCTCAGTTAATGACGCCAAACATAGGCATTTCGAAAGTTTGTGATAGTGCTTCCTATGTAGAAAATCACTTCCTGCCCTCCATCTGTAGTTCGTGACGTCATATGTAAACAACCTATTGATGGTACGCATCTATGGATGTCGGAGAACTTTTTACAACTGAACAAAGACAAGACAGAAATACTTATTTTTGGTGCGAAGACTCAGAGACAGAGAATTGCAGCTCATCTCAGCTCTCTGTCTCTCAGTGCAAAAGTGAAGCTAGAAATCTCGGAGTAATCATAGACAGTGATCTGAATTTCAAGAGCCACATCAATCACCTCACAAGATCAGCCTTCTACCATCTTAAAACATTTCAAAACTAAGGGGCTTTCAATCAAAATCAGACTGTGAAAAATTAATCCATGCATATATAACAAGTAGATTAGACCACTGTAATGGACTATTCATCATCGTCATCATCATCATCATCCTTCGACCGCAGTCGAGCATGCATTCACGATGTCACGCCAGTATTCTCTGTTTCCCATTTGATTTGGTAGGTCTTGAACATTTATTTACGTGTCTCTTGAAACACAGTCTATGTAGTTGAAAGGTCGTCTTCCTTGGTTAGGACATGGGAGACATAATCATAATCGGATATAATCTGATCTTTCGCTCTATAGCAATGTCCTGCAAAATGTGCTCTCCTCTGTGCAACCGTGGTTGTGAGATAGGTGGTGTATCACCGTAGATTTCAGCTTTTGTTTTGTGCTCCCGCCAGATGTTCTTAGCGCTCATAAGGAGGCACGTGTATGTTCCGTCAAGTCTCGCCTGAAGATCTTTTTTCATGGTCCATGTCTCCGACCCGACCCATAATGTAGGGCTGCTCCCTGGCCTCCCAAAATCAGTTCTGCGCCAACTACAATTAATTCAAAATGCGGAGGCGCGTGTTCTCTGTGGAATTAAAAAGTATGAGCACATTACACCTGTTCTTGGATCTCTGCATGGCTCCCCGTCAAAACTAGAATCGATTTTAAAATTCCATTAATTGTATACAAAGCGCTAATGGCCTTGCATCACACTATATAAAAGACACGCTAATTACTTACAAACCAGCAAGAAGTCTCAGGTCCATTGACAGTAGTCTTTCAACCGTCCCTCGTGCGAGGGTAAGAGCAGGGGAAGCTGCATTTTGTATTTACACCTCCAATAGATGGACAGCCCTGCCTGAGGACCTGAGAGAAGCCCACACACTGGACACATTTAAAAGCAGGTTAAAAACCTTACTTTTTAAAACAGCCTATGGCTAAGTTCTTGGTGTGAGTGGGTTTTGTATATTTTGCTATTTGTATATATTCTACTCCAGTTGTTGTTACTTTTACTCCGTTTTTATGGCACTTTTATTTAGTTTTAGACAAGTTTTAAACTTGTCTAGAACTTTTATAAAAATTTTCAGTACTTTTATTCATCTTATTTTATGCTTTTATAATGCTTTCCCCCCCCCCCCATATCTTTTGCCTGTAAAGCGCTTTGAATGACCTCGGCGATGATAAGGTGCCATACAAATAAACTTGCCTTGCCTGGAATGTGACAACAACTCATTGGAAACAACCAAGGGGAGAGAGACATATGTCATTTTTCCACAAAACAACTTTTATGCGCATAATGAAATATATTAGAAAAGCTGAACTGAAATGGCAAAATTTGATAAAACTTCCTCAGAACTGCAAAAAAAAGAAAGAAACATTGTTTTGTGTGGGCCAGAAATTCAAGAAAGTATATCCACAGCGCAATATTTCACCTACCGAGTTTTGCAAAAGCCCTCCATTTTGGATAGTGAGGCCAACAACTTTTGACAAGGATGCTTATATAAAATAGATGCAAACCTTCCGTTGATGGCAGACAAAACGCTCCATTACAAAGTGATATGTACTGACATTAAGTATTTGAGGGACTATTTTGCAAGAACAAACCAATCACTGTATGCACAGGGAATCCCCAAGTGTTGTGCTAAACCTCTTGAATCCTGTACATTTGATGCTGGTGAGCAGACAGAATGGTTGGAATGCTAAAGTCAAGCTGAAGAACAAGAGAGGGGAAAAAAAACATGGAACAAGAGATAAGAGATAATGCGTTAATTGCTCATTGAACTGTGAAGAACTCTGTCTACGGCACCCATCGCATATTACTGGAAGACTTCACATCAACTCTGAAAGACAAGCATGAAAGACAAGTCTTCAACATCCAACATCGGTCTTCAGTGCCAAGACGTCTGGAGCAAGACACTGGAGAAAATAAAATGATTCTTCATCTCAGCAAATACGCCTGATATGAAATTTAGGCCGTGTGGCAGGATGAGGAAAAACACAGGAGACCAAGGCGAGTTTGAACTTTATTCCTCAGCTCCAAAAACCAAACTGAAACAGGAACAACCTTGCCCCAGAGAGCCCGGGAACGTAAACCGCATAGCCCCTAGTGTCCGCCACACAGCCCCCCCCCCGAACACCCAGAAGGGACTCCTGGAAAGAAAATCAGTGTCTCACTGGAGGCTTAAGCAGCCTGCCATAACGGCTGCGCCGTCCCTCAGCCGAAACAGTAGGTGAAACACAGTCCAATGCCGGCTGATAAGCAGGACGCTGAACCCGTGAAGATACTGCCGGGGTCCTGGAAGGAGGACGACCCCGACGGGGAACCTGGGCTGGAAACACAACTTCGCCTGCCACCCTGTGGGCCGGTTTAAGCCTATCAAGTGTGACACGCTCCCTACGCCCACCCATATCCAGCACAAAACCCTTAGGACCCGTCTCAAGGACCCGAAATGGGCCATCGTATGGGGGTCGGAGGGGTGAGCGGTGAGCATCATGCCGTACAAAAACAAAACGAGCCGACATGAGCTCCGCAGGCACGAACGACCGCGGAAAGAGTGGTGAACGGGGCCTGGAACCCGAGTGCTGTTGGACAAAAAAGGATAAACGGCCGGACGGGGTCGAGGAGCGGAACTCCCAGGCGAAAATTCCCCAGGGACGCGGAGCGGCTGACCGAGCACCAGCTCAGCGGGTGACGTGTCGAGGTCCTTGAGCGACCGGTGAAAATGTTCACACAACCCGTTAGCCTGAGGGTGATACGCGGTAGTGCGGTGTACCTGCACACCCAAGGATCGCGCAAGTGCCGACCAGAGCTCTGACACGAGCTGGGGGCCCCTGTCTGAGGTGATATCTGACGGAGTGCCGAAACGGGCGACCCAGGAGGAAAGAAACGCGGGTGCAACGTCCGAGGATGTTGTGGAGGACAGAGGGACAGCCTCTGGCCACCTGGTGGTCCGATCTACCATTGTGAGCAGGTGCGTAAAACCCTGTGAAGAAGGTAGAGGGCCCACCAGGACCACATGCACGTGGTCGAAACGTCTGGCTGGGATCGGAAACTTAGTGTGCTGGTGGACCTTAGCGTGCTGGCACGCCACACATGCAGCTGCCCACCCCTTGACGTCCTTGCGGAGGCCAGGCCAGACGAACTTGGAACCGACCAACTTCACCGACGCCCGAACTCTAGGGTGCGAGAGGGAGTGAATCGATTCAAAAACTCGACGGCGCCAGGCCACTGGAACAACGAGGCGGGGACGGCCGGTGGACACATCGCAGAGGAGGGCAGGACTGCCTTCCTGCATCACAGCATCCTCTAGCTTGAGACCGGTACGCGTTGACCTAAGGGCAAGGACGTCCGGGGTCGCTGGGCTGGTCGGCAGCCATAGCGGAGAAATCCACACCGAGGTGCACAGGACACACAAGCACACGTGACAGACAATCAGCAACAGGGTTGGACTTCCCGGCCACATGCCGAATGTCCGTTGTGAACTCGGAGATGGCCGCCAGGTGGCGCTGCTGACGAGCAGACCACGGCTCAGTCACCTTGGACATGGCGAAAGTCAGCGGCTTATGATCCACATAAGCCGTGAATGGGCGACCCTCCAGCAGGAAGCGGAAATGCCGGGTTGCAAGGTGCAGAGCCAGCAACTCCCGGTCAAAAACGCTGTACTTGCGGCTAAAAAATGCGAGTGGGTGCCACGCATTCGCCACGCGCTGTTCAACCCCAGCCCCCACGGCTATGTCAGACATGTCGGTTGTATTCGTAAACCACTACACAAGAATTCCCCAACCTGTTAGGAAAAGGGAAATAACGAAAAGGGACAGTGTTTGCTGTGTTCTTCAGCTCTGCTCGTCGGCATCTGAAGCAAGATGGCTGCTTTCTAGGCTACCTAGTGCAAACTGCCTCTCAGACAGCTCCCCCCCCCCCAGGTGAAAACTAGAGCAGCATTCGTTCGAAAGTATGGGTAGACTAAAAATCAAACATAATATTCAAGAAAATAAAAAGTAAATTAATTTAGTATATCAGAAAACTGTGACCATGCATTTAGTGGGCGTCACATTAGGACACATTACTAATGTAAACAAAGCTTCGGCAGCATCAGAAAACATCGGCGACTCAGATTTAGTTGTTGTGTAGTGTTTGTTCTTGTATTAAGAGACCTGCCAGTGAATTTGGGAGTGACAGCAGGTTCCAATTCTGTGTTTCGCATTTTGCTAGCGAGGGGACACTTTGGCTTACATATGAATTAAGGGCGGTGACACGTTGGCGCAGTGGTTAGCGCGGTCGCCTCACAGCAAGAAGGTCCTGGGTTCGAACCCCGGGGTGTCCAACCATGGGGGTCGTCCCAGGTCGTCCTCTGTGTGGAGTTTGCATGTTCTCCCCGTGTCTGCATGGGTTTCCTCCCACAGTCCAAAGACATGTAGGTCAGGTGAATCAGTACTAAATGTCCCTAGGTGTGTGTGTGTGTGCTGTGATGGACTGGCGTCCATCTGACACCCTGGACAGGCATCCAGGGTGTCTCCCCGCCTGCCGCCCAATGACTGCGAGGATAGGCTCCAGCATCCCCGCAACCCAGAGCAGGATAAGCGGTTAGGATAATGGATGGATGGATGAATTAAGGGTTGTACCATCAACCCTAAACTGAATCACATATAATCTAAGTTTAAACCAAGCCTTAACCCTGAATCTAATTACGATGCACAACTTTAATACTGGACCCTGGCATGACCATAACCCCACTTGCAGCCCAAGCTATAAACCTGATCCCGAGGCCCCCCCCCACACACACATACACTCACAGGGAGAGGGAGAGAAAAATAAAGCAAAAAACACATTTCAGATGTAAAAATGCAACCTCCTCATTTCATGTGTACACGTGTAGTCTGAGAATCTATGCTTCTATTTAGAAAAGATATGCAGCAAGTGAAGGAAGGAAGGGCAGGAGAATGAACTCCTCCATCTCCTCCAACATCCACACAAACACTGCAGTTTGTTTCCGTCTCTCTGAAGGAGAGGGGGAGCACTGGTAGAAAACAGCCCTGTGATAAAGTCCAAGGGAGAGAGGATGGATGGGAGGCGCTGAGAGTCGTGACCCACCGAGTGCTCTAAGCTGTGGATTTCTTAAATGGACCAGATCTTTTTGGGTGAAGGTTAAAGGTGGCAGTCCTCGAAGGGAATTTTACAATGACCATATTTCTGATAAAAAAAAAAAGCACACGGAGGGGGGGGGGTCGGGGCTAATGAGCAGGCTTGATATAGGACGTGTTTTGCAGGAGCTCTGCCGAAATGTGACTTAATTTCTACTTTTTTGCACTATTTTACACTTTTGTAGCTTTTTGAGCTTTACTTTTGCAGCTACTTGCTTTAAGTGACTTATTTTTCGACTGAGGACGATCTGTGGTGGCAAATAGAGGGAAATCCGACGCTCCCAAATCAGGTCGCAGTAACAAGCCTCGGCCTTCTCCTGAGCCAGAACCCCAGCAGCAGCAGCCGGATGCTAATGAAGCCCTGCTAATGAATATGAGGCAGATGATGGACAAAATGTGCTCCGATATCATCAGTAAATTTGACTCCATCGTCTCGGGTGCTGTCAAAAGAGAGATTACAGCGGCTCTGGAGTCCATCGAAGCTAAACTGCCCTCTCAGACTGAGACTATAACTGACCTCGAGCGCTCGGCTAATGACCACAATAGCAGGCTAGCCGACCTTCAAGGTAATGTTAGCACGCTTAACACCCTGGTCGACTCTCTCTCCAAGAAATGTGAGGACCTGGAGGGGCGGTCAAGATGGAATAATGTACGCCTGGTGGGCCTGTCTGAGGGTCTGGAAGGCCAGCGACCCACTGAGTTTACTGCCCAACTCTTACAAGACCTATTGGGACTTGATGACAAACCTGTACTGGATCGGGCCCATCGTACCCTCCGTGCAAGGCCCAAAGATGGAGAACCTCCACGTCCGCTTGTTATTCGGGTTAACCTGTTTCAAGTTCAGAACCAGATTCTGCGACGTGCCGGGGAAGCCCCTCCTCTCTCCTACAATGGCGGGAGGATCTCGATTTTCCCGGATTTCACTCCAGCGGTGGCCAAGAAACGGGCCGCCTTTGCCAAAGTAAAGAAGGAGCTCCACTCTTACCCAAACATCAAGTTTGCTCTTCGCTACCCGGCAACGCTTGGCATTACCTTACCCAGCGGACAAACTCACAGGTCTGATGACCCTGCTTTGGCATCAGATTTTGTTGAGAAAAACATTAAAAAAGTTGTCGATCCTGATGCAGTTTAGCTGACACGCTAACTGGCTAGTTGGTTAGCCACTACGGCCAGGCGATAAGACTACATTTCCCATAGTGCCTTGCTTCAGTGAAGTCTATACTAGAGACTGATGTTACCACTGTTTTCTGTTCACTTTTCGCTGTTTTTTTTTAAATCTTAAGTTGTTTACAGTTAAAACTTGAATACACGTTTGCTGTTTAATTATGCATGAATACCTCAACTTCGAAGTTTTAACAACAGGAGTCACTTTCATGTTAAGCTTGTTTGATGCTGCAAATTCATGCTGCTTGTCTACTTTTTCTAGGATGGAATAGTTACATGTAGCTGCTTAGACCATACATATTTACATTATTAGGCTATAAGCCTGTTTATTATTGTGTATTTTTATTGTTTCCTTAAAATGTCACATTTTCTTAGTGGACGCCGAGTAGTTTTTGGTGGGTTTTTATCAGAGCTACTAGGAGGCGTGATAGTTTGTGTGTTTTTTGGGGTCAAATTGCGCACCTCTCGTTTGGGGGGATGCTTCTGCCAGTGGGTGGGTGGAAGGGCTTTTGGTTTTGTTTTTCGTTTTTGTCCTTGGTCCTCTCTCTTTTATTTTTTCCCCTTTTCCCCCATCAGTCAGGCATTTGTTTTCAATGTTGTTTTGCTCTACTACTGTCACACTACTACCCTTGTATATAGCACTGTATAGGCTTAGTCATGTCTCATACTAATTTAAAAGTGCCTCCATATGGGGGGGGCATTAAATTCATTAGTTTTAACTGTAAAGGACTCAACAACCGCATAAAACGTAGCAAGGTGTTGCATCATCTTCATACTCTTGGTGCTCAGGTGATCTTTTTACAAGAAACCCATCTTAAAGCTTCTGATCATGCCAGATTGAAAAGGGGATGGGTGGTTCAGATATACCATTCTCCATTCCAGGGCAAATCACGTGGGGTTGCCATTCTGCTGCATAAATCTGTTCCATTTATTTATTCATCCGTTATTTCTGATCCAAATGGTAGATTCGTTATTGTTACTGGCCAAATACATAACACTCACTTGATTTTGGCAAATGTATATGCTCCAAATTATGACGACGAGGCCTTTTTTAAACGTCTCTTCTCAACTCTCCCTGATGTGTCTTCACACTGTTTGATTTTAGGAGGTGACTTTAATTGCTGGCTTAATCCTCAGTTGGACCGCTCCTCCTCTAAGGTTTGCTCACCTTCAAAATCTGCCAGAGTAATCCAGTCTTTCATGGAAGAGTTTGCAGTTTCTGATGCCTGGCGCTTTTTCAACCCTTCTAAAAGGGAATATTCTTTCTTCTCCCATGTGCATCACACTTTCACCCGTATTGACTTATTCTTGGTTGATAATAGACTACTTTCATCGGTGTCAGACTGTAAATACAATGCTATTGTTATATCTGACCATGCTCCAATCTCAATTAACAGTTTTTTTAAAAACATAATCAACACGCACTTACCATGGCGTCTTAATACACACTTACTATCGAATGAGGATTTTGTTAACTTTGTTTCACAACAGATTGACTTTTTTGTGAGTGTAAACAAAACACCTGACGTGTCTGCTTCTTTGCTGTGGGAGACGTTGAAGGCATATATTAGGGGGGAAATAATTTCTTATTCAAGACATGACAGAAAAGTTAGAGAGGAAAAATTATCTAGGCTGGCAAAGAGTATTTCTCAACTTGATAACTTGTATGCTTCCTCCCAGTCCCCAGATATTTACAAGGAACGTCTCTCCTTACAAGCAGAGTACGATGCCCTCATGACTCATCGCACTACTGAGCTCTTGCTCCAGTTGAGATCTCGGTTCTATGAACATGGTGATAAGGCCAGCAAGCTACTAGCACACCAGTTGCGCCAGATGGCTACGTCACGTCACATTCTCAGATCCAAACAGATTCAGGTAAAACTACTGACCCTTTAGAAATTAATAATATTTTTAAGGAATTTTATATATTTCTTTACGCTTCTGATCACGGTCCATCTCCTCCTAATTATGATACCTTCTTTGAAAATTTAGCTATTCCCTCTATTGGTCTATCAGACGTGAAAGTATTAGAGAATCCAATTACTATTTCAGAACTTCACGCAGCTGCTACATCTCTGCAAAATGGGAAGTGCCCAGGCCCAGATGGTTTTCCGTCTGAATTTTATAAGAATTTTTGGCACAAGCTGGCCCCTTTATTATTAGATATGCTTAACGAATCACTTGTCGCTGTTCATCTTCCTCAAACTCTTAATCAAGGCTCTATTTTTCTCCTCTTGAAAAAAGACAAAGATCCCTTAGCTTGCTGCTCTTATCGCCCAATAAGTTTACTGAATGCTGACTTTAAATTGTTATCCAAATTACTAGCACTACGCCTTGAATCTGTTCTCCCTTCTATAATTTCTCAAGATCAAACAGGATTTATTCGAAATAGGCATTCATTCTCTAATCTTAGACGTTTGTTCAATGTAATTTATAATACTCCGCCTTCTGACACTCAAGAGGCTTTGATATCTTTAGATGCAGAGAAGGCGTTCGATAGAGTGGAGTGGAATTATACTTTCTTCACTTTAGAGAAATTTGGCTTTGGAAAAAACTTTATTTCATGGATTCGGTTACTCTATTCTTCTCCACATGCTTCAATCAGGACGAATAATATCAACTCTGACTACTTTCGCCTTTTCCACTCTACAAGACAGGGCTGCCCCTTAAGTCCTTTGTTATTTGCTATTGCCATTGAACTTCTTTCAGTAGCGCTCCAATCCAATCCCCATATTACTGGCATAGTAAGAAATGGTATGGAACTGAAAGCCTCTCTTTACGCGGATGATCTCCTTTTATACGTTTCTGGCTTGCCCACCTCTGTCCCTGCTATACTTGCCACTCTTCAGTCGTTTAGCATGATATCGGGATACAAACTGAATTTGAGCAAAAGTGAAATATTTCCTATTAATACCGCCGCTAAAGATTATCCCTTGCATACACTACCCTTTAAGATTGCCCAACACAGTTTCACATATTTGGGAGTTAAAGTCACGCAAAACATGGAGGATCTTTATAAAGCAAATTTCGCCCCTTTGCTGACCCGAATTAAAGGGGATTTTGATCGCTGGTCCGTTCTTAATCTTTCTTTGGTTGCACGAGTCAATACGGTCAAAAGGAATATTCTCCCACGCTTTTCCTATCTATTTCAATGTATACCTCTTTTCCTCCCTCAGACGTTTTTCCACAAAGTGGACAGCATGATCCTGGAGTTTGTATGGAATAAGAAAGTTCCTAGAATGCGTAAGCAATATCTACAAAGGCCTAAACTTCTCAGTGGCATGGCACTGCCTAACTTTAGATTTTGTTATTGGACTTCCAATATAAGAATTTTTAAATCCTGGCTTCAACTTGAGGCCTTTCAACCCCCTCCAGCATGGCTTATCATAGAATCCAATTTGGCTAAACCTGCGTCATTAAAAGCTTTGCTACACTCCCCCATCCATTCCTCCACCTCTCCATATACTAAGAATGTAATTGTTAAAACATCTCTTAGAATCTGGGTTCAGTTTAAGCGCTTCTTTGGCCTACAGACTTTTCTACCTATGCTCCACTAACCACCAATCACGTTTTCCCTCCTTCCCTGACGGATAGTGTCTTTTTAAGGTGGGAAAGGCTTGGCATCAACACCTTTAAAGACTTGTATATTGATAATGTTTTTGCCTCTTTTCAGCAATTGTCAGACAAATTTTCCCTTCCTAAGCAACATTTTTCCAGATATCTGGAGGTCCGAAGCTTTGCTCATAACATGTTTCCCATGTTTCCACACCTACTTAATGATTCTGTTCTAGATAGTTTCCTGACACCAATCCCAACCTTAAAAGGCTCCATCTCATATATTTATAACCAAATTTATCTTTTACGTCCGGACTCCTTAAATTCCATTAAGATGTTATGGGTGAAGGATCTGGGGGAGGCAATATCAGAGGAAATTTGGGTGGAGATTTTAAAACGAGTTCATAAATCCTCTATTTGCGCGAGGCATAGCCTTATTCAGTGTAAATTGGTTCACCACACCTATTATACTAATGCCCGTCTGTCAAAGTTCTATGATGGGGTGTCCCCTGCATGCAACAGATGCCAGCATTCACCTGCGGATCTTATACATATGCTCTGGCTTTGCCCATCTTTGCATAAATATTGGACAGAAGTTTTTAATATAATTTCTGTAATAAGTGGGGGAAAAGTTGAGCCTGACGCTTTTGGTGCGTTGTTTGGAGTCTTTCCTATGTTACCAACTCTCTCTGCAGTTAAAAAAGACCTCCTGGCTTTTACCACTTTTTTGGCACGGAGACTGATAGTAATTAAATGGAAGTCACAGGTGTCACCTTCTTATATTCACTGGGCTCGAGACATTCTCTATTTTCTCAAATTAGAAAAACTTCGACTTTCACTGAGTGGTTCTGCTGGTAAATTCCAGAAATAAAGGGGTCCATTTTTTCAATTTATTAATCACATAAGTTTCCCATTTATCCCGGACGGATAAACTTTTTTATGGTTTACAGTGCTACTGATGCTGGGCTGGGTGCAGTTTAACTGCTGTTATACCAATTTATTGTGGTGTGCGTAGGTGGGTGGACGCGTTGGTCCTTGGCTGGCGGGTTGGGCCCTTTAGTCGGGGCGCTGGCCAGTGTTTCCCGCTCTGCGGGCAGCAGCGTTAGCCGGTCAGCTGGGGGGTCCGGCCCGTTGGTTGGGGGCCGGCGTGTCTGCTTGCCCGTGCGTATTACAGTATTGTGTAGTAGGGACACCACTGTTTGCTGACTGATGTTTTTTTTTTCTTTTTTTTCTCCTCTCTCTTTTGGCTGCTTTTTTGTTTTTTTCGATTTAAAAAAAAATTTGTTATTTTCAGTTTATTTTCTGAGGCAGTATTGCTGTTTTTGTGTATAACATTTTTGATTGTCACTTTTTTACAGTATTTTGATAATAGGGAAGTTTATTGGGTAACACTTTAGTATGGGGAACATAAAAAAACTTAATTACTAGTGAATTAGTAATGATCAAGATGTCACTTTAGTATGGGGAACATATTCTAAGTAACAAAAACTTAATTTAGAGTAATTTAACACTATGAACACTTGTAGTGTTGTGTTTTGTTATGTAAGAACAGACCATATTCATTAAGTGTTAGTAAGGGAGAATACCTCTTCTTGTGGTACTACCACCTTATAAAGGCCATACTAAGCAAAGCATATTGAGATGGTACTACTAATAAGCAATACTTCTGAGGTTATAGAGGGAAAACTCATAGTTAATGGCTTACTGGTTGTATAATAAGGCCATGCAGAATAAGGCATTAATGAGTACGTAATAATGACCAATTAAGAGCCAATATTTTGCTAATTTGCATGCTAATAAGCACCTAATTAATGGTGACTACGTTCCCCATACTAAAGTGTTACCGTTTATTGTATATGTACATATACTTATATATTTATACCTGTTTTGGATTAAAAAAAATTGTAATGCACTGGTGGCGCACTTGTATTTTCATGTAAAACTTAATAAACAAAGTAAAAAAAAAAGCACAACATTTGAATGGTTTTCATATTTGATATGATGAAAATGTTTATAAGGTATTTTATGTTTCATATGAAGATTCAAGCTCTTTACATGTAGTTGCTAGTTTTCAGCTCACATCCCATGAAAACCACTAAAAACCCATTACATGAAATTGTAACGTACACGAATAAGTAGACCCGCGGACCCTTTAGTCGACTGGTTAACGTTGTCGCCTGCGGTGCGGGAGATACGGGTTCGCGTCCCGACTGTGGTGACGGTTCCCGGGCTGCCCTCCCCAAAGGAGGGGGATAGTGTAACGCCCGACTGCGGCAGTTCCCGGTTGCCCCCTGAATCCGCTACAGTATCAGTAAAATTTAATTTTGCATTTTGATCCAAAGCGACGTAGATCTGAGAGCTGGCTTGTATCGCATTAGGAGTCGAAGCCATGGACTCTTACTGGAGACTCGTCCCAACCGGGGTTTGAATGTCTGATCTCTGTCAGGAAAGCCGCCGTTCTCACCTGCCGAGCTATCCAGCTGCTGTCAAACATGTCAAGTTTTTTTTTTAAAGTATTGTGAAATGTTGACCTTTTGGATGTAAAAGGTCCATACAACCACTGATGGAGTGCCAGTACTGGTCTGTCTAGTGCAAACCGTAGATGTTACTGTGATGAATCATCCCATCAATCTGCTCGGCTCTCTCT
The DNA here is from genome assembly GCF_029633865.1 of Lampris incognitus. Classification (NCBI taxonomy): domain Eukaryota; kingdom Metazoa; phylum Chordata; class Actinopteri; order Lampriformes; family Lampridae; genus Lampris; species Lampris incognitus. The sequence goes on from NC_079226.1 coordinate 7,336,170, forward strand.
TCTGGTCTGAGTTTGGGGCTTCCTGGGTTTAATGTCATGCCGAGTCATCCAACAGTCTCAAACAAAATGTTTGCATACAACTTCTTTGCAGTTCCCAAAAAAATTGTTGACTGCCAACGTTCTGCAGTTTCCAAAATACTGTAATGATCATGAATGAGGAGACTCGCTAGCCGGTTGGCTAACGGGTCGGACCCTTTAGTCAACTGGTTAACGTATAGTCGCCCATGATGTGGGAGACCTGGGTTCGCGTCCCGGCTGTGGCGGATCCCGGCTGCCCCCTGAATTCACTACACTGGTGTCAGAAGTGGGATGGTGAGACCGTGAGGCCATCAGAAGTGCGTGCGCCCAGAGGCGTGAGGGAGCTGGTATGCTGAAGCGCGGGGACAGGCTTCCCGAAGGAGGGGTGTAGTATAATGACCACAGATGAGCAGACTTGCTAGCCGGTTGGCTAACGGGTCAGACCTTTTAGTCGACTGTTAACGTAGCTGCACGTGGTGCGGGAGACCCGGGTTCGCGTCCCGGCTGCAGCGGTTCCCGACTGCCCTCCAAATTCACTACAATACGTTAACTGGCAACGTTTTGCCACGCATCTGCAATCCGAAACGTCGACAGCATATCTAAAGCTTTGTGTTATGAACTACAGATGCTGAAATTTAGGTGTTAGATGAGAATGGTTAAGTTTAGGTATGGGCTTGGTGTGTTTAACGGTTAGGGTACCCCGTGTTGCATTTCCAGTTGTGTATTTGTTTCCTCCGATGCGCTCTTGCCTGCGATTGGTCAAACAACTCCACATAATCGAGTTGTGTATTTGTCTCATGTGGGCCACTTGTTTCCAGTTTCATTTTAACTATATTGATTGCCGCTATTGAGGTTACAAGCAGCATGCACTTGTTTGTGCCTTGTATAATATTCAGTATGTTGACATAGCATTAGTCTCTACCAGCAGTCACTTGGTGCTACACATTTGAGTCATTGATGACATGCATCGTCTGCATGTGACAAAGCGTTCGCATCCAACGTCTATTAACACGTTTCCTCTGTCAGGCTGAGTTCGTATCAGAAAGCGGAAGATTGTAGACTGAAGATTCAAAACCTCTGTCCATTAATGCAGGGTGCGATGCAGATTGGTATTTCACTGGTGCATAGCTCATGTAGAGATACAATGCATACGAGAACATCAAATGCACGTAAAAGGACAACAGTGCATGTAGTAAAATCTTGTGCAGTAGAAAGGTAAACCGCAGTAAAAAGTGATGTACTGAACAGGAGTAAGAGTTAAAAGTTAAGAAGTTAAAAAGTTTACCACTGGCAGTTAAAAACTGAATGCTAAATATAAAGTGCTGGATGTTGTTGGGCTGCGCAGTGGGGATAGAGTGAGTTTTTAAATGACACTTCCGTGCACAGGGAGGGCAAATGCTGATATAGAAAAGCAATGATGTGCAGTCAGGGTAGGCAGGGCCTACCCTGTGATAATTTATTCAAAATAACTATACAACAAATTCATAACAACAGATCAAAATCTCACTCTGGTTGCAAGTATGCTGTGTTATAATGTGTTAAACCTGTACTGATGATGCGGCACAGTGGTTAGCGCGGTCGCCTCACAGCAAGAAGGTCCTGGGTTCGAGCTCCAGGGTAGTCCAGCCTTGGGGGTCATCCCAGGTCGTCCTCTGTGCTCCGGTTTCCTCCCACAGTCCAAAAACATGTAGGTCAGGTGAATCGGCCGTACTAAATTGTCCCAAGGTGTGAATCTATGTGTGTGTTTCAGCCCTGTGATGGCCTGGCAGCCTGTGCAGGGTATCTCCCCACCTGCCGCCCAATGATGCTGGGATAGGCTCCAGCATCTTCGTGACCCTGAGAGCAGGATGAGCAGTTTGGATAATCGATGGATTTAAGGATATTTTTATGTCCTTGTCCTTTTTAAGTCCTTAAACTTCTAAGAGTGAAACACCATATAGCGCACAAGCACGTCTACTTTATTCCAATGGGAAGGGTAGGCTCTGCTTTTTTCAGGAATGCCTTCAACGTTGTGAATTTCAAAGGTTGTGCATGTACTATATTCCGTAGCCTAAGGCGAAATCAACGGATGAGGAAAGGCAATGCTTATGGCGGGAGTGCGAGCCAATCAGAGCCATCAGGGTGCTAAATTGCTACAATGTCATAGATATTTGTGCTATCAATAAAGCAAGCTAAATAAATCAATAATGGGCTAAATCAATAAAGCATTTGAATTTGAGCAGCTTAGCTACACTTCAGAGTGAAATCAGTAATGTTGACCATCAAAGGTCTTCAGTTTTAATAAACTGGATTACCAGCAAAAATTACTTGTCATCAAGCAAGGCCGGCCTACACCAGCTCTCCCTGACCTCCACCAGCATAAAGGGCAGCAAATCATCCGCTCATTCCAGCCAGAGTGGTACATAAGAAAAGAGTGGCTATGCGGCTCTGACGCTACCACTAGCAGGCTGTACTGCGTCCCTTGTTTGCTGTTTTTCAGAGAGCGGGTCGGCTACTGTGACCTGAACAACCTGCCTGCAGCGTTAGTCAAACACGAGCGGTCCAGTCCACACATTCAACATCAAATAGCACCGAAAACCTTTGGAAACTGCACTCTGATCAACCTAGCTTACAACGAAAGCTGCTGGGGAAGGCGAGAAAGAGGTATTGAAGATCAAGATGTCTCTCTAAAGCCTGTTTAGAGGGATCCTTGAGTCTACAATGACGTACAGGAGAGACAGGAGCATACGTGATGTGTTTGAGGAACACTTTTTATCTGAAAGGGGGTTTATACCCACAAGCAGCCGGAGGCGGTGAAAGGAGAGGACCATTCAACAGACCTGAGGATGACTATGGCCGTGGTGGGTATGAATACGAAGGAGGGCCACGATTTTTCCTAAATGGAGGTGTCCCAGGTGCTAACCATGGTGAAGATAGGGGCTACCATGGCGACAGCATTCACTTCTTCCCCCGAGCGAAGAGCCAGCCCACCTTCAAGGCGGGAGGAATATACTTACAGAGTGCCCAGAGAGGACCCACACACAGGACGACCAATGGAATTTGGCACTCGTGCCCCGCCTTCACATGGGGTGCAGAGCCAAGGCCTCTATCCAGGACCCTGATCATTACCAGAAGGCGGCGAAGACACATTAGTGCAAGCCATTCTCAGCCTGGACAGAGGGGAAGACAGAGGCCCTTACAGGAGAAAGGCAGCACCTTTCCCTCCCGTCAGTGTTCTCCCATGCACAGAGAAGTGGCCTGCTCCCCTCACTGTCACTCAGGCTCCAGCGTCGGCAGCAGAGGCTATTCACCAGAAAGGGCCAAGAGCTTGCCCTTCATTGCCCAGCAAGGCAAGATCAAAGTTCCTGGCCTGTTGGGGGACAGCTCTCCAGAGAGCACAGCCTCAAACAAGGAGGAGGCCCAACCTCTGGAGGGGGAGAAAGAGGAGCCAGTGGTGAGTGCTGCCACAGAGGAGAGCCACAAATCCATTGATAGCGCCCAGGCGCGACGCACAAGCACTATCACTACTAAAGCTCTGGAGATAGAGAAGGTGTACTGTCAAGACTGTGAGACCTTCGGCATGGGGGTGAAGATGCTGGTGGCCAAGGATCCCAACTTGGAGAAGCAGCTGCAGGCTCCTCTCAGGGAGAATAATCTTGGGGAGATCAGTGAATGCTGCTTAGGGGACCTGAAAGGGTTTATCGCTGAGCTGGATGAAGTCTTACGGCTGCCTGAACATTCCACCTGAGACCCGCCCACCTCCTCCAATCACAGACTTTTTTTTTTTAACTAAGGCTGGCTCTAATCAGGGCTCATCTTCAGGTATTGGACACGTCTGGTCTGTTAACCGTCGGTTGGCAAGAAATGTCATCCTAGAAGAGGACATGTTTCATTTCTGGATAGAATCTGGGTTGTTGTATCTCTGTATGAAGGACTATGCCTACTGCAACAGAGCATAAAATGGAAATTTGAGTTTTGGAACTGGATGATGGGATGAACAGTGTCATTTCTGGACTCCTCTTTTTTTTTTTTTTACCTAAGAACTGGCTTCCCACCCCTTTCCACCAAAGTGTACTAATTGCCAATTTTTTTTAGATTAGTTTCATCAAGTAGTATTCAAAATAATTGTACTGCTATTAGGAGTGGTGTCTGAAGACCTGCCAGTCGTACCACAAAAATGGTCAACACAGGTTTGTAAGGTTAAAGCTAACCTTTCACGACGAAAAAGTTCAGACTGCCAGCCATTCAATATGGTTACATTTTTCATCCCCATGGAAAAGTCACAATGTTTTGGAGTATGTGAAGCTATGTATTTGTTTGTAACATTGGGATGTATGACACTGTATTGCTAAGGGCACAAAAAAGCCACATTCTGACATAAAGTCTGCACCATTTAGAAATTGTTACACTGGTGACAGTCGTCATGTTTACCCTTCCCATGACATTTTACCTGTTTTTGCTTTTCAAGCACTAAAACCTTTGTTTATTGAGGGATCTGCTATCAACGATAATTTCTCCATTAAAAAAAAGAAAAAGAAAGAAGCAGCTCACAACGAGGCTAACAAACAGCAAGTCTCGGCACACAACGAAGGAGTTGATGCGTAGTACTTGCTACTTGGGGAAACCGGAATTAGCCTTCAGGGGGAAACAAGGAAAGCACCGGCTCATCAAACCGGGGAAAAACGTGGAGCTCTTAGACTTCATTGCGGAGAAAGACCAGCGGTTGGCAACGCATCTTGAAATTTCGAACCGTATTCAAAACAACCTCATCTTGGCAGTAAGTGACACTCTTCTAGTGTGACGACCACGAATGACTAGACTCACTAGCCCTTGGCTAATGGGTTGGACCCTTTAGTCGACTGATTGACGTAGTCGCCCGTGGTGCGGGAGACCCGGGTTCGCGTCCCGGCTTCGGCGGTTCCCGGCTGCCCCCCCCCCCCCCCAATTCACTACAATACTTGGACCATATTTTTGTTTAGGTTTTCATTTGGAGTGTAGTTCAGCCAGGGGGCACAATATTCTAGAATTCTGTGGTAGCTGAATGAATGGAGAAGGATCACATTGTTATAAAACATCAGAGAGCACAAAAGGATGGAATTTGGATTTGTGAATGCCCACCGCCTACCCAGCCACTGACCTCACCGCACGTCACCGGAGAAAAGGCAGAGCTGAAGGACATATCTCCAAAAAGCGATGTTATATTCTCTGGCAAGTTTATAGCACAAGCTGATCTGTGATCTGTTAAATTACTGAATCAATTAACTGGATTTGTTCCTGTGGTTTGTCTCAGTCCGTTTCCTTTCCTCGCCCTCTCATCCTCATGTTTGGGAAAGTGAAAGTCGGGGGACATTGGAGGGGCACATCATATACTTGATATGTTGATTATAATTAAGATGTGTTTCTCAAAATAATAAAAGTCTCACAGCAGTCTGTCACCCACATAGCCTCGTGTCTTGACTGCCGTAACTGTGAACGATATTTCTCACTCTTTATTACTCTTTTGGCTTGGGAAATATTTCATTCGTGTCCCCGGAGGCTGTAATAAAAAGTAAGGAAATAAAAAATGGTTGGCAAATAAAAAAAATAAAATAATAATAATAAAAAAAAAGAAAAGAAAAAAAAGAAAGAAATCAGAGTGTGCACCTAGGTAGCTTAAGGCCTTTGTGATTCCTGGCCTTCACCGGTCTAATCTCTGAGGCTGCTACTGAACAGCCAGAGAGATGCTACCGGGAAGTATCTTAAATCTGAATCGAAAGTGGATGGTGTGTGTCTGTTGGGAGGGAGGGGGGCAGCAGAACCCTCGAACAGAGTTTACATTTCAGAGTGGCATGGCTCAAACTCGCACATCTCCCTGCAGATGTCCCCCCCCCCCCCCCCACAATCCACTGCTGGAACTGCAAACCGTTATATGGCCTGGGCTATTTTTTTTCCAACTCCTGGTCTTTCTGTTTTCTTTTAAAAAAAAAAAAAAGGTACAGCGGCTCATGCCTCAGAAGACTCACCAGGCCTGTATTATGCAGCAAAGCACATTTCCGCAGACATTTTGGTCCAGGATGAGTCTCTTTTTTGTGCGGGTGGATCAACATCAGGGCATTGTCTGGGGAATATTCAGTGACAATATACAGACGGAGGAAATCAATCCCTTATCTTATAGCGTGATGTAAAAAACAGGTAAAATTAAAAAAAAAGACATAGCATCACACAACACTTGTCTTTAAACACAACCCCATTAGCAGTGAAACTACAGCAAAATGGCGGTTAACTGCACTACGAATCGGAGATCTTTTCAAAATGACATTTACTTGATTTGGCCTTAGCTAAATGCCTCGCCCTCGGCCCTCTCTAATAGTTTGAGCTTTATTCAAATGACCCCCCCCCACCCCCTGCCGAATACATTAAGTGGTCTTTAGTTGCTTATACACGGGTTGCCCGGAGCTCCAGCTGAGATTAGATGTGACTGCATGATAATGGAAGCGCTAATGCAATGACAGCCAGGTTCACGCCACGCAAAGGTTACAGCCCAGGCAAATTCTTAATCAGCTCAAAATGTCAGACAGATAACCTTGGGTCCTAATCAGGGCATATCTGGAGTTAGTAGGTGAACCACGTCGGCAGCGGAATGAGCTGGACAGGGGGGGGGGGGTTGTTGTGCAAACTGAGCTCCCTAACTTTCCTTGAAACTTCTACATTCATCAAGCTCGCCCTCACTGTATTTGGTGATACACCAACTGACTAATAAGTATTCAAAAAAAGCAGGCTTCCAAAACTTCTGTTCTCGTTGCACGATTCTTCAGAATTCGTTTCTTTCTTTGCATGCACAGGATGAAAATGCACAAACGATTCGGCTGTTGTCTTCTGCAGTGTGCTAGCATCTGCATTAGTGTTGGGAAGCATACGAGCGCTGTTATAGCAGTATTTCATTCACCTTTCTTTTTTTTCTTTTAAATGTAGGGTGACCAGATGCAAACAGTCCAAATTCAGTAAGAGTTCTGCTTCCGGTGTGGGAAGATGGCGGCGCGAATTCATGTTTGCAGCGGCCTCACCCAGTACCCGTCCATGCAGTGTCTTTGTCCACGACTGCGTTTAAATTGTGTCTTCGTTTGATGGCTGGGAGAACTGGTGCTGGATCGGCTGGGAGAGCTTGGTCTGCTGCGTCCTGTGGGCCCAGGGACCACGGCCCTGCCTGGAGCTGTGCCCGAAGAGGAAACACCAAGGACGGTCTGACAGGATGTGGAAGGGGGGCTGCTAACTGCTAGCCCATGCAGACCAGCAGTTCCGATAACACCGAGGGCGGTCCGGCAGCAGCCTCGCCTGGCATTGACTGCGGTGTTTTTGGTGTCATCATGTGGAGTGCGAGGAGGTGTGTCGAGGGTGTCTGTCTGGGAGAGCTGGCACTGGATCGGCTGGGGGAGCCTGGGCTGCCTTGCCCGGTGGGCCCAAGGACTACAGCTCCAGCCTGGAGCTGCGCCTGAGGAGGAAGCACCGCGGGCGGTCTTACAGGACGCGGAAGCGGGGCAGGCTAAGCTAACTGCTAGCCCACGCAGTCCGGCAGCTCTGACAATCATCCTGGTTGGCGTTCGTTCCCTTGGACAGTGATTTTTTGTTTAGTTTGGATATATGTGTTAGTTTAGATATATGTGTTAGTTGGTATGTGTGTTCTTGAAGTTCTTGTAGTTTTCAGATATGTGCTTTTGTCTTTGTGTTGCACTGCTGTGGGCCACAGCAGTGTTCAAATAAAGTGTTCCTGATTCCTGGAGACAGAATTATGAATTAGTATTCTTTAAAGGTTACCAACACTAAACGTTTACGTCGATATGATGCCTTAACACTCTCTGCCTGCTAGTTAGTGCACAGCAATATATAATAAGCTTGAAATTTGAAAGTGACTTGGTACAGACACGACCAATGGTAAATAATGAGAGCGGCCTCCGACTGCGTGTCCTGCTGGTGATTTCTGACTGAAGACCATGCTAAAGTGTGAACAGTCAAATGGTCAAAAGAGCATTATTGGATCATACAGTAAACATTTGTTTTGCCGCCAATTTGGATGTAATCATTTTGCTATTTTTCTTCAAAATGCAGGACATCAGGCGTCTGGGTGGCGTGGCAGTCTCTTCTGTTGCCTACCAACACGGAGATCGCCGGTTCGAGTCCCCTCGTTACCTCCGGCTTGGTCGAGTGTCTCTACAGACACAATTGGCCTGCGGGTGGGAAGCCGGATGTGGGTATGTGTCCTGGTCGCTGCACTGGCGCCTCCTCTGGTCGGTCGGGGCGCCTGTTCGGGGTAGCGAGGGAACTGGGGGGGGGGTAGCGTGATCCTCCCGTACGCTACGTCCCCCTGGTGAAACTCCTCACTGTCAGGTGAAAAGAAGCGGCTGGCGACCCCACATGTATCAGAGGAGGCACGTGGTAGTCTGCAGCCCTGCCCGGATCGGCAGAGGGGGTGGAGCAGCGACCGGGACTGCTTGGAAGAGTGGGGTATTTGGCCGGATACAACTGGGGAGAAAAGGGAGGGAAACAAACGCAGGGCATCGTCTGGGCGACGTGGGACACAGGATCACATGGCTGTGCAGTTCAACAAAGGGCTGCATGCCCGGCCACGCTGTTTCCAATAGCACAGAGAAACCACACCGTTTTGGATGTTCGTCTTAAATCTTCACTGAAATGTATTATTTTAAGTTATATTGTTCTGACAATTTCATTACTCTACTTGTATTTGCTTCACCCCTGTGACAGACATCAAACTTGCGGAGACGACGGCGCTCGGAGCCGTCTATGGACTCGGCTGCGGTTTCAGCCTGTGGCGAGGCGCTGCGGCCGCCAGCCCGTCCAACCACGCTGGCCCCGGCCTCAACCTGTCAAACACAACTCGTTGACTGGAGTGTGAACTCTAAATGCACCCACACACCCACACACACACACACACGCACACACACGCACACGCACACTCACGCCAAAAGACGTTTGGGACATGACCTCTCAATGGGAACACTGAGGCTTTGCAGAAAAAGTCGAAGAGAATTCCTCCTTCCGATTCGCTGTGGTCTATCACCAGGTTTACACACCTGTCCACCACCTTCCGTACAGCTTTGGTGGTTTGTAGAGCAGTTTCAAAGACACGGAGGCTCGCGAAACTCACGCCGCGTCTGAATGGGCGCGCCGGTTTTTAATTTAACGCGGTAGCCCGAAAGAACTGACAGAATAATCCAGTGCTAAACCGGCTGACAGGCAGGAAGGATTTTCATGTCTGCAGTCTGACGCCTCTGAAGGTTAAAAAGATTTCCGTGACTTTGTTTTCTCGCCTTGGCGTGAATGCTGATTGCTTACATGTCAAAGCAAAAACTCAAGAGGAGAGTGAGTTGGAGATTCCTACTTTCATCCTGCTCTTTCGACAAAAGTACAAGAAACACGCTACGTATCGCACAATGAGTGTCTCTATAGCCTGTTAATCTACTGGACCAGAGTGCCAACATGATGTGTGTGTGTGTGTGTGTGTGTGCGAGGGTGCTTTTGTTTGCACGTTTTTGCAGGTGCATGCTTGTTTGTGTGTGTGTGGGTTTTTGTGGTAATGTGTGTGTGTGTCTGCATGTTTGCATGTGTTTGTATGTTTGCATTTGGTTCGTGTGTGAGCGTTTGTTGCCTGTGGCGACTATCAACACTGAACAGTGTAACCCACCAGCAGTGGCCTTGTGGCGCTCTCGTCACCGCCGCTGAGCTGCGGAGGGAATGGCAGGCTCCGGAGCCGCGGCTGGGCTCCTCGTGTCTCTCCAGAGATGTAATTATCAGCTATTAACCTTCCAAAAACTCAACAACTATTCGGTGGCAACGGGCAACTCCTCACACTGTTGTCAACAGAGCTGTAAGCACACAAAAGATTCCCTCCGTCACCACTGATTGGCTGAAACACCCAGACACAGACAAATTCTGTTCTCCTTTTCTGACACTGGACTGTTCTGGTAAGACCTTTTGCTAAGAATACGGCCAGGAATCTGGATCCGAGGATGAGGCATGGGTGCCGTGATGGACCGGTGACCTGTCTCCAGTGTCTCTCTGCCTTCCCCCCAATGCATGCTGGGATAAACTCCAGCCACCATGACCCTGAATTGAATTAAGCAGGTCTAGGCAATGGATGGATGGATGGATGGTGTTATCATCAGCGTAGCAGTGGTTTATCTCGTCAGGTTGAGGCTTTTCTCTGATGTGCTCACTGCCTTATTGTTGCTAAATCAGCGATCCTACGTCGAAGATCACTTTCATTGCAGCTGCATTGCTGATTCTCAGGTTTCTTCCAAGCCAAACTCACACACACACACACACACACACGCACACACACACACACACACACACACACACACACACACACACACAACGATGTGTACATGCATTGCTCAGAGAGAACAGCCTGCTGTGTGGCGGCCCTGGTGCATTGTCTGGGGTCCAGTGCTTTGCTCGAAGGCACCACGGACTTCAACGTTCACCTGACGCAACAGTAGCACCGACATATTACTTGGGATTTTGTTTTCACAATTATTTTTTTTCTCTTCTCAGACATATCTAAAAAAAAAATTTTAAAAATATATCCAAACTCCAGTACTTAATAAGGAACATTTTTAAACAGTGCAGTACCTCCGGAGTGGGTTCTCCTGTCCTCGTCCCGGTGACCCGGATGCTGCTGGTTAGCAGGCGGCTCTGAAAGAGAATGTGCCACAGAAGTGCAGCTGGATTAGCACATGTGAATTTCCTCACACACTCCTAAAGAAAAGACGAGAGCTCACAATGAATGTACCAGAAGATGCTGTCACGTGTCTGGAGCGGTGTGTGGGGCCCGGGGCGGGGACCCGGTTTATTTAATGTTGACTTTAAGGCATCAGTAGACATTGGGAGATATCAAAAAGCTTACAGGTGTCTGAATACAATCGTAAATGGGGGGGGGGTTGTGTTGTTGTTTTTTTTTAAGTGAACAGCATGGTCTGGTTCTTGTCATCATGAAAATATGAAATATGGAAACTGAAAAAGACATTTTGAGGACTGAAATGGGGAATCAAACGGTTTGCAAAGTACATGTGATCGATTAGCCATGTCCCACACTGTCCATTATTAACAATACTGCATAAAACAAAGAAGCAAAGCAAGAAAGAAAGAGTAGAAATTGCATGAATCGGTATTCTAATGAACTAATTTCATCACTATGGTTTCATCCGCCCATCTACCGTCTATACCCGCTTAATCCACTGCAGGGCTGCGGGGCCCGGAGCCCATGCGGTTGCATTAAGTAAAGCCACGCTGACGTGCTTCAGGAGCTGGACACGAGCAACGGGGAATGAAGCCCTGCCGTTGCATATGCTCCCTTCATTACAACCTGCTGCGGAGATCTGCATTCAGTTCAGCGATCTGAGCTACACTCAGTGTATTGATACACGTCTCCTCTTCAGAAAATAGAAGTAGAAAACATTTGCTGAAAGTGAAGTAGGTTGTGTAAAGAGCAACATTAAAGGGTGTTGCCCAGACTAGACACAGAGCTCTGCTGTGATATTTTATCAACAGCTGTGCCGGACAACATGGAACATATTGTCATCGTGGATTATCATACCGAATTTACACGACTTATCATTATACATCACAATATCTGCACAAATACCACGTTTACCATCCAACTGAGGTTCCTCGCAGTGAACTGGTTGTAATATAAAGTATTGTGGTGGATTCAGGGGGCAGCTGGGATGCGAACTCAGGTCGCCCACACTACGGGCGACTACATTAACCAGTTGACTAAGGGGTCTGACCCATTAGCCAACCGGCTAGCGAATCTACTCATTTGTGATCGTTACACCCCCCCCCTCCTTCAGGAAGTGCATCACCGCACTTCAGCACACCAGCTCCCTCACGCCTCTGGGTGCCGGGCTTCCCGGGGCCTCACGGTCTCACCATCCCACTTCTGACACCAATGTAGCGAATTCAGGGGGCGGCCAGGAACCGCCGCAGCTGGGACGTGAACCCGGGTCGCCCACACCATGGGCAACTGTGTTAACCAGTCGACTAAGGGGTCCGACCTGTTCGCCAACCAGCTAGCGAGTCTGGTCATTCAATATACCGCCTACAATATTTGAGACCTCAGACCGTGTATGTCATAGATTCTCGTTATCATGACCTCATACAACAAAAACGTATATCACAATATGACAATATCGGACTTCCATCCTGACACGATTCCATTGACAGGCTGAACTTGTTTTGGCACTGCTGTATCTGTGCTGTTGTGATCATGCCACCAAAGCTAACTGAATTAAACTGAGGTGAACTGTGGGCGTCCGGGTAGCGTAGCGGTCTATTCCATTGTCTACCAACATGTGAATCGCCGGTTCGAATCCCCGTGTTACCTCCGGCTTGGTCGGGTGACCCTACAGACACAATTGGCCGTGTCTGCGGGTGGGAAGCCGGATGTGGGTATATGTCCTGGTCGCTGCACTAGCGCCTCCTCTGGTTGGGTGGGGCGCCTGTTCGTGGTGGAGGGGGAACTGGGGTGAACAGCGTGATCCTCCCATGCGCTACATCACCCATGGTGAAACTCCTCACTGTCAGGTGAAAAGAAGCGGCTGGTGACTCCACATGTACGGGAGGAGGCATGTGGTAGTCTGCAGCCCTCCCCGGATCGGAAGAGGGGGTGGAGCAGCGACCGGGACGGCTCGGAAGAGTGGGGTAATTGGCCGGATACAACTGGGGAGAAAAAGGGAGGGAACAAAACCAAAAACCAAAGTGAAGAGAATGGAGGGAGTTTTTGGCGAGCCATAAGCACAGCGAGGTTAAAGAATCCTCCATTAAGCAACCGCCAGTCAATTCCATTTCTATTGAGGCGTTGTGCGACAGTCTGACACGGTGCTTGGCCACTGTACCGCTGCCGAGCCGTTCATGATGAACCTAAACCAAACACAAATGGAGTGGGTGGGATGAGTGGGATAAGACTTAACGATCGATATTTGATAATCTCCACAGGTCAAAACCGTTTATTAATTTCATAGTCGTCTATCTACGCCTTGGAGCCGAGGTCACGGCGCACTGAATGGTTTGTTTTGTTTAACCATGTGAGAGGCAATGAATATTCTCAACGTGACGCTTTCTGCAGTTGGGAGTGCGTACAGTTTATCACTGATCCGCGGATATTTTGTCTTTTCTCCCCGGCTGTTCCACTCACATGCAAAATGACGTTAAGGAGTGTACCTCAGCTGCCTATCCTGGAATAGAAATCCCCAGAATGAAATAATTTGGTGAATAATTCAGTCTCGTTCAGCCATGATGTGGTGTCAGATGCCTTTCTCAATGCCTCACGGGTTAAGACTAAAACTGATGCACTCAGATCATGTTTACAATGCAGGCCTTCACGCTCCACGCCGATTTCGCCGTAACATGCGCAAACTAGGCGGCACGGCGGCGCAGTGGTTAGCGTGGTCGCCTCACAGCAAGACGGTCCTGGGTTCGAGCCTAGGGGTCGTCCAACCTTGGGGGTCGTCCTCTGTGTGGAGTTTGCGTTGAATAGGCCCTAGGTGTGTGTGTGTGTGTGTGTGTGTGTGTATCAGCCCTGTGATGGACTGGCGGCCTGTCCAGGGGTGTCTCCCCGCCTGCCTCCCAATGACTGCCGGGATAGGCTCCAGCATTCCCACGACCCTGAAAGCAGGATAAGCAGTTCGGATAATGGATGGATGTGCAAACTACAATAATCCAAAGACAATTACATAATAAAAGATTATAATAAAATGCATTTAAGTCCCTATGTTACGATATCTTAACACGCGAGTATGACTTGCTTTGGCAGTAACCGTGGGGGCTATGTTATAAATGAATAAACTTAGCTGTGTAATGACGCCTGCCGCTGCAGAGTGCAGATGACCTTTGCTATGGAGACGGGGTGACTCCATGCGATTCCCAATTTTAACATTTAAACTAAGGTTGTATACCATCTGGCATGTATCTTGATTCAGGGCAAACATGGAAATTAAACAAATAAGAACTGAAGGGGCGTCCAGTGGGCGTAGCGGTCTATTCCATTGCCTGCCAACACGGGGATCGCCAGTTTGAATCCGTGTTACCTCCGGCTTGGTCAGGCGTCCCTACAGACACAATTGGCCGTGTCTGCGAGTGGGAAGCCAGATGTGGGTATGTGTCCTGGTTGCTGCACTGGCACCTCCTCTGGTTGGTCGGAGCGCCTGCTCGGGGTGGGGGGGGGTGGGGGATAGTGTGAGCTTCCCACGCGCTACGTCCCCCTGGTGAAACTCCTCACTGTCAGGTGAAAAGAAGTGGCTGGCGACTTCACATGTATGGGAGGAGGTATGTGGTAGTCTGCAGCCCTCCCCGGATCGGCAGAGGGGGTGGAGCAGAGACCGGGACGGCTCGGAAGAGTGGGGTAATTGGCTGGGTACAACTGGGGAGAAAAAGGGGGTAACATCCACACAAAAAAAAAAGAGAAAGGAAAAAAGAACTGAAAACGTGTTTCCTTGTGGTATTTTTGTTTTGTTTTGTTATTGTTTTGTGGTAACACTGCTCTGGAATTGAGTCGGCTTTAAGGTGCATTATGAACCTGGCCTGGCGGCCTGTCCAGGGTGTCTCCCTGCCTGCCGCCCAATGACTGCTGGGATCGGCTCCAGGATCCCCGTGACCCTGAGAACAGGATAAGCAGTTTGGATAATGGATGGATGGATGGATATGAACCTGGCCATAGCCCCCCCCCCTCCCCCTCGCTCTCTCTCTCGGTTCCTTAGTGTGGCTGTTTATGTGTGGGTGACCTCACAGTGCTAATACCCAACACTGGTAGAAATGATTAACAGCGATGGCCACATCTTCCATCACGGAGCCTCTCACAGCTTATCCAGAAGCACCATCTATTAACCTTAACGTGGCACAACACGCCAGTCAATGTCCCTTAATGTAAGCTGTTGGCCACGGTCCCAAAACCTCTTCAGTCTACAGTCATAGTGCACACGCTAGACTGAATGTGTGTGTATTTTTGTGGGGAAGGAAACGGTTGTGATATTCGTAAGCTGACACAAGCAGACCCAGAGGGCTACTCAGACCTAATAACCGCCTCTGGCAAAGGAAAACCACCTCTTAATCCCGGTTTGCCTCTTCCGATTCTGTCGGTCAGATTTTCTCGCAGTCCCCAACGGAGCCTGACAAGTCGTGTAAATCAAACATCCAGAGTTCAGCCGCCCTCCACAAGTGGCGCGTTTATAGAAACTGTTTACGCACATGATTTACTTTTTTTTAAACCACCATAGGTTACGGTTGCCCCCAACCTTTTAAAAGGGTTTGATTTATTTCCTGGTTCATTTTCATCCCTAAACAGCTGGCCTCACTAGGACTATTATTTTACAGCCATTCCAGGGAAGATGACCCATGGTGGAATTTCCAAAGTATGGATGTCAGGCAACAGATGTCATGACGGGTCTTCAGAGAATGGCTCACAGGTCTTCAGGCAACACATGTTCTCCCCTATGACGGCCATTTGCGCCATAATGCCAACAACCCAGCATGCTTTGCTACAGGTGGAGAGATATGAAATTTCAGGAAGTCGATACGTTTCAGAAAGGGGCCTCGAGTTAATGTCATCCCGATGTGGAGCATGACAGCACAACCCGGCCAGTGTGCTATCTATGTGCGGCAGGACTGTTGCCACTGGGAGGGTTCGGAGTGGAAAAGCGGACAGTTCAGGCGATTCAGCCCCCCCCCCCCGGCTTTGCCAATGGGTTTCCTGTGGCAGAGCCCAACTAGGCGGAAGCGCTACTGCTGGCGTGGTGCACTGCTCCAAATTGCAGAGCGCTGCGCTCAAAGTTCAAATTATTTCAACTTTGACCTCGGTTGCCGCTGACCTTTCGAAGCGCAACCGATGAGCTAACAGCTGTGACGTAGCCAGAAGCTACACATGCAAGCAGGGGAGGTGTTGTGGCGGACACTAGGGCTATGCCTCTCACCCAGCAGGACTGTGAGCTGGGGGCGTGGTTTACGTTCCCGGGCTTGCTGGTGCAGCGTTGTTCCTGCTGTAGTTTGGTTTTGGAGCTGAGGAATAAACAGCAAACTCGCCTTCGTCTCCTGTGTTTTTTCCTCATCCTGCCACAGTGTAGTATTTAAATCTCCGCAAGGCCTCGCCTCTCCCTATATTTCTGAGCTTCTCACTCTCTAAAACACCACCACGTCCCCTACGTCCTCCCACTTGTTGTTTGTCTCCCGTTCCGTCTAAAAAAGGCGGGAGATGGAGCTTTTTCTGTAGCGGCCCCTTGGCTCTGGAACAGCCCACCAGAGACCATTAGACAGGCTGGGTCTATTGAACTTCTTAAGCCGCACCTTGAGACCCATTTTTATTCCTTGGCTTTTAACTTTTCTTAATATGTTTTCATATTTTAACTGTTTTTTTTTCTTGTTTTTTTTAACCCTGCTAAAGTCGTGTTTTTACCTTATCCGTTTGTACTGCCTGTATGTACTGGGATAAATAGGTGCCATTGGATCCATTTTATTCCCCTTACTGTTTATTTGTTCCGTTTACAAAGCGTTTTGGTGCAAAACTTGTGTTTGCTTTAAAAGTGCTGTGTAAATTAAAATGAACGTGAAACTACCAGATTTGTGAATAGGCATATAGTTAACAAACTTAGCTATATCCAATGCTAAAGTTACCTTAGCTTAGATGACGTATACCTGCCTCTGCACTCTGCTCTGCGCCCTACCTCACGGTGCGGCAAGAGCAAGTTTCTTATCGTTTGAAGGCAGCCCTTCTGTCTCAGTGTCAATATCCGTATCAGCCTGCCCATGATCCGGCTTCACTGTGGTATAAAAGCATTAGGCTGTCAATTAAGCACACCTGAGGCTGATCGCTAATCAATCAGCCTCCCTACTAACAGAAGCGTCTGATCTCCCACGACCACCCCCCATCTTCCACAATATGTACTACGACTAAATAAAAGACCCAATGCAGTACATTTATTTCTTTCTAAGTCGAACTGATGGGTGTTGATATATGCTATGACAACCACAACCTTGAGGTGCCGATGTAAGCCTATCCTAATGGACTGCAAGAGAGTAATTCTGGGCCCAGATCCGAACAAGTTTAAACATAAGTGGATTTTCTCTTCCGCCAGGTAGTTCATTGTGTTTAGTTGTGTGTGGTGCCAGGAATGACAACACCCTTGTTAGACCGGTTGAATATCTGGCAAGATGGAAAACCAGAAGTCTCACAAGCACGAGAGAGGAGAACCTGAAACATCGAAGAGAGACTGTGTTGGAAAACAGGTGAAGGGTCCAACTACTGCTGGGTGGTATGGAAAATATCATTACCGTGATAATCATAGCGAATTTGACACGATATCGAATTATCACAATATCTGCTTACAATGCAAAAATACCACATTTAAGAATCCAACTGAGGCTCATCACATTGAACTGTTTGGTAATGCAAAGTATAATATCAAACCAGAACTAATTTTCAAATAATACCCCCTCAAATATTTCAGACCTCATTTTGTGAGAAATTATAGGTCACAGATCCCCGTGATCATTCATTAAGATGGCGAAATTGTGTATCTTGATATGTCAGTATCCAAATTTCTGCCCCACACACAACACGTTCTCATTCCCAACTCGTCAAAACCGGATAGGTTAAATCTCGACATTTCTAAACCAAAAATACATTTCATATCAGCATTTCCACTTATAGCCAGTGTTGCTGGAGCCTGTGTCCATGTCACGTGACTGTCAAGTTTCTGTCTGCGAAAAGAAAAAAAGAATGGGGGGCACTCCTTTCATTCTCAGTGGAAAATGGAATATTTTAACATAGTTTTGGCATTAAAATACAGTTGGATGGTATTTCTATTAAGGAATGTACATTTTATTTTCATAAACGTCGTTCTGTGAACGTGTATGATATTTAGTTTGTTAGCTAGTATGAAGATTCTTTCAGGTCTTGCAAGAAAATTGTTGTAATGCATCATTTCTGACATTGGCGGCACAGTGGCCCAGTGGTTAGCGCTGTTGCCTCGCAGCAAGAAGGTCCTGGGTTTGAACCCCAGGCTGTCCCAGGTCTTTTCTGTGTGAAGTTTGCATGTTCTCCCCGTGTTTGCGTGGGTTTCCTCCGGGTGCTCCGGTTTCCCCCCACCATCAAAAAGACATGCATGTTAGGGTTAATACTCCTGCCTGTGCCCCTGAGCAAGGCAATGGAAAGAAGAGCTGGAGTTGGTCCCTGGGTGCTGCACGGCGGCTGCCTACTGCTCCTAAATACACAGCTAGGATGGGTTAAATGCAGTGTACATTTCATGTGTATGTATGTACAAAATGACTAATAAAGAGTATTCTATTCTACTGAACACAACTCCAATATGCATTTTTATAATACTTACTAAAATATCCTACATAATCAACTTTTGTACACTTATTTTCGAATAAACCACCAAAATGCAGTGCAATTTATGTGCAATCAGTAGCTGACAGTAGATAGTACCTGCAGCCAGTTGAGACTGGAGAGGTCACTTATGCCCCTTTTCCACTACACGGGACCGGCTCGACCCGACTCGCAGAGTGTGGTTCTCCATTACCGTAACAGTACCCCCTCGGTGTAGCTGGTCTGCAGGGATTTTGGTACCTGCTCCCGTTTTTTTGGAACCTCGACAAAGGGGGTACCAGAAAAGTGGTAACAGTTACCAAAATGCCGGTGCTTTCCAGTGATGGAAAACGAAAAAGTCGAGCCGAGTTGAGCCGGCACCATGTAGTGGGAAAGGGGCATTAGACGAGTGATGAAACGTTTCTCTCTCAGCAAATGTGTCCAGATGAGCATGCATAAAAACGTTATCCAAATGCATTTTAATGCCGAAACTGTTAGCCATTATTTTTGTTCTTTTCACAGACAGAAACTTGACATTCACGTGACGTGAACGCGGGCTCCACCAACATTGGCTACAAGTTGAAATGTGGATATGAAACGTATTGTTGGTTCTGAAACATCGAGATTTTAACGTATCCGTGGTTTGCAGCGACGTTTAATGCCAACATTTTATTCTGGCAACACTACACCATTGATATCTATTGAACAGGCCTACACGTGTAAAAGCCATGCTAAAAGGGTATCTCGAGCGTCATAGTTTGAATTGTAGAGGCGACTGACCAAGCCGCCGTACTTGACGAGTTGGGAATGAGAACGTGTTGCCACACAACACCACTGAAAGATGGTGAATGATAATATTGAATAATTGCCTGGCATCAAGCATAATACCAAGGAAGAGAAGTTATTTAAGATTGGACTCCACAGTTTACAGGGCATTTACTTTCAGCACTGGGTCTCCACCGTGCAATTACCAAAAAAGAAAAAAAAAATCTACCGGCATCCCCTTAAACCAGTTACTGCAATTCAATTAATTTTCCCACAGCGACACAGCGGTGGTCAATATTGACCGCAGTGGAGTCATTTCCTCATTTGTTGTTTAAAAGTTGGCTGCAGGTGAGCATTTCCTCCTGATTTGTAGCCTGACTGAATGGGCACAATCTCCAGACAGCCCCTCTCATTATCCTACCAATTAATAACTGAACTACGCGGGGGACGCCACCTAGGGCGGCCCAAATTAGCATTATCCTACCAATACAACACTCTCTCAGACTTTCTTTTAAGGAAGCAGCAGTGATGTTAAAGAAGTCTAACACGATAACTCCAATTTCCCACCTCACTGGCCAACTGTGTTTATGTGCACCTCAGCAAAACGCTCAACTGTTGACACAATGATAACACACAATCGAATTTCAAGGTCTGAGAGCACGGTACCCACGTGGCACTGTTGAAATAGCCACTCGACAAAAACACACCTTTTTATTGGCTTTCCAACGTTGGAGAAATGCACTGGTTGGACTACTTTACACAAACATGTGTGTAAACACACACACACACACACACACACACACCACCATCGGTGGTCACTTGGGGTCCAGTATGACCGTCCTCCCTCTAGGTCTTCGGGTGGGCGTAGAGGCCGATCCTGGAGCCGCATAATGGGAGGACGCCTGCACATGACAGCTTTTTATGCACACAAAGACAGAAAAACCAGCGTTTTTCCTGCCAATATATAAGACATTTGTGCAGCGCCCAAGTTTATTGAACTGGAAATATGGGGGGGGGGGTTAATATGCAGCGCTCAAACTAAAAAATCTACCTCATACATGCATTCATACCTAGGGGCAATTTAGTATGGCCGATTCACCTGACCTATAGGTCTCCGGACTGTGGGAGGAAACTGGAGCACCTGCAGGAAACTCACGCAGACACAGGGAGAACATGCAAACTTAGGGCTGGGCGATAAATCGATTTTATCGATTAATTTGAATTTGTTATGAAGGACGATCTAATTTTAATGAAAATCGATTTTCTCATGAGCTTCCACCGCCGGCGCTCCTCTTGAGCTCCCGTAGGTCAGAGTGCGCTGCCCCCCTCCCCCCGCTTCTCCACAAATGCACATGGCAGCAAGCAAGGAGGAGCTCATCCCCAAAAAAGGCACAGTGTCCTCGGTGGTGTGGAACTGGTTCGGTTTGGTGGCGTCCGACAGCGAACAAGTCACGACCTACTGCAGAGTTTGCTCTAAGGCTGTAGCAGTACGACGAATGTATTTCAGCACCTGAAGCAGAGGCCTGCAGCGGAGTGGGAGGAACGTTGCTCTCTGCGGGATTCACAAGACCGCAGCCCACAAACACCCGCTAAAAAACAATCCACACTAGCCGATTCCTCATTGTGTCCCTTACGACAAGAAAGGGACGCGGTGGAAAACTCTTACTGATGCTGTCGCGCTGCATATGGCTCAAGACATGGTCCCCATGTCCACTGTGGAAAAGCCGGGGTTTACCCACATGTTGAACACTTTCGACCCCAAGTATGTACTACCAAGCCGCAAGCATTTTGCCGGAGTTGCCTTGCCTCACCTGTACAACTGCACATGGGAAAGGATCGCTAGAGAGCTGCAGGAGGTGTTGTTTTACTCCACCACAACAGACTTATGGCCTAGCCCAACCATGCAGCCCTACGTGAGTTTGACTGTACATTTTATCAACAACAACTGGACTCTGCGAAGTGTCTGTCTCCAAACAGCGTATTTCCCTGAGGGTCACAACAGTGAGATAATTGCCCAGGGGTTAAAAGATGCTCTGAACTCCTGCAACCTTGCTGAAGACCGACTCATCTGCATGACAACAGGCAATGGCACCGACATAATCAAAGCTCTCAAAGACAACGAGTGGCCCAACCTCCAGCGCTTTGGACATAGACTGCACAACGCTATAGGTAAGAGTCTAATGATGCATTCAAGTGATGCGGAAAAGATGGTCGACCTGGAAATGTATTTAATTCCCAGTGATGTAATAAGATATTAATTTATCAGTAAAAATGTTATTACAATACCAGTCAGGACATGTTGTTGCATTTACTATTTACCATTTATTAAATTATTGAGTTTTATTACATTTTCAATCAGTTCTTACATTATCAGGAAATTATTACATCATTGGGTGCTACAAGCCCCCTTAATGCATGGTGTTCACGTGCATAATTCATGATTAATGCATTTTAATCAATTTAATACATTTACTCTAAATGTACAGGCACGATTCATCATAATGGTACACATGCTCTTTGTTTGTGTGTCTTTCGTTTGCGTCGATAAAATGTTGAAATGTGTAAAAAGACTTGTTGTGACACATTGAAGAATAAGTGTGTGAATGTAGTTCATGCCACAGTAAAAATGGTTATGTTTGTGTTTTCTTTCTTTCTTTATTATACAGAGAATGGTGCGAAGGACCCACGGATTGAACGTGCCATTGTGGTTTGTAAAAAGGCTGTTGCTGCCTTTTCCTATAGCTGGAAAAAAAGAAGAGAGATGGGTGAAGTACAGACTGAGCTTGGTCTACCCCCTCATCAGCTAATAACTGAGTCCCCGACCAGATGGGGTTCACGACAAAAAATGATACAGAGGTTTCTGGAACAGGAGAAGGCCATAGCCCGTGTCCTGGGCTCAGACAAGAAAAGTCGGCATCTCGTGCCCACTTGGCAAGACACTGATGTTTTAGAGTCCATAAATAAAGCTGTCAAACCACTCCAAGACTTTACTGACGCCCTGTCCGGGGAGGCCTATGTTAGCGTTTCCTACATTAAACCGGTGCTCCATTTGTTCAAAACCAGTCTCCTACAGCCAGAGGAGGAAGACACCGAGCTCACTGAAACTATAAAAACAAACATTCTTCGGTACCTTGATGACAAATACAGCAACCCTGTGACGGATGAACTCTTAGACATGTCTTCACTGATGGACCCCAGGTTCCGAACAACCCACATTGACCCAGGCAAGG
This sequence comes from Lampris incognitus, assembly GCF_029633865.1. NCBI lineage: Eukaryota > Metazoa > Chordata > Actinopteri > Lampriformes > Lampridae > Lampris > Lampris incognitus. Next base: position 7,358,514 of record NC_079226.1, read on the forward strand.
TGGAACAAGTCAAAAAAAGGGCTGTCACTGAGCTGATGTCTCTGCCTGTGCCTGCTGAAAAAAGTACACCACAGCAGCCTGGTCCAGCTGTGCAGGTGTGTCAAGAAGCACAGCCTCCACCGAATAAGAAAATGACTTTAGCTTCCTTCTTCAAGAAGAATGTGCCACTGCCATCTCCCCACCAGTCAGAAGCAGGGAAAATAGAGACCGAGCTGGCAACCTACCTGTTGACCCCTGAGGCAGACCCAGACACTGATCCACTTCAGTGGTGGAAGCGCCACGAATCAAACTTCCCAAGGCTCAGTAATCTGGCCAAGAAATACCTTTCTATCCCTGCTACAAGTGCCCCGTCAGAGAGGGCTTTTAGTGTGTGGGGGGGGGGGGTGGCATTGTTACATGCCTCAAGCCAGAGGTAGTAGACAGGCTTGTATTCCTTGCCAAAAATTTGCAAAAAAAAAACCAAAAACCAAAGACAGCATTGCAAGCACCTCACGTCCTGTATATTTACTAAAATTTGATGTTGACTATGCAATGCATGCAGATGTTTGATTTTGTATACATATTCAAGGATTCAAAATAGGGACAAACTTGTTTCGAATAATTTCTTTGTTATTTGTTGTGTTTTTAAGAAGGACAAAAAATCGATTAAAACCGTAAATCGAGTTTGGTGTGAAAAAATCGGAGACTTTATTTTTAGGCCATACCGCCCAGCCCTATGCAAACTCCACACAGAGGACGACCACCCCCCTCAAGGTTGGACTACCTCGGGGCTCGAACCCAGAACCTTATTGCTGTGAGGCGACTGCGCTAACCACTCTACCACTGTGCCGCCTGTCAGAGATCAACCTATCATAATTTCAATCCCTTACGCTGCCTGGTGAAGTGCGAATGACACAGGACACAAAACTATATTCAGGGTTCATTATTACCCGACTACTTCCAGAAAGGGGAGAGTAGTATTAAACTAATTTGGAGTTTTCAAGTGGTATAGATTTAAAAGATTTTCCGATACAAACAGATTTGCAATTTTAGACATGTCACACTTCAAAATGTAGCTCATACATCCAAAAAGAGACTTCACTATTCCTGGTCATTAATCTACCCCTATGAAGTGCTTTAACACTCAAATACCCCAGTTGGACCTTTGTGAAAACTGCAACACGTTCCAAAAAGACCAACCGGGTGAGCGAGGAGGAGAAAAGGAACAGAAGGAATAGCACAGTCGTCCCGTATGTTTCTGGGGTCTCCGAGAAACTCAGGAGAATTTTCAACAAACACCGCATCCCGGTATACTTCAAACCCAGCAACACACTCCGACAAAGACTGGTTCATCCCAAAGACCGTGTACCACACACCCGGAAAAGCAATCTGGTGTATGCTGTACAATGCAATGAGGATTGCACTGACCTATACATAGGAGAAACCAAACAACCATTACACAAATTGATGGCCCAACACAGAAGGCCAAACTCCTCAGGACAAGACTCAGCAGTCTATCTACACCTAAAGGAGAAGACACACTCCTTCGAGGACAGGAAAGTACACATTTTGGACAGAGAAGATAGATGGTTTGAAAGAGGGGTGAAGGAAGCCATCTATGTGAAACTGGAAAAACCATCCCTCAATAGAGGAGGAGGTCTGCGACACCACCTATCTCCCACTTACAATGCCATCCTTTCATCTCTACCCAGGAGACTCCAGAAGCCTAGCCTCCAAGAACAACAGTCGCTCACTAACAGCTCCAACCACTCTCATGACCACTGAATAATGAAGTCTAAACTAACCCCCCCCCCCAACGACCGTCGCTGCTAAACAAATGCAGATCAACAGCTCCGATGGCGACGGGCGCGGCCAAACATCGGATCACAAAGAGCCATGGACATCTATAGCTCTCACAATGACTCTAGAGGATAAATTCCGAGTCTCATCACCAGCCAGTCAGACTAGCTTGGTCTAGTCAGAAAGGCACGAACTGAGGAAGCCTCTTGGATGAGAGGCGAAACGTCTTCACCGATATATACCAAGTCCAGTTGCACTTGATTCAACTCCTTTGGGCGACACTCAAATAGAGCGCCCAAAATCTTAGGTTAACTTAAAATGCCTACAGAAACCACTGTCTAGTCAGTAACCAAGTATAAAGTGCATAAATAACTCTTCTGTTAACACAAAATAAAAACAACATAAGGTCGGTTTCTATAAAACATTAAACATTTGGTACATTAATATTAATACATTAAATGTGCAGTATATCTCAAAATGGAACTTTATATGTCTGTGCTACCTCATGTAACCGGTTATTTTCTTGCCCGGTGCGGGATTCGATACGAGGTGAACTGCACCACAAGGCGACGTCACTAACCGCTCGGCTAAAGGGTCAGACCCGTTAGCTAGCTAGGGGCTAACGTGTCTTATTAGTAGTTTACACTCAGATGCACAAAATGGCGGCAGCCATTCAACCCCATACGGCACTACACAATGAAAAAAAGCATCAGTTTCGGCACAGTGTGCACAAATTAAATGTTCTCAAACATGAATTAAAACCAAACACATCTCTGTAAAATCAACTTACAGTGCTTCCGGGAAGTTCTCAACCTCACGGTCCTCTCATGAGTCGCTCAGCGCATGTAGATAAATCTGTAAACATCCGACCAACTACGTTACCATCGGCGGCAAACATTACATTCTGTCCTTCTATACAACCATATTAATGTCCGCCTCCGGATCGTGTTGTACAGAAATACAATTTTAAGCATATTTACCCCTTTTAAATCGGCAAATGCTCCGCAGAAGAACAGACGAATCGCTCGACACAGAAACCCCTCCACTTCCTGTTTCCTTCGCGCCATTTCCGTGGGGAAAAATCTGAAAGTTTTTGGGAGGGGGGGGTTAACCCAAAAAAGCACAGTGCTACCTAGTGGCCGAAAGGTTAGTGATGTCGCTTTGTGGTGCAGTACACTCCATATTGAATCCCGCACCGGGCAAGAAAATAACCGGTTACAGTAGTAGTCTAGCCTAGTAGTCTACTAAGCAGAGCTAGGTCCCATATTAGGTCCCACATTACCCCTGTTCTTGCATCCCTCCGTTGGCTTCCGGTAAAATTCAGAATAATCTATAAGATCTTATTGATTACATTTAAAGCACTGCATGGTCTTGCCCCCAGTTATATTTCTGATCTTCTCGTTCCTCATTCCACTTCCCGACCACTCCGATCCTCGGACCTCGCTCTTTTATCCATCATCCCTCACTCCAACTGCACAACAGAGGGTGACCGCGCCTTTGCGGCTTCCGCCTCAAGCCTCTGGAATAATCTCCCCAGTCCATCTGGAATAATCTCCCCAGTCCATCTGGAATAATCTCCCCAGTCCATCTGGAATAATCTCCCCAGTCCATCTGGAATAATCTCCCCAGTCCATTAGATTCGCCGAGTCTTTGGACTGTTTTAAGCGGTTTCTAAAAACCATCTTTTCGAGAAAGCCTTTTTATAGATTCCCACCCCTGACTTCTGTTTTGTTTGTTTACAGCTTGGGCTGTTACTCCCTATGCCATGTTTTATATTCATTCTATTTATTTTATGTATTTATTCGCATTTTGTGTATGGGGTGTAAAGCACTCGGTAACTGTATGTTTTTAGAAGTGCTGTGAATAAAATGTTGCTCGCTCGCTTCCTGCGGTCCTGCTGTGACGAGATCAGCAGCCAACGGTTTTCTGGCTTGCGACGTGCGACGGACTTCTCGTTGACTTTCAAGAGTCGTACGCAGATGTGAGTCGCGCATGCGCAAGGTTGGCTCGGCTCAGGCAGCGAAGGAGAGCAGCGCTGGTCGAGCGAGCTGGACTGTGAATGAGCGGGCGGGGGGGCGGGGGGTGGGGTGGGGGGTAGCGAGAGCGTATAATCAACCCCCTCCAGGCTACCGCCTGGTGGAGATATTGATAAAAAAAATGAAGTTATTCTCTGCAGCCCAGTATTAAACTGAAGGTCAACCCACCTGTTCAATTCCCCTTCACAACTGAGGATTCAGTGCGGTGTGCATGCATTCTGTATGTGGATAAGGTGTGTGTGTGTGTGTGTGTGTGTGTGTGTGTGTGTGTGTGTGTGTGTGTGTGTGTGTGTGTGTGTGTGTGTGTGTGTGTGTGTGTGTGTGCGTGTGTGTGCGTGTGTGTGAGCAGTTCCTTTGTCAGAGGGTTTCCTCCAGACACATGTCACCCCCAGCTGTTTCACGAAATGAATTCGAGGCATTCCCCCGACACGCAGCTAAAATATGTCGGGGGAACATGACGCATCACACGGGCTAAACACCATTTCATCATCATTCCTCTTCCTCCGGACTCCCGAGAAAGTGTAAGGAGTGATAAACTGGTTTTCTTTTCCTATTCTCATTTGTTTACCCCCCTCAGTGGTGTCGGGAAACACACTCGGTGAACATCCGTCCTCTTCATCCATAAGCACCTGGCAGAGACACGGCGGATTTATACGCTTATGCACAAAACGCTCTTGCGGGGGCCATTAATCACTTGCGTTTCTGTGGAGCAGAAGTGCTTCAAATTGCAAATATTGTTTAGGTTCTCGGGCCAGCAGAAGGCCCTCTTGGTTATCTCGCAGAGTGGGAAAATCAATTTAGAAATCATGATTGGAGCGACTGAATTATCACAGCGTCAGTCGAGAGCGGTTAGGGCTGTGAAACGTGTCAGTTTTTTTTTAATTTAAACTGTTATCACACTTGTATTGTAGTCAAGTTTAATGTAGCTTAAGACTGAAACATTGTAGCGAATTCGGGGGACAACGCAACCACAGGAACTGCCGCGGCCGGGACGCGAACCCGTGTCGCCCGCACCGCAGGAGACATCGCTAACCGCTAGACTAAAGGGTCAGACCCGCCACCCAGCGGCCAGCGTGTCTACTTATCCATGCACGTTACACTTTGTTTAAGCAGTAGAAGATGGGAGGGAGTCTGTTACCGCAAATAAGCACAGCTGTGAGTCGGTCACAGGAACAAGTACTCGACGTGTTCATTTAGTATTTGCAATTTCCTCCTCCAGAAAATGTAGCTGCACCGCTAATCTAGAATACTCTCTGGGCTGATGAGGACGTAGAACTGTGAAGCCTCCGCGACACCACCTTGGTGTTCCCCTACTCCATCAAGGTCGTAGTTGCAGATGTAAGTGGACATCGCCAGCCACTTGTTTCCCGCTCGGGGAACATTTACACAGCCTATGACATTGTTGTAAATTTTAGTCCAGCGGTTAGCGATGCCTCCTGCGGTGCGGGCGATACGGGTTCGCATCCCGGCCGCGGCAGTTCCTGTGGTTGCGTTGCCCCCCCGAATTCGCTACAATATGGTTAATACCACGTGTCGTTCTTACCACTACATCTCGAAACACGAGGTCAAGTCAGCTTTATTTGTGTAGCCCAATATCACAAATGACAAATGTGCCTTCAGGGGGCTTTACAGCAACACAACATCCTGTCCTGAGACCCTCGCATCGGATGAGGAACAACTCCCCCAAGAAAACCCCTTTGACAGGGAGGAAAACTAGGAAGGACCCTCAGGGAAGAGCAGCAGAGCAGGATCTCTCTCCCGAGACGGACAACGTGCAATGGATGTTGTGTTTACACAGTACAACACTGAAAGAGGATAACAGAATTATAATGGAAATATAACATCTATGAGGGATAAGTAAATAGAGGTTATCAACTGTTAACATTAAAAATAACACTGCAACCATAAACGTCTTGATGCATGCTCAATGATCCAGAAAATCAAAGCAGGCGGAGTCAGCTCATCTGGACACAACGTTGATTGGCAGATACGTTTCATCATCATCTAAGTGACCTCTTCGGTCTCAGCTGACCGCAGGTACCCCCATCCTTATAAACAATACAGGGCCTAACGACCCAAACAGACCACCAGCCTCACACCATTAACTAGAGTTTCATGGCCATGTGTTCTATGGACAACACAGGAGAGCTAACACGTCGGGCCAGGACTCCACCCATCTACACCCATCTACAGGCCAGTGGCCACTCTTTCAGGGATGACATCCTTGATAGGGAGGAACGCTGGTTTGAACGGGGAGTCAAAGAGGCCATCTATGTGAAGAGGGAACGACCATCCCTGAACCGGGAGGGGGGGGGCTAAGAGTACATCTGCCACCATCTTACAATGCTGTGATTGCAGCTATTCCCCAATCCTCTGTGACTAGTACACATGGCCACTGAAACTCCAGTTAATGGCCACGCCCATATTTGCCTATGAAACTGGTGGTTGGTTTCGGTCGTTAGGCCCTGTGTCGTTTATAAGGGCGGGGACACCTGCGGTCAGTTTAGACTGAAGAGGTCACTTGTGCCCCTTTTCCACTACATGGTGCCGGCTCGACTCGACTCGACTTTCTCGTTTTCCATCACTGGAAAGTACCGGCATTTTGGGGCACCGTCACCACTTTTCTGGTACCACCTTTGTCGAGGTTCCAAAAAACCTGGAGCGGGTACCAAAATCCCTGCAGACCAGCTACACTGAGGGGTACTGTCACGGTAATGGAGAACCACACTCTACGAGTCGAGTCGGGTCGAGTCAAGTCGAGTCCAGCCGAGTCCAGTCGAGCCAGTACCATGTAGCGGAAAAGGGGCATAAATGACACTGTACAAGTAACACCACACAATTCACTTAAAGCCAGAAGGAGATTTGAAACCTGAACATGGATCTGACAGAGTTCTCTGGTGTGTCGGTATGGTATATTACCACATCCCACAGTAAAACCAACACGGCCTCAACAGATTTCACACACATCTCCACGTGAATTTCTACAAGCGCACAAAGCGGAGCAGCAAAAACGTCGGCGGTGGCACATCTGTCATCGTTTCCCTCCTCGCACACGCCGTCCCCACGGTCACGTCAACAAGAATTACTGTCCGACCTCAACTCTCTCCAAAGGTCTTAGTCGGCCTGCGGGTTCAAAAAGGCAGTATACGTTGCTCCTGGATACGCCTCTAATACCTGAGAGGAAGCCGGGGGGGGGGTGCGCTGAAGAACTTAGAAATGCTAATGTTTTTTTCCCCTCCTCTTTTGTTCTCCAGAGTACAGAAAATAAGATGGCGTTCTCGCAGAACAGGCACATCATCCCGCATTATGCCCAACAGCAGGCTTCATGTCTGTTTAAATATTAACACATCTCCAAGGGGCAGGACTGATTTACAAACCTGGAGATGATGTTCCCACAGCAGTGAGGACGCTTTATTCGGTTCAACAAGATTTTAAAACGACTGCTCGGGGTACACCGTACTCAAGCAGGCATGAGCACGAACCAAGATACTACCAGCAGTCCCAGATAGCAAAACTGCCGTGGGCCGGACCCGTCCCAGACCCAACACAACGCTTTCATCCGGCCCACGTACCGCGTGGAATGATGGCACTTGGGCGGTCCGCTCCTGTTTGCCAAATCTGGGCTAGTACCAAGCCATAGCAATGCCGCATGTGCCGCATATTAGCCAAAGGTGGCCCATATTTGTTTTGTGATGTTTGGGCCATATTCACCATTTACCACACGGGCCACTTCAGGGTCACATCCAGATCACATGTTGCCCAGAGCACCGCATCTTTGCCAAAAAAGGCCCACATTTGATTTGGCATATTTGGGCCATATTTGCTATTATACATGTGGGCCACTTCAGGCTCACATCCATTGTGTCAGGGCCAGAAGGAGGCCATCAGCGCCACATCATTGCCTGACGTGGCCCACATCCGGATGCTGTCTGGGGTAGCAGTACAAATCCCCTGTTTGAACTTCTCGTGCCTCATCTTCTCCCATAAAACCCCTGAAACGTTCATAGGAAGTCCACCGCTTGGCCCTTCATTAGCAGCACATATCAGCAGAACTATAGGCCAGCTAAACGCTGCCTGGCTCGGATACTACTCGTGCTAGGCTGTGCAGAATTATCCTCATGACGATCACAAAGAGGCAGACATCGATATGCATCACCATATCTGCTTGCATATGCAAAAATACCATTTTCAGAATCCAACTGAGGTTCATTACATTGAAGTGTTTGGTAATTCGAAGCGCAATACCAAACCAAACCTAGTTTTCAAATAATACTAGCACAAATAGTTGCACGAAACTCTTTTGTCATGGGCTCTCGGTGTTATCAAGCTAGACAACAAAACTGTGTATCGCAATGTGACAATCTCCGAAAGTCATCCCCATACGATACCACTGAACGACCATCCATCCATCCATCCATCCATCCATCCATGCATCCATCCATCTGTCTATCCATCCATCCATCCATCCATCCATCCATCCATCCATCCATCCATGCATCCATCCATCTGTCCATCCATCCATCCATGCATCCATCCATGCATCCATCCATGCATGCATTATCCAAACCGCTCATCCTACGTAGGGCCGTCGGGATGCTGGAGCCTATCAGTACAGGCGAGTCACCTGACCTACATGTCTTTGGGCTGTGGGAGGAAACCAGAGCACCCGGAGGAAACCCACACAGACACGGGGAGAACATGCAAACTCCACACAGAGGACGACCCGGGACGACCCCCAAGGTTGGACTACCCCAGGGGCTCCAACCCAGGACCTTCTTGCCGTGAGGCGACCGTGCTAACCACTGCGCCACCGTGCCGCCACGTCTGAACATATCAAATAAAAATAATGAATTAGAAGTGTCTCCAGTTCATGAGATGTAGTTTTCCACTGAACGACCGTGAATGATAATACTGAATGCTTGCCTCGCCCTGCATGTTACCCGCCGCACCGCTTCACACCCCCAGAGCGTGCACGTGCACCGCCAGGCGCAAGGGATCAATCAGACACCCGACCCAAACAAGAGAACAAACAAATGCATCAGAAACACCATAATGGGTGTTAACACCAGACACAAAAAGCCTGTGAAGATGAATGGCTGTCCTCTGGGGAGGACGAAGGTAACCCTGCTGGGAGGGAGAGGGAGAGAGGGAGAGGGGGAGGGAGAGGGAGACAAATTGCAGCAGTGACACAGCGACGCTCTGTTTGCTCTCAGTCATAAACAAATTGTACGGGGGACACGGAAAATTATCTGAAGTGCACTTGGCTCCCCTGAAAACACAAATCCCGACTCCTGGCTGGCGCGCCGTGCAGTGTGAAGTGGAAGTGGAGGAGCGCGGTGCCGCTGCCAGGGATGTGACCCACAGACCCAGCGTCTGTTCAGTAAAACACACTTTGTCAGTATAACTGCTTCTCCGATAATTATACGATGATGTTGCTGCCGCGCCTCTTCATCGCCTCGCACAGCCCGCTGCTTAATTCACCGCCTCGGGATGTTTGGTGCAGTTTGATTCCCACGGGCCTGCTGGTCCCATGCAACCGCCTACTCCATGCAGCCCATTTGCAAAACACATACACGCACACGCGTGCACGCACACACACACGCACACACACTAAATGATCAATAGATATTTGAATGTGCATGCCTCAGCAAGCCTGGAGAGTTTGTGAGTTTGTGACTTGAGTTAACAATGTGAACGTCGAAACAAGAAAACACCAAAAAGTAAGCTTCACCCCCCGACAGCAAAGAATCTTTGGCCCACTTCTGCAGCTATCTCACGGCCCACATTTGGCCCTGAACGACGGCGTTGACTCAGGGTGAGTGTGGCTGCCGCAACTCAGCCGCACTCGGGCCACATCTGGCCCACATAGTATGTGCTGTGACCCAAGTCAAGCCCGCCTCATTACATTTGGGCCACATCTGGCCCACATAGTATGTGCTGTAACCCAAGTCAAGCCCGCCTCATTACATTTGGGCCACATCTGGCCCACTTAGTATGTGCTGTAACCCAAGTCAAGCCCGCCTCATTACATTTGGGCCACATCTGGCCCACATAGTATGTGCTGTAACCCAAGTCAAGCCCGCCTCATTACATTTGGGCCACATCTGGCCCACTTAGTATGTGCTGTAACCCAAGTCAAGCCCGCCTCATTACATTTGGGCCACATCTGGCCCACTTAGTATGTGCTGTAACCCAAGTCAAGCCCGCCTCATTACATTTGGGCCACATCTGGCCCACATAGTATGTGCTGTAACCCAAGTCAAGCCCGCCTCATTACATTTGGGCCACATCTGGCCCACTTAGTATGTGCTGTAACCCAAGTCAAGCCCGCCTCATTACATTTGGGCCACATCTGGCCCACTTAGTATGTGCTGTAACCCAAGTCAAGCCCACCTCATTCCATTTGGGCCACATCTGGCCCACATAGTATGTGCTGTAACCTAAGTCAAGCCCGCCTCATTACATTTGGGCCACATCTGGCCCACATAGTATGTGCTGTAACCTAAGTCAAGCCCGCCTCATTCCATTTGGGCCACATCTGGCCCACATAGTATGTGCTGTAACCTAAGTCAAGCCCGCCTCATTCCATTTGGGCCACGTCTGGCCCACTTAGTACGTGCTGTGACCCAAGCCAAGCCCGCCTCATTACATTTGGGCCACGTCTGGCCCACCCACACAACAGTTGCCGGTGCCGTAACTGAGCCATAAGTACCAAAGGTGCCCCAGATTATGTCCCAATGTGTCTGCTGTCTGGGGCCTTGGGTTTTCATTTAAAGCTGAAATGTCATTGAAAAATCTGACACCGGCACAACTTTACACAAGGTGCTGCTTCATAATCACCGGTTTTTGTCTGTTTTTTCTCCTTCTGTTTTCAGTCACAATAATTTTAATTTACCGACAAGGACAGGCGTATGAATATAGCCATTAAAATTACAAATGCCCTCTGACTGATTGTGAAAGAATTCATTTTCAAGTGCAGTGACGGAGGTGCCGTGTCGCGGTCAGGACCGACTGTTGAGCAGTGACGCTCGGATGTGACCGGACGAGTTTATTCAGGAGGTGCATCTCACGTCACCGCCTCCCGTTTGAACGGGGCTCCACTCGGCCTCATCCCTGAAAATGAACCAGGAAATCATTTCTAAGCGATGGCCTGGAAAACCGTGGTGGACACGGCTGTGCCCGTGCCATCTAAATCTCAAGCTGGCACACCCGCCGTAGTCATAAAAATGTACGAGTTAGCTGCAAATGAAAAAAAATATTAATTTCTTTTATTATTATTATTTCTTACAATATTGAAATTAATTGGAAAAAAACTGATGTAACCAGTAAAAAGAAAACAATTCTTGATTCTTATTTACCAGATGATGATAGGTCAGATTTTTTGTGCTGAGGACATTTTGTACATGCCAGATAGTGATCCGCCCCTTCAGTATATAGCCCACACACCGTACAGAGGAACAGAAGCAGACTTTCCGCTAGCTAGCTGCTTTTTTTTGGGGGGGGGGGAGTTCCCTCTTTTTCTCCCCAGTTGTACTTGGCCAATTACCCCACTCTTCCTAGCCATCCCGGTCACTGCCCCACCCCCTCTGCTGATCCGGGGAGGGCTGCAGACTACCACATGTCCCTTCCCATACATGTGGAGTCGCCAGCCTCTTCTGTTCACCTGACAGTGAGGAGTTTCACCTGGGGGACGTAGCGCGTGGGAGGATCACGCTACTCCCTCCCCCCCGAACAGGCACCCCGACCGACCAGAGGAGGCGCAGTGCAGCGACCAGGACACACACACATCCACTTGTGTCTGTAGGGACGCCTGACCAAGCCGGAGGTAACACGGGGATTCGAACCGGTGATACTCGTGTTGGCAGGCAACGGAATATACTACCACGCCACCCGGACGCCCCCCAGCTAGCTGCTTTTAATGTAGGCTAAGATAAAACTCGTGGCTAAACAAAGCAGTTTGCTGAAGTTTGTCACAAACAGACACCATGAGGAGCAGGAGGAAGAGAATTCAGCTCAAGGTCAGTCATCAGGCTCGACCCAGACGCCTACTGCTGCTCCAGTTTCTCCTCATGTGCCGAGGAGTAACGACACGTACAGGGCTGCTAATCAGGCTTTCCCCGTCAGCAGCTGTGCTGCTGAAAGACCCTCTTCCACTGTGGGCCAGATAAAAACCGGTATCAGGGCAACAATGATGCCATGCAGACTGAACTCTTCATCCCTGCTCTCCTTTGAAAGAGAAGCGACTGACTTGTTTGATTATAATGAAATAATTTCAGTAGTCAACACCAAGCCCCGTCGCCTCCTGCTGTGATCATCAAAAGTAAATTAATTTATAACTCCAGACTGCCGTAGCTTATTGCCTACCTCAATATTATTGGGCAGTTTTTGTTGGGTGTACAATTGGATTTTATGCTAGTGTGTGCGTGTGTGCGTGTGTGTGTGTGTGTGTGTGTGTGTGTGTGTGTGTGTGTGTGTGTGTGTGTGTGTGTGTATGTTGAAGGTCAGCTCTAAGGGTCACAGCACCGGGCACCGGCATGTATCACCAACTGGTGTTGGCACAGCGGCGGGCGCTAGCTTTAGAGACATGAGAGGTCCTGCTGCTGATGTGTTATTATGGATCCCACCGCTCTTCTTGGCACCCTGCCTCTGATTGGCCAGTACTGGTTGCCTCCGTTGGTTGGGTTGGTTACGGTTAAGGTTAGGGTTAGGGCGGGGTTAGGGTCATGGCCAGTACTCGTGGCCTCCGTTGGTTGGGTTGGTTAAGGTTAAGGTTAGGGTTAGGGCGGGGTTAGGGTCATGGCCAGTACTGGTTGCCTCCGTTGGTTGGGTTGGTTAAGGTTAGGGTTAGGGCAGGGTTAGGGTTATGGCCAGTACTCATTGCCTCCTTTGGTTGGGTTGGTTAAGGTTAAGGTTAGGGTTAGGGCGGGGTTAGGGTTATGGCCAGTACTGGTTGCCTCCATTGGTTGGGTTGGTTAAGGTTAAGGTTAGGGTTAGGGCGGGGCTAGGGTCATGGCCAGTACTCATTGCCTCCATTGGTTGGGTTGGTTAAGGTTAGGGTTAGGGTTAGGGCAGGGTTAGGGTTATGGCCAGTACTCGTTGCCTCCATTGGTTGGGTTGGTTAAGGTTAAGGTTAGGGTTAGGGCAGGGTTAGGGTTATGGCCAGTACTCGTTGCCTCCATTGGTTGGGTTGGTTAAGGTTAAGGTTAGGGTTAGGGCGGGGTTAGGGTCATGGCCAGTACTCGTGGCTTCCGTTGGTTGGGTTGGTTAAGGTTAGGGTTAGGGCAGGGTTAGGGTTATGGTCAGTACTCGTGGCCTCCGTTGGTTGGGTTGGTTAAGGTTAAGGTTAGGGTTAGGGCAGGGTTAGGGTTATGGCCAGTACTGGTTGCCTCCGTTGGTTGGGTTGGTTAAGGTTAAGGTTAGGGCAGGGTTAGGGTTATGGTCAGTACTCGTGGCCTCCGTTGGTTGGGTTGGTTAAGGTTAGGGTTAGGGCAGGGTTAGGGTTATGGCCAGTACTGGTTGCCTCCGTTGGTTGGGTTGGTTAAGGTTAGGGTTAGGGCAGGGTTAGGGTCATGGCCAGTACTCGTGGCCTCTGTTGGTTGGGTTGGTTAAGGTTAGGGTTAGGGCGGGGTTAGGGTCATGGCCAGTACTCGTGGCCTCCGTTGGTTGGGTTGGTTAAGGTTAAGGTTAGGGCGGGGTTAGGGTCAAGGTTAGCTAATCAGAGGCAGATTAAGGGAAGGTCTTCCTAGAATCCCAGTGCCAGGGTGCTATGCAGGGCGTGTCTTGCCAACAAAAGCAGTGGGATCCATAATGCACTGCTGACATGCGGACCGAGGCCGGAAGCAGATGTCGAGGCCCGGACTTTGAAAGGACACAGAGGATTAGCTGGAGGAGAAATTTGTTTTTTCGACCGTTTTGTCCTTCCTTGAACTACAAAAGAATATCATCATCCGCGGAAAGAAAAAAAAATTAATTGCTCGGTGTGAAGAAATTGCGCCTCCGTTGGTCAGATAAGCAAAAGCCAGACGTTGTCAACTTTCTCAGTTCTTTCAGAAGAGATTAATGAGAAAGTTTGATTCAAGCTCTTTCTGTCTACGCTCTCACTTCATTTTCAAATCAGAACGTTCGGAATCAAATGGAAACTCAACGTCGTTTTCTCACCGACATTGACTTTGTTAATAAATGTGTATAGAATGACGTTACCTCACAGCCTGTATGAGACCAGAGACAATGGTAAACACCTCTCTCTCTCTCTCTCTTGCTCCCCTGCTCTCTCTCTTTGTCTCTCTGTGTCTCTCTCTGTGTCTC
>NC_079226.1:7372833-7425333 GCF_029633865.1 Lampris incognitus
CTCTCTGTTTCTCTCCCCTGCTCTCACTCTCTCTCTCCTGCTCTCTCTGTTTCTCTCCCCTGCTCTCACTCTCTCTGTCTCTCTCCTACTCTCGCTGTGTCTCATTGTCTCTCTCTCTCTCTCTCATTCACTCACTCTCTGTCTCTCTCTCCTGCTCTCTCCCTCTCTCCTGCAATGCTCTTGCGCTCTCTCACATTCACTCTCTCTGTCTCTCTCCTACTCTCGCTGTCCTCTCTCATTGTCTCTCTCTCTCATTCACTCACTCTCTGTCTCTCTCTCTCCTACTCTCTCGGTTTCTGTCCCCTGCTCTCGCTCGCTCTCTTTCTCACTCTCCTGCTCACTATTTCTCTCCCCTGCTCCCGCTCTGTCTCTCTCTCCTGCTCTCTCTCCTGCTCTCTCTGTTTCTCTCCCCTGCTCTCACTCTCTCTCTCCTGCTCTCTCTCCTGCTCTCTCTGTTTCTCTCCCCTGCTCTCACTCTCTCTCTCCTGCTCTCTCTCCTACTCTCTCTGTTTCTCTCCCCTGCTCTCACTCTCTCTCTCCTGCTCTCTCTCCTACTCTCTCTGTTTCTCTCCCCTGCTCTCACTCTCTCTCTCCTGCTCTCTCTGTTTCTCTCCCCTGCTCTCACTCTCTCTGTCTCTCTCCTACTCTCGCTGTGCTCATTGTCTCTCTCTCTCTCTCTCATTCACTCACTCTCTGTCTCTCTCTCCTGCTCTCTCCCTCTCTCCTGCATGCTCTTGCGCTCTCTCACATTCACTCTCTCTGTCTCTCTCCTACTCTCGCTGTCTCTCTCATTGTCTCTCTCTCTCATTTCACTCACTCTCTGTCTCTCTCTCTCCTACTCTCTCGGTTTCTGTCCCCTGCTCTCGCTCGCTCTCTTTCTCACTCTCCTGCTCACTATTTCTCTCCCCTGCTCCCGCTCTGTCTCTCTCTCCTGCTCTCTCTCCTGCTCTCTCTGTTTCTCTCCCCTGCTCTCACTCTCTCTCTCCTGCTCTCTCTCCTGCTCTCTCTGTTTCTCTCCCCTGCTCTCACTCTCTCTCTCCTGCATCTCTCTCCTACTCTCTCTGTTTCTCTCCCCTGCTCTCACTCTCTCTCTCCTGCTCTCTCTCCTACTCTCTCTGTTTCTCTCCCTGCTCTCACTCTCTCTCTCCTGCTCTCTCTGTTTCTCTCCCCTGCTCTCACTCTCTCTCTCCTGCTCTCTCTCCTACTCTCTCTGTTTCTCTCCCCTGCTCTCACTCTCTCTCTCCTACTCTCTCCTGTTTCTCTCCCCTGCTCTCACTCTCTCTCTCCTGCTCTCTCTCCTACTCTCTCTGTTTCTCTCCCTGCTCTCCCTCTGTCTCTCTCTCTCTCCTGCTCTCTCTGTTTCTCTCCCCTGCTCTCACTCTGTCTCTCTCTCTCTCCTGGTCTCTCTCCTGCTCTCTCTGTTTCTCTCTCCTGCTCTCCTCTCCTGCTCTCTCGTTTCTCTACCCTGCTCTCACTCTGTCTCTCTCTCTCTCCTGCTCTCTCTCCTGCTCTCTCTGTTTCTCTCTCCTGCTCTCACTCTGTCTCTCTCTCTCTCCTGCTCTCTCTCCTGCTCTCTCTGTTTCTCTCTCCTGCTCTCTCTCCTGCTCTCTCTGTTTCTCTCTCCTGCTCTCTCTCCTGCTCTCTCTGTTTCTCTCCCTGCTCTCGCTCTGTCTCTCTCTCTCTCCTGCTCTCTCTGGTTCTCCTCCTACTCTCTCTGTTTCTCTCCCCTGCTCTCACTCTCTCTCTCCCCTGCTCTCGCTCTGTCTCTCGCTCTCTCTCTCTCCTGCTCTCTCTGGCTCTCTCTCCTACTCTCTCTGTTTCTCTCCCCTGCTCTCACTCTCTCTCTCCCCTGCTCTCGCTCTGTCTCTCGCTCTCTCTCTCTCCTGCTCTCTCTCCTACTCTCTGTTTCTCTCCCCTGCTCTCTCTCTCTCTCCCCCTCCCTCCCTCCCCCCCTCCCCGGCAGCAGTAGCAATACACAGACAGAGGCAGGGGAAGCTGTGGAGTCCTGAAAAGGCCGGAGTGACATGAGACGGAAACCGTCGGCAGTCTGACATGACTCACAACAGAGCATTGTTGGTGACTGATGGGAGCTTGAGTCGGCTCTCTTACCCACCAGAGGAGGGAGGGGAGCAGAGATGATATATTATCTGTTTTTTTTCTCTTTCTCTCTCTTTCGATTTTCTGGGGGGGGGAAACCAGTCACTCCTCAAATGTGTGCTGCAAAGGCGTCCTGTCTAATTCCTTCCTTTTGCGTTCATGGTCTCGGATGCCGTCAGTCTTCCAGTTAAAGACAAAAGGAAGGAAAACCCGGCCTTGCTGCAATGCTCGTCGTGACCCCTGCCCCCTCCCTCCTCCTGGATGGTCCATATTGTCGAGTGGAAAGGAGAGATTTTCCTGTTGACACCGGCCAAGCGCACCGCTCAGGAGCCAGCTGCATGTTTCTCAAAGCCCGGCCTCTGAAAAGACAGATTAATAATTCAGAGTGATCTCAAATCTCACAGGGTCACCGGCTCATCTTCTTGTTTAATAGGAGGAGGTGGCGGCGGTGGTATCGGCGGGGGTTCGCATGTTGGATGTGTGTGTGCGTGTGCACGTCTGCATGTGCAGACTCCAATGATTATCGGCGGAGATGAGATTACCCTTTTGTCCAAACAGGTGCGAGCGAGCACAAAGGCCTCGCCTCCACCCGCGTGCCGTGGCCGTCCTTGGGGTGGAGTCTCTTCAGTAGTTCTGGCTGAAAGCGGAGCCACAGTCAGACTCAATGTGTGCTGTCTGCACATGGAGAAGTAACGGTTTTCGGCGAGAGGTGGGCAATCAACATGTCTGGTTAATGAGTCCGACTCCCTTACTTGACGACGGCACAGAGACCATAAGGACGAAGTCTGAGGAAACGCTAATGGCTTGTCATTCACATCAGAAAACAACATGAAATATACGGTAGCGAATTCAGGCGCAGCCGGGAAGCACCGTGGCAGCCGGGACGCCAACGCGGGTCTTCTGCCACCACAGGTGACCACGTTAAAAAGTCGACTAAGGGGTCTGACCCGTTAGCCAACAGGCTAGCAAGGTCCTTGATCGTTACACCACCCACCCCCACCCCTCGGGAAGCGCGTCCTACGCTTCAGCATATCAACTCCCTCACGCCTCTGGGCGCACCGTTAGCCAATAGGCTAGCAAGTCATGATCGTTACAGTACCCCCACCCCCCACCCCCACCCCTCGGGAAGTGCGTCCCCACGCTTCAGCATATCAACTCCTCACGCCTCTGGGCGCACCCGTTAGCCAACAGGCTAGCAAGTCATGATCGTTACAGTACCCCACCCCCCACCCCCACCCCTCGGGAAGTGCCGTCCCCACGCTTCAGCATATCAACTCCCCCACGCCTCTGGGCACACGCCCTTCCGATGGCCTCACCGTCCCACTTCTAACACCAATGTAGCGAATCAGGGGGCAGCCGGGGAGCACCGCCGCAGTCGGGATGTCTGCACTAACCAGTCAACTACAGGGTCCGACCCGTTAGCCAACCGGCTAGCGAGTCTAGTCATTCCATGATCGTTACAGTATTTTCATGCTGTCACTTACACAGTCTGTGCACGTGACAGTTTAACTAAAACGAGAACAGCTCTTGAAGCTGCGTAAAGCAGCGTTTCTTAAATTAACAGCAAATCAAATGACTCCCTGAAATGCGATAGGATTGCTTGCACTGCTGACACGGTCAATAGTTTTTCTTAACTTCCAGCTCACTGTTTGGTTTGGTGTCGCTGATCCGGAAAAATTCCCTCACCGGACAACCCTCATTATGAAACTGTGGCTAAGCCGCTCACAACTCACAAGTTGAGGAGGCTCACTGCAAACTGTTCAGCATGAAATAGCCAAGAGTCAGACAGGAAAATCTGACAAATTAAGGGATTCATCTATAATGTTAAGTGTGCCTACATTGTTAAAAATGTATGCTAGCTGTTTTTTTGGTTGTGTGTGGATGAAATAGCTCTTCAATAGACAGGCTATTTCTTCCTCTTCTCTTTGCTCGCGTTACCCGGCTGAACAAGTGAATTGTGGACATGTGCCATTTGTTCAGTTCAGCCACCATAGCGACAGGAAGGAGGGCTGAGGAGTGACAGTGAATGCCACTTCAGTGTCTCTTTTGCAGTCTCTGTAGCACTACCACTTGCCTCTAGTGGTCAGAAATTGCCTAATGCGGCTTTAAATGCACATCTTAACCCTGATGAATTTAATTTTTTTTTTATTTCATCAGTTTTTGAAAGCAGCATGTTATTGTTACTCATTCCAGTCAACGAGTACATCTAAAAAAGGGGTAGCTAGCTCAGTGCCTATCATAGGCGGCACCAGAGGAGGGGCTTGGGGTGTGCTGTAGCTAGGATAGCCTAGCACCCCCAAGAAATTTCTGCTGTTTATTTTTAGTTTTTATTGTGTGAATACTATGATTTATAATTTGAAAAATAAATAGATACAGTAATAAAACAAACTAATTATTTTTAGACTAAAAAACAGAAAGCCAACACAGGTGATCTTATTCAGTCAATGGGCGCCGCACACGTTGAACTTTTGACTTTACTTCCACTTCCTGTTAGCCAGAGCACAATTTTTTGGTTAACTTGTTTTATTATGAAGATATCTAATGGGAAGTGCATGATCCCCCCCCCCCCCGTCTCCCTGCCTGCCACCCAATGACTGCTGGGATAGGCTCCAGTATCCTGTGACCCTAACCAGAATAGTGGCTTGGATAATGGATGGATGGATGCTCCCTATTATAAATTTAATGCATTTGGTGGTTGAGGCACAAATTCTGACTCCTTATAGTTATCTCTATGTGATGCTCATTCATATAACATTAGTTCTATGGAACGGAATACTGATGATTCATTGGTCGATGTGTTGGTAGCTGGCAGCAGGAGTTTGTGGTCTCAGAACCTGAGGCTGAAATGTGCACAAACCTGTGTCTGTTGCTTGTTGCTTGTGTGCAAGCCAGCCCTGTCCATGGCATAATTGTGTGACATTTTATATGCAGAGGCGTGTTTATATAAGCAGATTTGACTGATTGATGATGATTGATGATGATTGATGATGATTGAGATGGCTTGGACATGTTTGGAGGAGAGATGCTGGGTATACTGGGAGAAGGATGCTGAATATGGAGCTGCCAGGGAAGAGGAGAAGAGGAAGGCCAAAGAGGAGGTTTATGGATGTGGTGAGGAAGGACATGCAGGTGGCTGGTGTGACAGAGGAAGATGCAGAGGACAGGAAGAGATGGAAACGGATGATCTTAATTAATTCAAGTGTAAGGCGCTTTGAGTGGCTGTTGCAGCTAGAAAAGCGTTATAAAAACATGACTTGATTGATTGATTGATCTGCTGTGGCAACCCCTAACGGGATCCTAATGGGAACGGCTGAAAGTAGTGATAGTAGTAGTAGTTTACATAGGCAGGCTTGAACCTTACATCTACGTACATCCCTTGTGCTGAATATCTTGCCTCGAATGAAATTGTAATGGGTACTGTGTGTGTGTGCACGTGTGTGCGCGTGTGTGTAAGTGTGTCAGGGGTGTTGCAGTACAAATTAAACTGTGGCGTCCGACAAATTAAGGGGAAACCCAAAACTTCTGAGCACCCTCACTGAAAAGTCGAGCAGCCCCTTGCACCAGCAAAAGAACATCTCCGGCGCCGCCACTGGTGCCATGATGCTAACTTCCAATGTTTTGGGTAACCGAGGGACACGTGTTTTGTAAAAGCTGTTCCTCCACAGTATAGGTTACCCATCCTTAAGAAGGCCATTTCCGCTTCGCATCTGGTTATCAGCCACAAAATAATCCAAACTCAAAAAATGAGGTGGACTCAGAAGCAGTAAAACGCAGCCAGTTTCAAAAAAGATCTGTCAAATACGTGATCTGATTCAAATGCAATTCTATTCTAGTAGACCTGAAGGCCTCCCAGTGCAACCAGTCTTTCCACTGGCCAATAAGCGACACCATCCGGCTGGTTGCTTTAGAGCAGTGGTTCTCAACCTTTTTGGGGTCCTGGACCCCCTGCGTATTTTTGATCTACCCTGAGGACCCCTCCACCTGATCTTGGGGGAGGGGGGTTGCAATTTGATAGAAACAGTAGAAACTGCATTTTAAATTGCATTATAGCATTTATTCACTCTTTGGGGCAAAAATAAGAGCTTTCAGTTGTAACTTAGATATAGTTAACAAAACAGAATTCTTATGCAGTAACTTTCAGATATATGTAACAAAACAGAATATGTATTCAGTAACTTTCAGATATATGTAACAAAACAGAATATGTATTCAGTAACTTTCAGATATATGTAACAACACAGAATATGTATTCAGTAACTTTCAGATATATGTAACAACACAGAATATGTATTCAGTAACTTTCAGATATATGTAACAACACAGAATATGTATTCAGTAACTTTCAGATATATGTAACAACACAGAATATGTATTCAGTAACTTTCAGATATATGTAACAACACAGAATATGTATTCAGTAACTTTCAGATATATGTAACAAAACAGAATATGTATTCAGTAACTTTCAGATATATGTAACAAAACAGAATATGTATTCAGTAACTTTCAGATATATGTAACAAAACAGAATATGTATTCAGTAACTTTCAGATATATGTAACAAAACAGAATATGTATTCAGTAACTTTCAGATATATGTAACAAAACAGAATTCTTATGCAGTAACTTTCAGATATATGTAACAAAACAGAATATGTATTCAGTAACTTTCAGATATATGTAACAAAACAGAATTCTTATGCAGTAACTTTCAGATATATGTAACAAAACAGAATATGTATTCAGTAACTTTCAGATATATGTAACAAAACAGAATATGTATTCAGTAACTTTCAGATATATGTAACAAAACAGAATATGTATTCAGTAACTTTCAGATATATGTAACAAAACAGAATATGTATTCAGTAACTTTCAGATATATGTAACAAAACAGAATTCTTATGCAGTAACTTTCAGATATATGTAACAAAACAGAATATGTATTCAGTAACTTTCAGATATATGTAACAAAACAGAATATGTATTCAGTAACTTTCAGATATATGTAACAAAACAGAATATGTATTCAGTAACTTTCAGATATATGTAACAAAACAGAATATGTATTCAGTAACTTTCAGATATATGTAACAAAACAGAATTCTTATGCAGTAACTTTCAGATATATGTAACAAAACAGAATATGTATTCAGTAACTTTCAGATATGTGTAACAACAGAATTGTTATGCAGTAACTTTTAACAATGCAAATGGGAGCGAGATCTCTTATTAAACTACAATAAATTACACTTGTGAAACAGATGTAATTAGAGAAAAAAGTCCTGTTACCCTTTACAGTTTAGGTAGATAGAGGTCTCAGTCACATTTGAGTAAAATAATCCTATTTCTATAAATGTCATAGGATCTTTTTTTTTAAAGATATTTTATTTTCACGGACCCCTTGCAATTACACCACGGACCACTAGGGGTCCGCGGACCCCCGGTTGAGAAACACTGCTTTAGAGTACCCGGACAATACTTTTTGCGAAACATCAGAAAGAGACAGCTTCTAGAAAGGAGCTCTCCTCCTCTGGTCCGCTGGTGTAGCAATAACAATCGGGATCTGGACATCAACAACACCGAAGAACTTGTGGCTGACTTTGGTAAAAACCAGGGAGAGCTGCTACTGCTGGCTATGCACAACCAGGAGGTTGAGAGAGTGGATCATTTCTAATCCCTTGGGACTCCAGTCGCCTCCTCCCTGAAATGGGAAGACAACTTCACCACCCTCTAGAAGAAAAAAAAGCTCACCAAAGACTATTCTCGCCAAGTCTCAGGAAATGTGGAGTGTCGATGGTTGCCACGTCACAGATTTACACAGCTGTAATATGCTCACTTTCTCAATGGCTGTATGGTATGGCAATTCTACAGCCCGCGAGAAAAAAACCCCCCCTTGCTGGACACAGTCGTGCACACAGCTTCAAAAATAATTGGCTGTGAACTCCCCCACCAGTTCTGAATTATACCATATCCGCACGCGGCGGAAAAGTTTTTAAATTTTAAAGGACTCCTCACACCCGGCCAACCCCTTATTCAATCATCTCCCTACGGGTAAAAGACTCTGCAGTATTAAGACCAGAACATCTCGCTTCCACAATAGCACTTACCCTGCAGCAGTCCACTTCCTAAATGCTTCACTGATTGTACAAGTACAGTCTCCCCAAGCACATGCACTTCAATTTTTCACTTTAAGTGCGTGGATCATACGGTTGCCTCGACTGAATTATTGCGATATATTTGTCACAGTGTGTTTTTTGTGGAGACTTCTTGTGTGCGTTGTGTGGTTATATGTTTACTTTGTTACGTCTGAGCACACCGGGACAAATTCCAAATCAACTGTACAGTTGGTATGGCAATACATTTTTGAATCTCGAGTCTAGTCTCGGGTGTAATGCCTTTCCATGTCCAGTTTTGCGCACACATACACACACACTCACACTCTCTCCATCACACCACATAAATATGCACATGCACAGACAAACATGCACAAACGCAACACAAATGCACACAAATGCATGCGGGCACAGCTCAGAAACACAAATATATGCACACGACAAACTGGCAACACACATTGCACGCACACACACACACACACACACACACACACACAGAGTTGAGCTGTAAAATAACCTGGGGAAGTCTAGCTTATCAGCCACCTCAGATTTCAACTCTAGATAAGAGGGGTTAAATCCCCAAGACGCCAGCCCACGAGTCCTGGTATAAAAAGTCTTTGATAAGAGTGAGGGGAGCAAGAATAGATGGGAGGAGATAGAACGAGAGAGCGGTGTGTAAACGTTGGGTAAACTGAGCAGAGTGCACGGTGAAAATAAGTTTTGGCAATGGCGATACATAGAAGGAGAGAAAGACAAAGAGGAGCGAAACAGGGAGCGTGGAAACCGTTAAGGAAGAAACAAAGCTGGAACAAGCACCGGCCGGCGTTGTGCGTGGAAGTGGGAAGTCTCTCCGCGTCGCGGACCAACAGGCCGCTTTCCCGGCGGACTGGCGCAGCATGGCGTTTGTGGAGATAATTCCAGCCTCCAGCCTTGACCCAGTGTGGGAAGTGGGGTAGAGGGATAAGGCAAGGTTGTACTCAATCTCCCCTTTATTTATCCACCTGAGCTCTGTCCATGTCTGCCCCCACCCCATACTCCCCCCCCCCACCCCCCCAACCCAAATCCGGCCCACCACGCTCCCTCTCTGCACCTCCCAGAATAGAGTGGCGAGGGTGAGCTGGTGAGCCTGCGATTACACACTGCACGTTTATCAGTTTCCAAGGGTATCGCTATCCCCCCGGAGAGAAGTTGTGAATGCACCGCGCCGGCTGACAGGTGTGGGACAATTTTGAGATTATTTATAATGACGGCTCCACCGCGGAATCTGCTGTCAGAGGCAGCTGTCCCCGAGTCCATGTTACACCGACATACACCAGACCTGGACTGGAGGGCCGCAGATGTAACGTTCAAATGCTTAAAAGAAGAAGAAAGAGAAAGCAGGGAGGTGCTTTAGGTTTTACAAAACACATTGGAGATGTTTATCGAGCTAACGAGTCGCCAACTTTAGTCTACAGACTGTCACGGAGGCAACTTGAGTCATTCCTCATTATTTTAAAGTGATGCGCTGCAGCTCTTCGGGGACGGTGTCACTGTAACTAGGCAACCTTTTTTTTTTTTTTTTTACTTTCCCCAACACCAAAATGGCCGTTAAACCATGAAATGTGTCATTGATTTGCCGTATTTACAAGGTCAGAGAACCTACCTCATACGTCACATTTTGCTTTTGTGAGAGACACAGTATTGGGGCGCCCGGGTGTCGTGGCGGTCTATTCCCCTGCCTATCGACATGAGGATCACCGGTTCGAATCCCCCTGTTGCCTCCGGCTTGGTCGGGCGTCCCTACAGACACAACCGGGCCTTGTATGCGGGTGGGAAGCCTGATGTGGGTATGTGTCTTGGTCACTGCACTAGCGCCTCCACTGGTTGGTTGGGGCGCCTGTTTGGGGGGGGGGGGGATAGTGTGATGCTCCCACATGCTACGTCCCCCTGGTGAAACTCCTCACTGTCAGGTGAAAAGAAGCGGCTGGCGACTCCACATGTATGGGAGGAGGCATGTGGTAGTCTGCAGCCCTCCCCGGGTCAGCAGAGGGGGTGGAGCAGAGACCGGGCCGGCTCGGAAGGGTGGGGCAGTTGGCCGGATACAATTGGGGAGAAAAAGAAAGGGTCTCATTAGGTGGGGGTTATCTACACGTCTACACTGCAAATGCTTTGCAAATGGTGCATGTAACACAATGTAACACAATGGTGCCAACACTCTTGAAGAGTGTTGGCACCATTGTGTTACATTGTGTTACATTGAGTGTTGGCACCATTGTGTTACATTGTGTTACATTGAGTGTTGGCACCATTGTGTTACATTGTATTACATTGAGTGTTGGCACCATTGTGTTACATTGTGTTACATTGAGTGTTGGCACCATTGTGTTACGTTGTGTTACATTGAGTGTTGGCACCATTGTGTTACATTGTGTTACATTGAGTGTTGGCACCATTGTGTTACGTTGTGTTACATTGAGTGTCGGCACCATTGTGTTACATTGTGTTACATTGAGTGTT
The DNA here is from genome assembly GCF_029633865.1 of Lampris incognitus. Classification (NCBI taxonomy): domain Eukaryota; kingdom Metazoa; phylum Chordata; class Actinopteri; order Lampriformes; family Lampridae; genus Lampris; species Lampris incognitus. The sequence continues at coordinate 7,383,543 of NC_079226.1, forward strand.
GGCACAATTGTGTTACGTTGTGTTACATTGAGTGTTGGCACCATTGTGTTACATTGTGTTACATTGAGTGTTGGCACCATTGTGTTACGTTGTGTTACATTGAGTGTTGGCACCATTGCGTTACATTGTGTTACATTGAGTGTTGGCACCATTGTGTTACATTGAGTGTTGGCACCATTGTGTTACATTGTGTTACATTGAGTGTTGGCACCATTGTGTTACATTGTGTTACATTGAGTGTTGGCACCATTGTGTTACGTTGTGTTACATTGAGTGTTGGCACCATTGTGTTACATTGTGTTACATTGAGTGTTGGCACCATTGTGTTACGTTGTGTTACATTGAGTGTTGGCACCATTGTGTTACATTGTGTTACATTGAGTGTTGGCACCATTGTGTTACATTGTGTTACATTGAGTGTTGGCACCATTGTGTTACATTGTGTTACATTGAGTGTTGGCACCATTGTGTTACATTGTGTTACATTGAGTGTTGGCACCATTGTGTTACATTGTGTTACATTGAGTGTTGGCACCATTGTGTTACGTTGTGTTACATTGAGTGTTGGCACCATTGCGTTACATTGTGTTACATTGAGTGTTGGCACCATTGTGTTACATTGAGTGTTGGCACCATTGTGTTACATTGTGTTACATTGAGTGTTGGCACCATTGTGTTACATTGTGTTACATTGAGTGTTGGCACCATTGTGTTACATTGTATTACATTGAGTGTTGGCACCATTGTGTTACATTGTGTTACATTGAGTGTTGGCACCATTGTGTTACGTTGTGTTACATTGAGTGTTGGCACCATTGTGTTACATTGTGTTACATTGAGTGTTGGCACCATTGTGTTACGTTGTGTTACATTGAGTGTTGGCACCATTGTGTTACATTGTGTTACATTGAGTGTTGGCACAATTGTGTTACGTTGTGTTACATTGAGTGTTGGCACCATTGTGTTACATTGTGTTACATTGAGTGTTGGCACCATTGTGTTACGTTGTGTTACATTGAGTGTTGGCACCATTGCGTTACATTGTGTTACATTGAGTGTTGGCACCATTGTGTTACATTGAGTGTTGGCACCATTGTGTTACATTGTGTTACATTGAGTGTTGGCACCATTGTGTTACATTGTGTTACATTGAGTGTTGGCACCATTGTGTTACGTTGTGTTACATTGAGTGTTGGCACCATTGTGTTACATTGTGTTACATTGAGTGTTGGCACCATTGTGTTACGTTGTGTTACATTGAGTGTTGGCACCATTGTGTTACATTGTGTTACATTGAGTGTTGGCACCATTGTGTTACATTGTGTTACATTGAGTGTTGGCACCATTGTGTTACATTGTGTTACATTGAGTGTTGGCACCATTGTGTTACATTGTGTTACATTGAGTGTTGGCACCATTGTGTTACATTGTGTTACATTGAGTGTTGGCACCATTGTGTTACGTTGTGTTACATTGAGTGTTGGCACCATTGCGTTACATTGTGTTACATTGAGTGTTGGCACCATTGTGTTACATTGAGTGTTGGCACCATTGTGTTACATTGTGTTACATTGAGTGTTGGCACCATTGTGTTACGTTGTGTTACATTGAGTGTTGGCACCATTGTGTTACGTTGTGTTACATTGAGTGTTGGCACCATTGTGTTACATTGTGTTACATTGAGTGTTGGCACCATTGTGTTACGTTGTGTTACATTGAGTGTTGGCACCATTGTGTTACATTGTGTTACATTGAGTGTTGGCACCATTGTGTTACATTGTGTTACATTGAGTGTTGGCACCATTGTGTTACATTGTGTTACATTGAGTGTTGGCACCATTGTGTTACATTGTGTTACATTGAGTGTTGGCACCATTGTGTTACATTGTGTTACATTGAGTGTTGGCACCATTGTGTTACGTTGTGTTACATTGAGTGTTGGCACCATTGTGTTACGTTGTGTTACATTGAGTGTTGGCACCATTGTGTTACGTTGTGTTACATTGAGTGTTGGCACCATTGTGTTACGTTGTGTTACATTGAGTGTTGGCACCATTGTGTTACATTGTGTTACATTGAGTGTTGGCACCATTGTGTTACATTGTGTTACATTGAGTGTTGGCACCATTGTGTTACATTGTGTTACATTGAGTGTTGGCACCATTGTGTTACATTGTGTTACATTGAGTGTTGGCACCATTGTGTTACATTGTGTTACATTGAGTGTTGGCACCATTGTGTTACGTTGTGTTACATTGAGTGTTGGCACCATTGTGTTACGTTGTGTTACATTGAGTGTTGGCACCATTGTGTTACATTGAGTGTTGGCACCATTGTGTTACGTTGTGTTACATTGAGTGTTGGCACCATTGTGTTACATTGAGTGTTGGCACCATTGTGTTACATTGTGTTACATTGAGTGTTGGCACCATTGTGTTACATTGAGTGTTAGCACCATTGTGTTACATTGTGTTACATTGAGTGTTGGCACCATTGTGTTACATTGTGTTACCTTGAGTGTTGACACCATTGTGTTAGATTGTGTTACATTGAGTGTTGGCACCATTGTGTTACATTGTGTTACAATGAGCGTTCAGCACTCTAAATGAAAGACTCTGTTAATGTTGTAGCACTGAAAACGTGCCGTGTTGTGTTGCCCTTCCAGAGTCGCGTGTGTTGAATTTATCCGACTGTTGCGTTACGGAAGCACAACTGAAACTGGATGTTTGCAAAATGAAACGGAAACTCCTCATCAGTCTCGATAAACAACAGGCAGTTGTAAGTTTGCCATACGCACGATTAATAAACATGAAGATTCGGCGTTTGTTGATACGCCCAAACATTCTATCTGTCTACAGCAATCGTCTCCCCTCCATAATTATGCTTTTGGAGGGAAACCAGTTTAATATTGCCAACGTATATCTGCTTGTTAAAGCTCTTTAAATATTGAAGAAATGGCTCACAGCTCCGGGTAGCCGCCGACTTCAGGCGGAAGACGCTCGCTCGTCCTCGGGAGCAGGGGAACCTCAGGCCGCTCTGCACTGTGTCTGTATCAAGATGGCGGAGACAAACGCATGTCATGTGTTAAGCGTGGCTGCACCTCGCTGCCGTATTTTTGCTGACCTTCTGGTCGGATGGATGCCCTCGCAGCATCCATCCGACCATTATCCGACCCGCTTATCCTGCTCTCAGGGTCGCGGGGGATGCTGCAGCCTATCCCAGCAGTCGCTGAGCGGCAGGCGGGAAGACACCCTGGACAGGCCGCCAGGCCTTCACAGGGCCCCCCCCCACACACAGATTCACCCCTAGGGATGATTTAGTAGGGCCGAGTCACCTGACGTACATGGTCTTTGGACTGTGGGAGGAAACCGGAGCCCCCGGAGGAAACCCACGCAGACACGGTTGGACGACCCCGGGGCTCGAACCCAGGACCTTCTCGGTGTGAGGCGACCGCATGAACCACCGCGCCACGGCGCCGCTGCCCTCACAGCAACCTTCAACAATTTCAGAAGCCGACTCTCTCTCGCTCCCCACGCCGCTGACGTCACATACCCACCAACTTAATTAATTCTGAGGTCTCAGGGTTTGGTAGTGCGGACAGACAAAGTCATTAAAACGGTTAAGAAAAAAACCCCGCTCCCTTAGGCTAACACGTGGACGGTGAGCCCTTAATGACTCATGGAGAGCGATCATCATGAGTGGACTTACTTTTAACCAGCGGGTTTTTGAGGTTATAAATACTAACAGTGGCCAGACAGGATTAAGAAGTGAGGCGTGCAACTGTTCCCCGCATGTGAATCAGACAACTAGGAGTAAGGGCCCGACACGCCGCCTTGGGAGAGCTGAGAGGACAGAGAAAGTGGGAAGAGAGGTTCAAATGAAGGCAAGAGAGGAGGTGCATGTCCCTAGGGGGAAAATCCACCCTGTACGGTACATCCAACCAGAATTCAAATATGTCAGACCCTGTTTCCACAGCGATCAGCGCCATACGGATCTGTGCACTTGTTGTCGCCTCTGCTGTTGATATCACAGAATTGAAAATCTGTTTGAATTTTTGGCTAAAAGTTATTAACTATTTATTTATTTCTAACTTGAGCTCTTGGGCTATCAAAAACCAAGCCAAATTCTCAGTGCTGGGACACCGCAGTGAAATTATTGAGGAAAAGTGGGGCTGTTTTAACAGAGACCGGCCTTCCAGACCCACAGAATCCCAGAAGGTTCGCTCCATACACAGACAGCACTCAAAACCCCAGAAAACCGTATTTCTAATAACCCGTGTTATCAACAAGACACGACACCTGGAGATCCTTCGAGGGCAGCAAACAAAATGCTTTTCTGGTTTCCTCACAGTGTTTTACCTCTCAAATCCAAAGGAGCCATACTTCATTTTAAGTAGGGGTAAGCAATCCTGTGTGCAGGTTAGCAAGAGTTAGCTATTTCTTTTAAAAACATACTGCGAAGAATCCAAGTACACAGGGCTGTACTCGACGTTTGATTCGATTGGTTACAGTCAAATTTGGGCGGGGCTAGACATCAATTTGGGTAGGGTTAAACGTCAATTTCATTGGTTTGGACTTGGGTTTGGGCGGGTTTAAACAGAGTTGGGGTTAGGGTCAGGGACGGGATTAAACGTTCGATGTTGAACCCATAAGAGCCTCGCGAACATACAGATTGATTGACAGCAAGTAGGGACCAATAGAAACGGCAGCTTGCGAAGAGCTCTCCTGATTGGCTGATAAGGAGCGGGTACAGAGAACATGTTCTGTGTCAGTTTACAGAGATGGGATTTTTACTCGGTGCATCTGTTTCCTTGACAGCTGTCGAGACGTACAAACACTGACCAAATAACACGAAGAGTGTTCCACATGAAAATCGCTGATAGCCACTTAAAGCAATAGGACACGATCGGGCCGTGACGTCAGTCACAGTAACACAGGGCCTCGAGTGTTCTGCTACACAACAGTGAGGAAAACCCAGAAATATACCTGAAAAAATATGTTTTTTTTTAATATTTGCAATTTCCTCCTTCAGAAAATGGGGTTTCCCCACAAGTAGCTTGTTGCTACACAGCCAAGTAACTACATTAGGATCCAAAGTAACTCCACGAATGCAACCCCACACTTTCTGTGTGGTGTTTGCATGTTCTCCCCGTGTCTGCATGGGTTTCCTCCGAGTGCTCCGGTTTCCTCCCGCCATCAGAAAGACCTGCATGTTAGGGTTCATTCCCCTGACCGAGGCAATGGGAAGAAGAGGTGGAGCCGGTCACGGGCGCTGCAGCCGCCCGCTGCTCCTACACAATCATCATCATAATCAGCTCCATAACCTCTGGAGGTCGTAGGAGCACAGCTGATGCCTCAACGACTCTCTTCCACCGTTCCCCATCCGTCGCAGCTCTCCCCGCCACCACTACGCTCATCTGCAGCCATCCTCCCATGTCGTTAACCCAGGTTTTTCTAGGCCTAGTCCCTTCTACCGGGCCTTGCAGGACGTCCTTTGCAAGTGTCCTTTCCGTTCGGCAAACGTTCCCAAAGCAGTTTAATTTCCCTGTTTTTAACCATTGTCGGTAACCTATCATGGTGACCGATAGCTTCCTGCACTCTGTGCAGCGCTTCAGTGTTGGTGACCTGCGCTGCGTATGGGATCTGCAGCATTCTTCTATATGTTCTCAGTTCAAAGGCTTGTATGTTTCTCTCCATAGCTTTTGTTAGGGTCCAGGATTCTGCACCGTGTAGATGAGTTGCCATTATGATGGTGCGGAGCAGTTGCATTTTTGACTTCATTCCAAGGGCTGTGATCTTTCCACATCGTGTCGAGTTGGGTCATTGCACAATAGGATGGGTTAAACGCAGAAGACAAATTTCATTGTAAGGAACTACAATGACAAAATAACGTGGCCTTTTTAAAATTCTGCCAGCATATAAACGAGTTTAGGCAACAATGCTTGTAAATCAACACTTTGTAACTTTGTACTTTGCAGCAACAGTACAAATAACAACATTAATCAACTAAATAACATAGTAAATATGAATCGGACAACATTAGTAAACCTGGCCAGCTAGCCTGCAGCTTTTAAGAGGGAGATTTATTTTGCTGACATATTACTCTGTGCACTACCGTTCAATGTGCGGTTAGACAGGAAGGTGTGCACTGTCTGCAGGAGGTGCATTAGCATTAGCATTAGATTAGCTTGCTCGCTTCACAGGTCGTTCCCCCCAGTGTGCGTCGATTAAGTCGGGCCCGTCTGAATATTTCATGAATACTTTGAAACGTATCCGTTCTGACGTGGACACAAAAGCCACTGAAGTCGACTGTTGACGAGATCAGCAGTTAGAAGCAGGACAATACAGACGTGGCCTCCCGTGACGTTACGGTAAATAACGCACAGCTCTCGGGCCAATCGGATGGCTCGATCGCCAACATGCGCTGTATAGTGCTGAGTTTCAGCATAGTTATGAGCTGGAGAAGGTGTGATTCATGCTGATGTACCAGCCAGGACAGAAGGCAAGCCCGGGTTCGGGAGTTGTCAAGATGTCTTCCGAAGAAACATCATAACGCTGACGTATCAGCACGGGGCAGCGGGGTTTAACCCAGCCCGGTGTTAGCAGAATCGCTACACGATATTGAGTTTTCTGTTGACACGGAGGCGGCCAGGGAAGCCCTCTGACAATCTGCAGATGGAAATGAATGCGGAGTGTTGACACTGCCGGTTCACGACCTTGTGGCCTGTGGCACAACTAATTTAGCCCGCTGTCTTGTTGTTATCAAAAAACAATCCGCTCATTGGAAAACATTTCGAACAGATGGCATGAAACGACGTCAAAGCGATGTTCCAGGCTTGTGTTAGGTCTTTCTGCGACTCTGTGAAAGGGCTCGGATCACTAACCTTTAGACCTAGACTGAGACTGCTTTTATTGGTCATTGCCTCATATGCATGTCTCGTACATACAAGGGAACGACATTACGTTTCGCATGGACCTCAGCGCCACAGACAAACAAATAGCACACAACAAATATTAAAAACAAAAAGTGCATTAAAAACAAGAACGACTTCACGGACCTAAACATCACAAGCACGCCTGACACGGACAGGGGGTAAGACGGTCAGAAAGTCATTTTGTGGAAGGTCTAAGTGTTCGGGCTGTTGAGGGACCTCCCAGCCCGAGGAATGAAACTGTTGCATAGTCTGGTGGAGGCAGCAGGGATGCTCCGGTACCTCCAGCTAAAGGGTAGGAGGGTGAAGCGGATGTGGGAAGGGTGGGTGGGTGGGGTCCTTCCTGATGCTGGGAGCCTTCTGGGTGCCAAAGGTGGCCTGGATGGATGGGAGAGCCGTTCCTATGATGTGTCCAGCTGTCTTCACTAGCCGCTGTAGGGTTTATAGTCGGAGGCCTTGCAGTTCCCACGCCGGACAGCCCGCCGGAGCGCGCTCTCTACGGTCCTCTTCGGTTCTTTCATGCTCTCTGTAAAGCCCATGTCAGCAGGGATGCTCCGGTACCTCCTGCCAGAGGGTAGGAGGGTGAAGCGGATGTGGGAAGGGTGGGTGGGTGGGGTCCTTCCTGATGCTCGGAGCCTTCTGGGTGCCAGAGGTGGCCTGGATGGATGGGAGGGCCGCTCCTATGATGTGTCCAGCTGTCTTCACTAGCCGCTGTAGGGTTTATAGTCGGAGGCCTTGCAGTTCCCACGCCGGACAGCCGGTCGGAGCGCTCTCTCTACGGTCCTCTTCGGTTCTTTCATGCTGTCAGCAGAGATGGTCAAACATGTTCCGCAGGATGCACGGAGGTAAAGACGCGTCACGAGCTTGCTTTTAAACCGGGTACATAAAGGTCAGGCACACGGGACGGGAAACATTGACCCCTCTTTCAAGCCCCTCGCCGAGCCGTGCACAGCCGCCATTACATAATAACGATTTTCCAGCAGGAGGCTGCCGTTTCATCTGCGCGGTTTCTATTTTGAGGAGATAATGCCGTGCTCTGGGCATTCAGGAAAGCGTTTTACCACGGCGTTGCTCTCAGCCGATGTGTGAGACTGCCTCCCCGTCCTCTGCAGGGCTCCGCCGTCTGCACGGCTGCTGGAGATGGAGCGCTTGTCACAGCGCATCAGCACACGGAGATAAGTTGTTTCATCTCGCGCGATATGGGGACCTGTCAAACAAACGTCAGCCGACAACTGGGTCAACGCAAAGCAAACCCCGTTGACTCGTTTGTCTTCTTTCATGATGAAGGAAAAGTTTGGATTTTGATGCAAAAACAAACAAAACAGGCACATCTGTGAGGGACGGGGGACAGAGCTCTGGATATTTCTTTTCTTGCGGGGGCGGGGGCGCTACATCAGGTAAAGACAATAGGAATTGAATGCAATTTCTATCTATTAGGGAATATATATATATACTGCTTTATTGCCTGTCATTACAAGGATAGAGAGAATATTGATATACGGTAAACGTTAAAGCCCTATTTTGCTCATGCAAACATTTTCCAGAACAAAATCAGGAATGTTACTCACAGCTGTTCATATGCAGCATCGTCAGATGAATCTGCATACACTCCGTTTTCTTTTTTTCTAGAAAAAGTGTTGAAGTTTTGTGCGGCTGGTAAGTTACCGTGTGTAATCGAGGTGAGGAGAAGGGGTGGGGGAGTGGCACTTGTTCAACTATTTACTTTTTTTGGGGGGGGGGGATTTTCCTCCCCTTTTCTCCCCAGTTGTATCCGGCCAATCACCTCACTCTTCCGAGCCGTCCCGGTCACTGCTCCACCCTCTGCCGACCCGGGGAGGGCTGCAGACTACCACATGCTTGTCTGTAGGGATGCCCGACCAAGCCGGAGGTAACACAGGGATTCGAACCGGCGATCCCTTTCTTGGTAGGCAACGGACTAGACCGCCACGCCACCCAGCTATGAACTTTTAAGAAAATATCCTGAAATTACAAAACTGACTAAAACGGAAGGAGCCTGCAGAGAGCAATCAGCTCACCGTGGTGTCAGTCCATTAACAGAAGGAGTGCAGTCTGCTGCCCCCATGTTAATGAGACCACTCCAACCTGAAGAGCTTCTTCATACAGAGTGCATTCTGCTGGATATGAATACAGGGTTCATTACCTACAAGTAAAATGCAACTTACAAAATTAGTGTTGTTCACTATATTTTTTGCCTAGAAACCATCAATGGTGTAAATGAAAGTGCTCAACCAATGAGGAGTGGAATGTTAAGATAGATGTAGGGGAAAAAAACAACTTTAAAGCATTTCAGTACAAGCTTGTTTTGTGTTATACTATATATATATATACTATATATAAGCTTGCTTCATGCCATAAGCAATCATCAGCTGTCATATATATATATATATATATATATATATATATATATATATATATATATATATATATATATACACACACACACACACACACACACACATATATATATACACATATATATATATGTATAGTGAACAACACTAATTTTAACACTAACATGTACGTATATAATACTGCATTTTATTTATGACCACTGTTCAAAGCACTCAAGGACACTTCACAAAACAGTTAAAAGCAAAAAGCATTGTATCAGGCATCATCAAATCAAACAAAGCAGGGGTATAAAATGAGAAGTTAGAACATCAGATAGGTATAAAATCCTCACACGATCAAAACCCAGTGTGGGAGTAACCATTAAAGCCGGGATAAGACCAGTTATTTCAGTTTGAAAAGGTGCGTTTTGATAATTCAGTGATTCAGGCAATTCTTTCATGGACAGTACAAGCCTGTTTCATGCCATATGCAATCATTTGCTTGTGGCATGAAACAGGCTTGTACTGTCCATGAAAGAATTACCTGAATCACTGAATTATTCTGCTCCTCGTTTGTTGAGCACTTTCCCTACTGTTGAGTGTTTCATTTAAGTTATATATACACAAATAAACATTTTATCTAAAGGCACCTTTCGTGACACTCAAGGTCACCTTACATCAAATACAATAAAACAAAGCAGTGAAAAAAAACCATTAGTGCAATCAACAATAAAACACAATAAGCAACAGAGCATATATCAGCAGGAGTAAAGAAAAAAAGATGAGTGTGATGCTGTTAAAGTGAGCATGCTGGTTTAAAAAGGTGGGTTTTAAGAGCAGTTTTGAATTACGCAATGGAGTCCAGTTAGTGGATGTGACGGAGGAATCGAGTTCCAGAGTTTGGCTGCAACATAGGAGAGAGCCCTTGCACCCATTGTGCCGAGGTTGATGACTGGTAGTGCCAACAGACCTGCTGGTGAAGACCGCAGGGAGCCAGATGGAGTGAAGGACGTATGTGAGATAAGCAGGGGATAGATTATGAAGAGCTTTGAATGTTAATAATACAATTTTAAAATTAATCCACTGTGACTCAGGAAGCCAGTGTAATTGAATCATCAGGGGAGCTACATGACCAGTGGACTTTGAACGTATAATTATCCATGCTGCAGAATTCTGAATGAGTTGAAGTGAATAAGTTTGAATAAGTTTGTTGGGGATGCCTGCCAGGATCGCATTGCAGTAGTCAATGCGTGATGTGACCGAAGCATTGACTAAGACTTCCGTGGAGTGTTGTGTTGAAGCAGGGCGTAGTCTGGGGGTGTTTCATAGATGGAAAAAGGTAATCTGGGAGACATTGTTTATATGACTGGAAAAGGAAAGGGTATACTATCTAGGATAACACCAAGGCTCTTAGCCTGAGTGGAGGCAGGTATGGTGGCTCCAGAAGTGGGAAGTGAGCAAATATTAGTTTTTTAAAGTGCCAATGAGTAGCTATTTTAGTACTGTTGAATTTCAGATAACTGTTAGTCATCCATATCTATATACCATGGAGACAAGCACTGAGGGTACTGGATGGGAGAGTGGATGTGGAGTTAGTGGACATATAAAGCTAGCTGTGTATCATCAGCATAGCAGTAGAAATGGATACCACAGTGATGGAAGATGTTTCTAAGAGGGAGGAGGTAAATGATAAACAGGAGTGGCTCCAACACTGAACCCTGTGGAACTCCACGAGGAACTATCAAACTTTCTGACTAGTAATTCTGAATTTGTAATAATGTGTCCCATCTGAAAGGTAGGAAGCAAACCACTGATACACAATGCCCCCAACTCCAATGCTAGCCGGACAATCCATGGGAAGTTGATGGGATATAGTAGTATTAAAGGCTATGGTGAGGTCAAGGGGGATGAGGATAGCAAGTAGGCAGGAGTCAGCTGCATGAAGAAGGTTATTAGTGAACTTAACCAGAACTGTTTCTTTGCTATATTTGGGGTGAAAGCCAGATTGGAATTGTTCAAAGAGATTGTTGTTATCAAGGTAGCTCTGGAGTTGAGATGCAACGATCCTCTCAAGGATTTTGGTGATGAATGGTAAATTGGAAATAGGCCGGTACTTGTTTTGGTCAGTAGAATCTAAGTTAATTTTTTCAGAGTTGGTCTGATTATGGCAACCTTCAGTGAACTGTACCCGTGGACAGAGAGGAGTTGATGATAGAGGTTATAAGGGAGATGATAGAGGGCAGGCATGTTTTAACTAGGGTTGTGGGAATTGGATCAGGTGACATATGGAGGTACTAGACTTAGTTAATAAGTTCAGAAATGTGAAAAATTGGAAGACTGAAGTCACATAGGACAGTGGACGGGGGCAGGTTCATGGTACTTGCTGATGATAAGTCAGTCTGCAGGATGTTAGCAGAGGGCAGCTGCTTGTGAATGGTACTAATTTTGGAGTTGAACAACTTTAAAAAAGCAGAGCATTGTTCATTAGAAAGGTTACGGTTCATATTGGTTTCAGGTGGATTTAGCAAACTTTTAACTGTGAAGAAGGGAGTTCCAGTATTCCCTTCAACTATACTGATGATATTTGCATAATGGGATGTTTTAGTTGTTGAAAGAGCATTTTTGTAATGGAGTATATGATCTGAATACATTTGTTTGTGAACAGCAAGTCCAATCTTGGTGCAAAACCCCTCAAGGCGCTGACCTATAGCCTTGAGCTGACGTAATTCAGGTGTGTACCAGGGAGCAGTATGGGCAAATGAGAGAACCCGTGTTTTCAGGGGGGCTAAAGTATCAAGCGCAGAAGATAAAACATTATTGTAGTAGTCCATAAGATCAGGGAGTGAGGAGGTGGGAGCAGGAATGGGGATGGGGGTAATTAAACTGCTGAGATCATCTGGATTAATATCTGATGTTGTGGTATGGTATGGAACGATGCGCCCTTGATTTACTGAGCAGTAGGCTGGTGTTGAATAACACAGCTTTATGGTCAGAGATGGCAGTTCAGCAGAGGTGATGTTATATGGTGCGATGCCGGAACAGCAAACTAAGTCTAGGATATGACCCTTGGTGTGGGTGGTAAAGTTGACATATCGCATTAGATCCAAGCAATCTAAAATTGTTTTAAAATCTTCAGTGAACATATTGTCAGCGTTATCAGAAATGAACATTTACATACCCCATTAGGATTGCATTCAGAGATGTTGCACTAAGGGTGATTAAAACTGTCGAGAGTTCAGGGATAAAAATATTCGATGCCTTAGGTGGTCTGTACAGAGCAGCAACAATGATGGGTGTAGGTCCACGGAACTTAACAGCAAGCAGTTCAAAGGAAGACTGATCAGGTAGAGAGTGGTGTTAGTTTTATACGATCGCGATAGGTCAGGGCAAGGCCACCTCCTCTGCCCGAGGCCTGAGGTTTGCATATGTAAAAAAAAATAAATCCTGGTGAAGTTGCTGAATTTAGTTGTAGAAAGTCGTTCTTTAACTGCCAGGCTTCCGTGAGCCATAAATAGTCCAGTTTGTGCTTTGTGATGAAGTCATTGACCAGAGGGGTTTTGGTGGTGACAGATCAGGTGTGGTAGAGGGCAAACGTATGCCAGGTCGTGTGCGTATAAACAGCTGATTTAACTAGCAAAGCTAGCACACTGTGGTCTACATGCTGGTTATGTTGTAATATGTCGTGTGCATGAGAGGCCGGGTGCCTAATAATAGTCTGTATGGGGAAAAGTCCCAGTAAGAGGGTTGATGACAGATGAGGCCAGCGGGGGGAGCGAGCCGGCAAAACAGTACTGTGGGGTGCCAGCGTAGGTGGAAAGGGAGGTTCTGAGGAGGAAGTGTGGGATGTAAACAGACTGTAGGGCCACCCATTATCCAAACCGCTTATCCTGCTCTCGGGATCGCGGGGATGTTGCAGCCTATCGCAGCACTCATTGGACAGCAGGTGGGGAGACACCCTGTAGGGGGTCTCCCCTGTGTGTGTGTGAATACAAAGAATATCATGTATGCACATACATTATATTACAATATACATCCAAGTTATTGAAGATTTGAGTATCCAGACTACCATCCAGTTATTAAATCCCAATTTAAAATTGTAATTACCATCATTTTGTGCCATTAATCATTTTTCTAGAAGTGGGTGTCCTTTTATCACGTATGGTCTTTATCTCATGGAAAGAAAGCGAAACAACAGTCTATACCGCCGTTTCTGTACTGGCCATGTCCCATTGTGTGAGTGAGTGTGAATGCAGGGCGTCGCTCCCATCAGGTACAAGTAAAGGCCATGCAATCTCCAGGCTGCTGAAAGTAACCCAGACAGCAAAGAATCCTTGGCCCAAATATGGCCCGCATCTGCAGTTATCTGACGGCCCACATTTGGCCTTGAATGACGGCGTTGACTCAGGGTGAGTGTGGCTGCCTCAACTCGGCCACACTTGGGCCACATCTGGCCCACACAGTATGTGCTGTAACCCAAGTCAAGCCCGGCTCATTACATTTGGGCCACGTCTGGCCCGCGCAACAGTTGCCAGTGCCGTAACTGAGCCATAAGTACCAAAAGTGCCCCAGATTAGGCCCAAATGTGTCTGCTATGTGGGAAGAGTCTGAATCCGCCACTCACACTGTGTGAACGGGGCAGGAAATGAGACGGCGGCCGAGTTCTTCTTTTAACTGGTCTGCTCCTGTCGAAGGGCTTACTCCAAAGGTATCGACTGGAAGCGTTTCCTTTACGAACGAGAGACTCTCGCGTGGTGGTTTTGGTGTGGCGGCTGCGGCGCACGAATCCTTCGGCCCCGTTCGAAATCAATATCACGCAATCTGCTTTCCAAACGGCCTCCTTTGCAGAATGAAAGCAAATGTTTTATTATTAAGAAGAGCGCTTTCTGCAGGTCCCCCTGAGGGACTTCCCAATCTAGCTGATGCTGTTCATTTGAAGTTGCACACCACGCAGCACACGTCGAGCTGTAAAGCTGCAGAATTGTAAAAACAACACCAAAAAGTTTGCAGAACCACCGGAATAACGGAAAAGAACCGGTAAAGCAAGTCGATAAAGTTGACTTTTACATGCACGGCTCATCGCGGCTACACACCGACAACCATTTATTTCCCCCACGTAACAATCCGCCAGTTTATTTTGGGCTATCTGGGAGCGGGCATACGATCAGCAATAATAACTCAGTTTTTGGGGAATGAGGTCAGAGAAATGTCACATCAAACGAAGCAAATTCCTGTCCCCATGTATAATTCCAGGATTAAATGGGGTGACGGTTCCAGGTAAACAGCATTAGCAACTGACACAAGAAATTAACAGTGACTAATGGTGAAAAGAAAAAAATGGCCGTTGCTCAGTTGTCACACAGGGTGTGAGTTATTATGACATTAGCATAGCCTCTTATCAGGAGACGGCAGAGTGAATAGACGCCGGCTGTGTTTACAGGTGTACCCGGGCATGCCTTTAAGCGGTATTCAAATGGGATAAGCTTTCCCTGGGGGAGGTCCAGTAATCTTTTACCGCTATGTGTATAAATCCCGAGCACCATTCACACGGGATGAAGGATCTCTGCGCCGTAGCTTTACAAATTATTCCTCGAGGCCCGAGATGTAAGACATCATTATCTACACTTCTGCTTAAACGCTCGTGCCGGCTGGAGTGTTTGTCAGCCTGCAAAAACACAACACGTAATCACACGGTGCGGATATCAACTGGAACCAGAGCTCGCGCTCTCGAGCGGCATTTGGGTCTGCTGGAATGCACGGTGGACTTGTACAGGATTTACGCAGCTCGCTCTACATTTACTTCACGTTGGGCAGCTGTGAATAGTAATCAATTAATAATGTGCTACTTAGGAGCTCGCACATCACACTTGCTAACTTCTGTAGTCTAACAACATAAATCAACGCCTTGTGATTTAAAAAAGCATTTTTTTAGCCCCCACCCCCGTACCTGGCCAATTACCCCACCCTCCCGAGCTTTTCCTGGTCACTGTGAGGAGTTTCGCCAGGGGTATGTTGCATAGGGGAGGATCACGCTGTTCCCCCCAGTTCCCCCTCCCTCCCTCCCCCGAACAGGCGCCCCAACTGACCAGAGGAGGTGCTAGTGCATCGACCAGGACACACACCCACATCCGGCTTCCCACGCTGCTTCACCCCCTCTGCCAATCCAGGGAGGGCTGTTTCACCAGGGGGACACAGCGCATGGGAGAACCATGTTATCCCCCCAGTCCCCCCTCCCCCCCCTAACAGGCACCCTGACCGACCAGAGGAGGCGCTAGTGCAGCCACCAGGACACACACCCACATCTGGCTTCCCTCCTGCAGGCACGGCCAATTGTGTCTGTGGGGACACCCGACTAAGCCGGAGGTAACACGGGGATTCAAACCAGCGAGCAACAGAATAGACCGCCATGCCACCCGGACGCCAGGGTGGTTTTGAAATACCTGTTAAGTATAGCATTACAAGAGACACAAAAGAAAATGTAAAAAAAAATAATGAGGTGATAATTTAGACCTGACGTTTCTGGACCCGGAGGTTAAGTTTGGACATAAAGTAGCCCTGAAGGGTTCCGGTTCGGGCAAGAGTTCTGCTGTAGGTGGTCTGGTCCGGCAATTTAGGAGGCCTTTAGATGCAAAGGGAGGTGCTGCTAGACACAACAGTCCCAGTGCAACAGTTATGAATGCGGTTCAAGCCACCTGCCAGTGTTAACAAGTCATTACGAGCGCCCTTCTTGCCATTCACGTAATTACTATTTACAGATACTCATTATGTCTCCAGCCGATTCAATTATTAATCTGCCTAATCTGCTTATTATTAATATTAATGGATTTAAAGGGCGGCCGTCGTTTGTAACGGTGCTGGGCAGGACCTGGTCCATTAAGCCCATGCAGCCTGAGAAGGGCTTTGGTGGGTTTGTGTAGGGGACCGGCGTGAAGCTGCATCATTAGCCTCCCTCTTCCAGCCAATACACCTCTCTTGTCCGTGTAATCTGCTGCTCTCACACCTTTCTCCCTGCTGCTGTGTCCTTCCCCCTGTGGGGGCTACACACGAGCACACGACAGCTTCTCTTTATAACCATGTTTCCACAACAGACAGGAGACATCCGGTTGCCAGGAGACACAGGCCGCAAGATCTTCTCCGCCTCCACTCCTCCTCCTTAGTACGATGTGGCTGCCAGCGGCTTTTCCAGGCGAGCAATGTGCTCTTTATGCTCCACATCGTTAATATGACATCAGTGGCCGAGGTTATGAACTGAGTTTTCTGCCCTAAAATACCGAGCATCATGGTCCTCCACCGTTAATACCGAGCACCATGGTCCTCCACCGTTAATACCGAGCACCATGGTCCTCCACCGTTAATACCGAGCATCATGGTCCTCCACCGTTAATACCGAGCACCATGGTCCTCCACTGTTAATACCGAGCACCATGGTCCTCCACCGTTAATACCGAGCATCACGGTCCTCCACCGTAAATACCGAGCATCACGGTCCTCCACCGTGAACGAAACAAACACCTCCATTCACACCTCCAACATTCATCACCATCTAATATACATTTATACATATGAGAGACTGATAGATAGATAGATAGACAGACAGACAGACAGACAGACAGACAGACAGACAGACAGACAGACAGACAGATAGATAGATAGACGGATAGATAGATAGATAGATAGATAGATAGATAGATAGATAGATAGATAGATAGATAGATAGATAGATAGATAGATAGATAGATAGATAGATAGATAGATAGATAGATAGATAGACAGACAGACAGACAGATACATAGACAGAGAGACAGACAGACAGACAGACAGACAGACAGACAGACAGACAGGCAGATAGATAGATAGATAGATAGATAGATAGATAGATAGATAGATAGATAGATAGATAGATAGATAGATAGATAGATAGATAGATAGACAGACAGACAGACAGACAGATACATAGACAGATAGACAGACAGACAGACAGACAGACAGACAGATAGATAGATAGATAGATAGATAGATAGATAGATAGATAGATAGATAGATAGATAGATAGATAGATAGATAGATAGATAGATAGATAGATAGATAGATAGATAGATAGATAGATAGATAGATAGTCAATTTAGGGAGATGTAACGATTCAATATTAACACGCATTGTCTTTCATTGGTATTGTATGGGGGTGACATTTGCAGATTGTCGTATCGTGATCACTATTTACTTTGGTGTAAATTGATAATAAGACAACCCGTTACCTATGGTTTCTCACTAAATGAGGTGTGAACTATCTGAGGGAGTATGATGTGAAAACTGGTTTTGGTTTGATATTATACTTTATGTTACCGAACAGTTCAGTGGACATCACAGAAGGGTGAGCCAGGTCACCTGGACACATGGTTACTGACAGACACATTTCATCACTCATCAAATTGACGCCGGTACCCCCCCCCCCCCACTGTGGCACTGAAGACGTCACTTAGGTGAGTGATGAAACGTGTCTGTCAATAAGCGTTGCGTCCAGATGAACTGATTCACCTTTCTGAGATTTTCTTACCTGCATTACTGAGCATGCATAAAGACAGCCCGGTGGACAAAGACAGCCTGGTGGACAAAGACAGCCCAGTGGATAAAGACATGGCATTCTACTTTCTACTCGATGGTTGTCTGTCTGATAAAACAGCCAGATTTATGGGTCAGTGCACAATTGAAAACCAGGCCATGTGCAGGTTTTATTTCTCTTTGTTTAGTCAAAACGATGTGTACCAAACATAGCTTTAACTACCTACTGTCAAGATGTTATGGAGGAAAGATAATGATGCATCTCTCTCTCTCACTCTCACTCTCTCTCTCTGTCTGTCTGTCTGTCTGTCTGTCTGTCTGTCTGTCTGTCTGTCTGTCTGTCTGTCTCTATCTCCCTCCTGCTCTCTGTCTGTCTGTCTGCCTCCATCTCTCTCTCCTGCTCTGTCTCTGTCTGTCTGTCTGTCTCTCTCTGTCTCTATCGCTCTCCTGCTCTCTCTGTCTGTCTGTCTCTATCGCTCTCCTGCTCTCTCTCTGTCTGTCTGTCTCTATCTGTCTGTCTCTATCTCTCTCCTGCTCTCTCTGTCTGGTTCTCTCCTGCTCTCTCTCTCTGTCTGTCTCTATCGCTCTCCTGCTCTTTCCGTCTGTCTCTATCTCTCTCCTGCTCTCTCTCTCTGTCTGTCTCTATCACTCTCCTGCTCTCTCTCTCTGTCTGTCTCTATCTCTCTCCTGCTCTCTCTCTCTGTCTGTCTCTATCTCTCTCCTGCTCTCTCTCTCTGTCTGTCTCTATCTCTCTCCTGCTCTCTCTCTCTGTCTGTCTCTATCACTCTCCTGCTCTTTCTGTCTGTCTCTATCTCTCTCCTGCTCTCTCTCTCTGTCTGTCTCTATTGCTCTCCTGCTCTTTGTGTGTCTCTATCTCTCTCCTGCTCTCTCTGTCTGTCTGTCTCTATCGCTCTCCTGCTGTCTCTGTCTGTCTCTATCTCTCTCCTGCTCTCTGTGTGTCTCTATCGCTCTCCTGCTCTCTCTCTCTGTCTGTCTCTATCTCTCTCCTGCTGTCTCTGTCTGTCTCTATCTCTCTCCTGCTCTCTGTGTGTCTCTATCGCTCTCCTGCTCTCTCTCCTGCCTGTCTGTCTCTATCGCTCTCCTGCTCTCTCTCTCTGTCTGTCTCTATCTCTCTCCTGCTCTTTCTGTCTGTCTCTATCTCTCTCTCTGTCTGTCTCTATCTCTCACCTGCTCTCTGTCTGTCTGTCTCTATCGCTCTCCTGCTCTCTGTCTGTCTGTCTCTATCTCTCTCCTGCTCTTTCTGTCTGTCTCTATCTCCCTCCTGCTCTCTGTCTGTCTGTCTCTATCTCTCTTCTGCTCTGTCTGTCTGTCTCTATCTCTCTCCTGCTCTCTCTGTCTGGTTCTCTCCTGCTCTCTCTGTCTGTCTCTATCGCTCTCCTGCTCTTTCTGTCTGTCTCTATCTCTCTCCTGCTCTCTGTCTGTCTGTCTCTATCGACTCCTGCCTGTCTGTCTCTATTGCTCTCCTGCTCTCTCTGTCTGGTTCTCTCCTGCTCTCTCTCTCTGTCTGTCTCTATTGCTCTCCTGCTCTTTGTGTGTCTCTATCTCTCTCCTGCTCTCTCTCTGTCTGTCTGTCTCTATCGCTCTCCTGCTCTCTCTGTCTGTCTCTATCTCTCTCCTGCTCTCTGTGTGTCTCTATCGCTCTCCTGCTCTTTCTCTGTCTGTCTCTATCGGTCTCCTGCTCTCTGTCTGTCTGTCTCTATCGCTCTCCTGCTCTCTCTCTGTCTGTCTCTATCTCTCTCCTGCTCTCTCTGTCTGTCTGTCTCTCTCTGTGTCTCTATCTCTCTAGTTGTCTCTGTGTCTATCAATCTCCTGCTCTCTCTCTCTGTCTGTCTCTATCTCTCTCCTGCCCTCTGTCTGTCTCACTCTCTGTGTCTCACTCACTCACTCTATCTGTCTGTCTCTATCTCTCTCCTACTCTCTCTCTGTCAGTCTGTCTGCCCCCGTCTCTCTCTCACACTCACTGTCTGTCTGTCTCTCTCACTCACTCACTCTATCTGTCTGTCTCTATCTCTCTCCTACTCTCTCTCTGTCTGTCTGTCTGTCTGTCTGTCTGTCTGTCTGTCTGTCTGTCTGTCTGTCTGTCTGTCTGTCTGTCTGTCTGTCTGTCTGTCACTCTCTCTGTGTGATTGTGTGTGATTGTGTGTGTGTCTCTCTCTCAACAAAAGAATGTAGAATTGAAAGTGGATGGTAATGGCGTGCTTCCTTTATTCAGATTAAGTTGAGTTTAATCAAGTTCTTCCTGGATCAAACGATAGAAAACTTCAAATCATGGAAACGTCATAGACTCTGATTCTCTCAGCGTGGTGCTAATCACGTTCTAGATTCATGTGAAGAAATAACAGCAAAAAAAGAAGAAACAACTGTTTTTTAGAAACGTCAAGCTGTTTCTGTTTTTGTGCAAAGCATTATTTTGAGGGAAAAAGACAAAAACAAACAAAAAACAAACAAAACAAAAAGCAAAAACACACAAATAAAAACAGGAAGAGGACAAAACAAAAAGCTCAACTGTCCAGTTTCTAGTTCTGCCGAGTCCAACCTGCTCCTCAGGGCCTGTACGGCTGTTGCCTCCGCACCTGCAGGGGGCGACTGTGAGCATCGTCTCCAAAATCAGTGGCCAGATAAGAACATTGGCCATCTTCAACATGGCGCTGTAAGCCCTGTTGTCCTCCTCCAAGTTTGCACTTTGTATCTGCCAATCACCCCACTCCTCCACGCCATCCCAGTTGCTGCTCCACCCCCCCTGCCAATCACCCCACTCTTCCACACCGTCCCAGTGGCTGCTCCACCCCCCCTGCCAATCACCCCACTCCTCCACGCCGTCTCAGTCGCTGCTCCACCCCCCCTGCCAATCACCCCACTCTTCCATGCCGTCCCAGTTGCTGCTCCACCCCCCCTGCAAATCACCCCACTCTTCCACGCCGTCCCAGTTGCTGCTCCACCCCTATCTGCTGATCCGGGGAGGGCTGCAGACTACCACATGCCTCCTCCCATACACGTGGAGTCGCCAGCCGCTTCTTTTCACCTGACAGTGAGGAGTTTCACCAGGGGGGCGTAGCACATGGGAGGATCACGCTATTTCCTCCAGTCCCCCCCCCCCCCCCCGAACAGGCGTTCTGACTGACCAGAGGAGGCGCTAGTGCAGCGACCAGGACACATACCCACATCTGGCTTCCCACCCACAGACACGGCCAATTGTGTCTGTAGGGGACGCCCGACCAAGCTGCAGGAAACACGGGGATTCGAACCGGCGATCCCCGTGTTGGTAGGCGACGGAATAGACCGCCACGTCAAGCCACTCAGGCGCCCCCTGAGTTTGCTTATTTTTCATGACACAGAAAACATCAATAACTTCAGAGGTGGCCTGGCTTTCTTGCATCTGCTTGCCGTTGCACCAGTGTTCGTCCTGGTCAAAACGGTTCAGCAGCGGGGTCGGGAGACCGGAGAGAGTCTCTAACCATGGCAACGACGACTGGCAGCATCACAGAAGCTGACTCCATGGTCCAGTGGATGACTAATGATTTATTAATGAGAAAAACGGATTCTAGCTTTAAAAAGTCAGACAGGGCAGAAGACAAAAAGAAAAAAAGACAACTCCCGCACAAACCTCCACATCCACCTCCGCTTTTGTACTGGGAGCTTGTTAGTGAAATGGTCTTTTTACTATCAAGAGGCAACACAGAGAAGCTCCCTCAGAGGCGCCACATACAGAAGAGCGAGTTAGGTGCCATAAGAAGCTCTGAAGAGGACAGGTATGATATATTTCACAAGTGCCGATCGACCCGATGAAACGAACCCCACCAGCAGGAAGAGAGAGAAAAAAAGGATGGATAGACCCAAGGCCAGCCACCCTGAAGCTCAGAAGAGAGATCATCAGATTCCTTCCCTCGTCTTGTAAATAGCACCTATGTCACACCAAAGACGGTCTAACAAGCCCGGCAGGTCACATGCCATCTTTTGTCGCTCGTCAGCGCGCTGCTTTTCCCCTCCGCGGCGTGAAAGGAGAAGCCTCCATTTCTCAGCCACACCGCAGCCCTCATTAGACTGCCTCTGACACCACTTGATTGCAGTTTGTTTGGTTCGACAGGCCCGCGCCGCTCCACCCCATCCCCTCGCTCCACCCCGTCCCCTCGCCGTCTTTCTTGTGAGGATATTCAGGGAATCGGCGCGGCCGGCTCGCCACCTAGCTCTCATCTCGGCGGGGAGCCTCCTCGGTTTGGATTCTTCACAGGGAGACTCGGAGGGAGAACGGACTGTGATCCGTGAAACATCACGGTGATTCTGTTTCCCTAACGCCAAACAACCCCCTGTTTCACTACACGCTGCAGAAGAATCAACAGCACTTTCAGCAAGACAGTTTCCTCTCCGGAAATGTAAAGAAGAGTTGGTGTTTTGCAGCAGGAGTGACGTTCTCGAATTCTCTCCGGCTCTCAAACCCCTGCCCCCCTCACCCCCAACCTCCCCCGACGGACCGTCATGCAACATTAACGCGATGGTGAGCGATGCTCGTCGCTAAGATGTTCATTAGCCATGCAGCAATATGTTTTGCATCTGCTAATACCATTTTTCTCTGCGGGCCCCAAAACGGCTCCTACTCCCTCCACATAAATCACAGCCGGGGTGTTCGGCCCCGTGTTGTAATTCATATCATTTTCGCATAACCGTAACTCATGCTGTTACCGTAATTAGTTAAGCGTGTTTAATCAAACGCAAAATTGATCCCTGGATAAAGCAGTGCTTCAAAGAATGCCCCCTCCCTGACAGCGGCTCCGTCACCCGCTCATTTGTAACGGCGTGGCGTTGAAGACTTCGGCGGCGGGTGGGAAAAGGGGAAGCAGTGGGCGGTCTGGGGGGGGGTAGCGCAGCGACCCAACGCACGCACGCCCCTTATCAATAATGCCCTTTCTGCTTTGTACCGCGCACCTCCGAGGATAACGGAGGAGCGCTGATAGCAAGGGAGGGATGGCCAGCTTGCCAAGATAAAGAAAGACGTATGCAGGCCATTATGAGCCCTGCAATCTCCCAGAGACGACTCTCAATACGGCTCCCCTCGCCTCGGCCTCTATTTCAACATCACTTCCCCTCACTCCTGCTCTCGCTCTGTGTCTCTATCCGTGTCAAAACACTCAAAGCGCTAATTAATTAGCCCCACGAGGCCTGTATGAGCCACAGATAAGAACTCCCCAACTCCCCCCTCAAAACCATGCTGCTGTGCTTACTTTAGCAGATCTTCAGATGTTGTGACCCGCTGAGCCGAGGCCTCCGCTCCTCTTTGTGGCTTTTGCAGGAGGTGCAGCAGCAGTGGCGGCTGGTAGCTAACATTTTTATTTTTTTTGGGGGGGGGGGCGGTGCAATGTACCTTGGTGCAGCACACCTGACAGCTATTTTAATGTCCACACAGTCACAGAGTTATCAAGAAGGACAATGTAGCCTATAGAGTTTATCAGGGTTCGTAGACGGTGGATGATTGACAGTCGAGACGAGGCGTCGTGGTGGGTATGATCATGATTGACAGCTACAAGAATTGTCCAATCACATTAGATCAAAAAACATTAAAACAATACCAATTCACTGCCAATAAAAGTGGGCGTGTCTGGGGCAGCACAGAAGTGCGCCCCCTGGAAAATCTGAAGAAACCAATCAGAAGGGTCCGCGGTGGTGTAGCGGTCTAAGCATCGGCGTTGTGTCGATGCAGTTGCCCACTGGGGACCGGGGTTCGCGCCCCGGTCTCGTCAGATCCGACTACGGCCGGACTCGATGAAGCAGCAATAATTGGCAACGCTGTCTTCGGGAGGGGGGCGGAGTCGGCTTGTGTTCGTCACATGAATGCGTCTCTGTGTGTGTCAGAAAAAGCAGTGGTTCGGCCTGGAGTCGCCTTGTCATGAAAGTGGCGAGGCGACTCCTTCGAGACTGCCGGCCGGAGAGACGCAGTTGGCGAACGCATGCAGTACGAGGGTGGGGGTTTGAACCAAAATAGGGATCAACTGGCCACTAAATTGGGAGAATTGGGGAAAAAACAGAAATAAATGTAAAAAAAAAGAAACCAATCAGACAGCAGCTTCTTCAGGTCACCTGCTCACCACAAGTTTGAGGGCTTACATAAGGTATGGTTTGGCCGGCAACCCCTACACCCAGGAAGTATATGTATTCAGACAGGAAGTATATGTATTCAGACAGAAATCAACCAAACACCATTTGTACCAATATTCAATGCTGCTGACAGGCCCTCACAGACTGACTAACACTTTTATATTGAACATGTTTAAGTAAATTTTCATCTCTTGATATTTGAGGCGGGCGGTGCCCCGGCGCCCTGGCACCCTGTACTGGCCAGCCGCCACTGTACAGCAGTATTGTCTCCTCAAAGGAGCTCTGCCCAGGGCATATAAAATGACCATACTGGCATTTCTGCATGTTCTGCCTATTAGGCTACTACAAATCATGTACAGTTCACAGTACGGTCGAATATCTTACAAAGCATGCCCTAGTTCTGCACATGCTTGACTGCGTTTTTCCTTTTCCTGCAACTCACAGTTGGACCGAACTACCTGAAGAAATTAGATTTGCCCCAAACATGAGTACATTTAAATCCAGGTTAGAAATGTTTGATGTTTACCAACGCATTTCTCTAGATAACCCTTTAACTCTGCTTGATTATTCTTTTTCATACTTATTCTGTTTTACGCTGATCCTTTAATGTCTTTTTAATACTTTAATCTTGTTCTTTTAATATTTTCTGTTATTTGATTTTTTTTTATCTTGCTCTGTATCTCTTTTTAATGCCTTTTTATTCCTTTGTGAGAGGCACTTTGAATTGCCTCCGTGCGTGAAATGTGCTACATAAATAAACTTGTCTTGCCTACCTTCCAGGCAGCCATTAGTTTCCATTCATTTCAGCAGAGCATGAAAAATAACTTGCAGAGACGCGAAACTTGCACAAGATAGGTAATCCATCACGGTGAACGGTTAATCGCCATAATTTGGTTGTCAAAGTTACATTATAGCTGTGGGACTATACAGCTGAAGGTGGGGATTGATTTGAGAAATTATCTGGTGTGTTACAACACGTTCGAGGACAGAAGCAGAGGTGGAAAACCTGTCTTCAGAAAGTAGAAGTATTAACCGTGTAGTATTTGCTCCACCCACAGACTAAACCAGCTGATTTCACGAATTAGTTCTCCTACCTGGCTGAAGTGTTGTGCTAATTGGAATTAGCTGGTTTAGTGCATGGGTGAAGCAAATACACCGTCGGCGTTGTAGAGGCTCCGTCGTGAATTGACATTTTTTGTCTAGTTTTTGGCCACTATTTTACGCCACACTTTTAGATCCTGGTCTTAATTTCGACAGCTGCCAGCTTGATTAGGTTCATTTTTAGCCCGCTGGCTAGACTGGCCAGTCACTTTTTATTTGAGGATTTTAAGCTTTTTTGCACTTTTATGGAGTCTTATGCCAATTTTCTTGCCAATTGCTTGACAACAAACATGGCCGTGTGTGTGGATTGCCGTCCTACCTTTGCACAATTACCCGACTGCAGGCTGAACTCAGGGAGAAGGACAAGTTCGCCCCGGACCTATCATCCGCGGCCACAGCGCAGTCAAGACACCGCCCCCTCCTGGGCAAGAAGAGGGGCGCCAGCCCGTCCTGCCCCCCAGACCATACAGCGTTGGCCCAGGACAACGACACCACTATTCTGGTCTGGAGGTGAAGCGATCCGCTCTACCGGCCTCTCTACCCTGGGATGTGTAGCTCAGCCTTGGAGCAAAACCTAAGACCCAAGTTTGCTCAACGCCATCCACCCCAGAGCCTTGGGTCCAGGTTAAGAACAGTAAACACCGCCTCCAACCTCCAGCTTGGAAATAAATTTCAAGTCTTGGAAAATCTGACCTCCCCAACTCCCCAAGTACATCCTGATCCGGCGGGCTGTCCTTCCTCGGCTGCTCCGTCTGACCTTCCAGCAAATGGATTTGACATTCTGGACAACAGAGGCTTCCCTCCGCTGACCAGTGAGTCGCATCCAGGAGCGGCACGCTCACCATCGGCTACTGCTCACCACCCCGGATCCCGAAAAGAAACCTCATCCGTTTGACGTAGATTATTGAAGGAGGCAGTGTCCAAACACTCTGCCGGCTCTAAACTGGCCACTGGTGGCATCCCCCCTGGTGCCGTTTCCCCCAC
The DNA here is from genome assembly GCF_029633865.1 of Lampris incognitus. NCBI lineage: Eukaryota > Metazoa > Chordata > Actinopteri > Lampriformes > Lampridae > Lampris > Lampris incognitus. The sequence continues at coordinate 7,409,574 of NC_079226.1, forward strand.
ACTGGCTGGGAGCCCCCATCCACCGGTCTATGATGGTCGGGTGCGCTCTTCTACTGCACCCATTCCACAGCCACCTTCTGTTGTGGTTGTGGGTGACTCTATCATCAGGGACATCAGGTCGACCAGAGCTGCAACACACTGCTCTCCAGGTGCCAAGGTAAAGGACATTCTGGTAGAACCTCCTAGTCTGCTCTCCCAATATACCTCTGTTGAGAACGTTGTCGTTCACGTTGGCACAAACGATATTCCACGGCAGCAGTCAGAGCTTTCAAAATCGGATTTCATGCCTCTTTTTAACCTTCTAAAACTTGGTAAAAAGGAAGTTTTTATCTCTGGCCCACTTCCCACTTCCGGCCGTGGCATTGGCCGTTTTAGCAGACTTCTGCAGCTTCACACCTGGCTTCAGTCGCAGTGCTCTCGTTTACAGTTTGCTTTTACTGACAGTTTTAATCTGTTCTGGGAGCGCTCTCCTATTTCTAAACGTGATGGACTCCATCCAAATCCAGCAGGCTCACGAATGCCGCCTGCAAACGTGTTTTATTCCATTGTCTCCAACTCTCGTGTTGGTGCTATGGACAATAATGTTTGGTGCCCGCACATAGGTGTGGACAGTTCCGTCACTCATTGACGTCCACAGGAGCAGATCGAGTGGTTCCAATTCTGGTTCCGTTGTAAACCATACTTATCAGGTCCTTTGGTGAGTTCGATCCATCATACCAGTGACTGTCACTCTGCCGTACTAATTCCTGTAATAATAAACCATAGACACAGACCCCGTCATCTCCCTGTAACATACAGGGAGCTCAACAATGTGTTGCCAGTTCGGCCTTCAGTTATCAGTCCCCCACATAGCCAGGCACCTCACACAATACAAACGGCTTTAGTAAACATCAGGTCGCTAACTAATAAGTCATTTGTAGTTAATGATCTTATAAATACCTATAACCTGGACTTCACCCTACTGACCGAGACCTGGCTGGATAGAAATGGTGCAGACGCGCTTATCGAGACTGCACCTCCTGGCTTCAAATTCATCCAGACCACCAGGTCTGATAAGAGAGGCGGTGGAACAGCTGCCGTCTTCTCTGACTCCTATAGCTGCAAGCACATCCCCCTCAGGAAATTCACGTCTTTTGAACACCTTGCTCTTGCCATACGTTGTACTGCTACGATTTTAATAATTACTGTCTAGCCCTCGTGCTAGGTCTAGAGCAGGGGAAGCTGCATTTTCTATTTACGCCCCAAGTAGATGGAACGCCCTGCCTGAGGACCTGAGAGAGGCCCCCACACTGGACGCCCTGCCTGAGGACCTGAGAGAGGCCCCCACACTGGACGCCCCGCCTGAGGACCTGAGAGAGGCCCCCACACTGGACGCCCCGCCTGAGGACCTGAGAGAGGCCCCCACACTGGACGCCCAGCCCGAGGACCTGAGAGAGGCCCCCACACTGGACGCCCCGCCTGAGGACCTGAGAGAGGCCCCCACACTGGACGCCCCGCCTGAGGACCTGAGAGAGGCCCCCACACTGGACGCCCCGCCTGAGGACCTGAGAGAGGCCCCCACACTGGACGCCCTGCCTGAGGACCTGAGAGAGGCCCCCACACTGGACGCCCCGCCCGAGGACCTGAGAGAGGCCCCCACACTGGACGCCCCGCCCGAGGACCTGAGAGAGGCCCCCACATTGGACGCCCCGCCCGAGGACCTGAGAGAGGCCCCCACACTGGACGCCCCGCCTGAGGACCTGAGAGAGGCCCCCACACTGGACGCCCCGCCTGAGGACCTGAGAGAGGCCCCCACACTGGACGCCCCGCCTGAGGACCTGAGAGAGGCCCCCACACTGGACGCCCTGCCTGAGGACCTGAGAGAGGCCCCCACACTGGACGCCCCGCCTGAGGACCTGAGAGAGGCCCCCACACTGGACGCCCCGCCTGAGGACCTGAGAGAGGCCCCCACACTGGACGCCCCGCCTGAGGACCTGAGAGAGGCCCCCACACTGGACGCCCCGCCCGAGGACCTGAGAGAGGCCCCCACACTGGACGCCCCGCCCGAGGACCTGAGAGAGGCCCCCACACTGGACGCCCCGCCTGAGGACCTGAGAGAGGCCCCCACACTGGACGCCCCGCCTGAGGACCTGAGAGAGGCCCCCACACTGGACGCCCCGCCTGAGGACCTGAGAGAGGCCCCCACACTGGACGCCCCGCCTGAGGACCTGAGAGAGGCCCCCACACTGGACGCCCCGCCTGAGGACCTGAGAGAGGCCCCCACACTGGACGCCCAGCTCGAGGACCTGAGAGAGGCCCCCACACTGGACGCCCAGCCCGAGGACCTGAGAGAGGCCCCCACATTGGACGCCCTTCCTGAGGACCTGAGAGAGGCCCCCACACTGGACGCCCCGCCTGAGGACCTGAGAGAGGCCCCCACACTGGACGCCCTGCCTGAGGACCTGAGAGAGGCCCCCACACTGGACGCCCTGCCTGAGGACCTGAGAGAGGCCCCCACACTGGACACATTTAAAAGCAAGTTAAAAACCTTACTTTTCAAAACAGCCTACAGCTAAATTCATAGTGTATGTGTGTGTGTGAGTTTTATATATTTTGCTGTTTTTATATATTCTGCTCTGTTGTTACTTTTAATTAATCAGTGTTTATGGCACTTTCACTTCTTAATTTCAATAACTCAGTTTTAAACTTGTTTGTACTTTTCTAGAATTTGCCTGTACTTATATTCATTTTTTTAGGGGGTGGGATTTTATTGATTTCATTGTTTTATTGTGTGAAGCACTTTGTGTTAAATTTGTTGTATGAAAAGTGCTATACAATTAAAATCTGATTTATTGACTGATTGATGGTTAGTACTTCTACTTTCTGAAGCAGAGTTTTCCACCTCTGGACAACAGAAGGATGCCTCAGCCAGAAAATAGTCACTGGGTAAAGAGCTGTTTTATAGACTTCTTCATCACGACATGAATGTAGGCCAGAATCACAGAATTTATTTATTTATTTATTTTTTGCCCCCCCCCCTTTCCCCCTAATAGTACTTGGCCAATTACCCCACTCCTCTGAGCCATCTCGATCGCTGCTCCACCCCCTCTGCAGACTACCACATGCCCCCTCCGCTTCTTTTCACCTGACAGTGAGGAGTTTTGCCAGGGGGACGTAGCACGTGGGGGGTTAACACTATTCCCCCCCAGTTGCCCGTCCCCCCCGAACAGGCTCCCCGACCGACCAGAGGAGGCGCTAGTGCAGTGACCCGGACACATACCCACATCCGGCCCCCCATCCGCAGACACGGCCAATTGTGTCTGTAGGGACGCCCGACCAAGCCGGAGGTAACACGGGGATTTGAACCGGCGATCCCCATGTTGGTAGGCAATGGAATAGACCGCCACGCAACCCAGACGCCCTGGAATCAGAGGATTTTAAGTTGGCTTTATCGCCTGAACATTTGAGTTAAATAAAATAGGAAAACCAGCCAATTATTCAGAAAGAAAAAAAACCTATGGTATGCTTTGACAGTAATGTAATAGTCAAGTGAAGTCAACATCACAAATGACAAATTTGCCTCAAGGGGCTTTACAGCAACACAACATCCTGTCTTCAGACCCTCACACTGGATAAGGAACAACTCCCTAAAAAAAACCTTGAACAGTAATGTCAGAGTATAAACGCAAAGTATAAATGATTTGTAGTAAATGAGCTAAACTTGCAAGAACACCGACGTGGCCCTTTAAGATACGGGGGCATAAAGTAAAGGAGGTATTTCCAGTGCCCTCCGACTTCTCTTTCCTGCCACGACTCATCATGCGGAACACCTTTGCAGAGGTGACACCTTCAAACGCCAGGTCAGTTTATTCCCAGAGCCCAACAGAACTGAGAGCAGGAAGTCAGGGGCCCCGAGTCCTGAAGTCCTCTATGTCTTCAGAGAGGCCTCCGACAAACACATGATGGATGTTGCCCTGCTGACCGGTGTGTGCAGGACTGTGATTTTTCTTAGCACTTGGCCCATTTACCACGGCCCTCAGGAAAAGCCAGACAGTTATCCATTTACTGTATACATTATACATAAACACTGCCTCCAGTGTGGAGCAAGCAGTCACCGCTGGACTGAATACCAGACTCTACCGAGGCAGGAACACTAACAGTGTTGCATTGGCTGTCCCTGTTGCGTTAGGTACTTATGGGCACCCGTAGGGGAGCAGTGAGATATATAACCGAGACTGGGCGGGTAAATAGAGGATCTTTCTAGTTCCGGACATCATGCCTGACGCGTCTCCTTTATGCTCCGTGAACCTGCTATAACATGGTGTCAGAAGTGGTCACTGTAAGCCACTTACATGAACTGGGATGAAGATATCTCGGCATTTGTGCTAAAAGGGGAAAAAAAAGGACCTAGCGACTGGGTTAATAACCGGAGTCTCGGTGGTGTGTGCACGATAGCTAGCGAGCTTCAAAGCTAACTAGCGTTAGGACACTGGTCACAGCACCGGGCTAGCATCCACACGAGGGGAGAAGATGGACCGTTTTCAAGTTCCTCTACTGGCGAAATTCAATTTCAGCAAGCCAGAGGAGTGGCCAAAATGGGTTCAGAGATTCGAGAGGTTCCGTATAGCTTCAGGCTTGGAGCTACAGTCCGAAGAGAACCAGATCAACACCCTTATATACACTATGGGAGTAGAGGCAGAGGACGTGCTGACTTCACTCCGTCTCACGCCAGATGAAGCAGACGCGGACGGCACAGCGAAGGCCAGGTTTGATGCGCCCTTGGTAGTACGGGTGAATGTGACATTTGAACGGGCTAAGTTTAATCAGAGACAACCAAGAAGTAGGCGAGACAGCTGACAGTTTTATTGCAGCACTTCATTGCCTAGCAGAGCATTGTGGTTATGGTGAACTACACAGTGAGATGATTCGTGATAGGCTAGTAGTGGGGCTAAGAGATAAAAAGCCATCTGAGCAGCTGCAAATGGACCCGGACTTGACGCTAGATAGAGCGGTCATTAGGGTGCGCCAGAGCGAGCAAGTCAAAAAGCAGCAAGACGTGCTGAGAAGCAACTTCAGAGCAGCAGAGGCAAGCACAGAATTGGATGCTGTTAGTGCAAGTTGGAGAAACGGCGGGAGAGAGAGGCAGAGAGGGGCAAGGGCGCCAGTCCAGAGTACATCATACCGTGCACAATGCAAAAGATGTGGGAAGGGTGCGCATAGCATGCAACTATGTCCAGCTCACGTTGCAGTCTGTAACTTCTGCAAGAAAAGGAGGCATTATGCAAAAGTCTGCCGATCAAACACTGTAGGAGAAGTGAACATGGCCGCCGACAGTGACAGCGAAGCAGACGTTGCATTCTTAGGCTCTGTTAATGCAGAAGATTCTGAAGCTCCGTGGCTGATAAAGCTGAAATTAGCCGACATAGAGACAGAATTCAAGATCGACACAGGAGCTGATGTGACTGTGATCCCAACAAGTCTGTACAGTACAGGGCAGTTTAGTGAGCTGGAGAAGACAGCTGGTGAGTTGTGCTTGGGTCAGGCCTTGTTCAGGTTCGGGCAGAAGCGGAAGCAAACTTCTCTGACTACCCTGACATGCACATGTTGAGTTCGACCTCAGCTCTGATGCTAACGGTATGTCTGACATTCCGACTGCATGACGGACAACCCAGGGCCACGTGTCATGATGAAGGACAACCCAGGGACACGTGCAATGATGAAGGACAACCCAGGGCCACGTGTCATGATGGACAACCCAGGGACACATGTCATGATGTCTCTGTCCTGCCTGGCAGTTCGTTTCATCTGTTCCATATAGTCCAACCATTTGACCAGTTTACTGTAGACCAGGTCCATGTATTAAACCACCTGGCACAACACAACGCCAGCAGAACACTAGTAGTGCCACTGCAGCACCTGAGCTGCCCGCCGACCTACCTGATGATCTGCAGAATACAGCTGCAGATGGTGCCCCCCCAGACCCCACACATGTCTCCAGTGAGACCTCACCCCAACCAGACTGGCTCTGCCCGAAGGTACCCTGTGAGGCAACGTTGTCCTCCACTCCACCTGACGGACTTTGTAACTTAGTTAAACAGGTGCTGTGGGACACACTGAGTGGTTAAAGGGGCTGAATAATCCCCTCACTCAGTTGAGGGCTGGGGCAGTCTAACCCCCCCCTCTTAGAAAAAAAAATTCTGTTGAATCATTTTGTTCAAAAAGAAAAAAGGGATAAAGAAGTGTTCTGTATCTTCTGTAAAAAGACAAATTACATAATATTCTTGTAAGGAAAAGAAAAGGAAACCTTCTCTTGGATGAAAGGAAAAGTGATTTTATTCCATGTTATTGTCTGAGTTTCAGTCTTACAGCTATACTGATGTGTTGATTTCTTGTCAGTTGTAAATAATAGTAAAAACTGAACCTTTTCATCTCAGAAAGGGGGATGTTGTGTTAGGTACTTATGGGCATCCGTCGGAGGTGCTGAGGGATATATAACAGAGACTGGGCGGGCAAATAGAGGATCTTTCTAGTTCCGGACATCCATGCCTGACGCGTCTCCTTTATGCTCCATCAACCTGACACAACAGTCCCACATCTTTTATTTGGCTCCAGTGTGAAGTGTAACCGTCTGTCTCGCTTAGCCTCTCGTTCATATTCTCTTACTTGATGTTGTCCAAGCGGTTTCACTCACGGTAGGATTTCACAGAAGCCCCATCAACAGAATTGTAAGCTAGGTGTTCTCTACCAACCTTAACGTGCTCAAACAAACCAGTCTTTTAAGAAAAGATTTTAAGTGTTCTGAGTGTGTCAGCTAACATCAGCTCTGTTGAGCTGCAACTAAAGCATCTATTTTACAGTATGTATATCCATTTTTGGTAACACTTTAGTATGGGGGACATATTCTAAGTAACAAAAACTTAATTTAGAGTAATGTAACACTATGAACACTTGTAGTTTTGTGTGTTGTTATGTAAGAACAGACCATATTCATTAAGTGTTAGTAAGGGAGAATAACTCTTCTTGTGGTACTACCACCTTATAAAGGCCATACTAAGCAAAGCATATTGAGATGGTACTACTAATAAGCAATACTTCTGAGTTTATAGAGGGAAAACTCATAGTTAATGGCTTACTGGTTGTATAATAAGGCCATGCAGAATAAGGCATTAATGAGTACGTAATAATGACCAATTAAGGGCCAATATGTTGCTAATTTGCATGCTAATAAGCACCTAATTAATGGTGACTACATTCCCCATTCTGAAGTGTTACCAAAAATCCTGTTTTTAGGAATAAAAATGTCTTCACATCTTGATTCTGCACCAAGTGCTGTTATCAGTGACCAGGAAAACATAACAAACACTTAATTTAGAGTAATGTAACACTATTAACACTTGTAGTGTTGTGTTTTGTTATGTAAGAACAGACCATATTCATTAAGTGTTGGTAAGGGAGAATAACTCTTCTTGTGGTACTACCACCTTATAAAGGCCATACTAAGCAAAGCATATTGAGATGGTACTACTAATAAGCAATACTTCTGAGGTTATAGAGGGACAACTCATAGTTAATGGCTTACTGGTTGTATAATAAGGCCATGCAGAATAAGGCATTAATGAGCACGTAATAATGACCAATTAAGGGCCAATATGTTGCTAATTTGCATGCTAATAAGCACCTAATTAATGGTGACTATGTTCCCCATACTAAAGTGTTACCCTGTTTTACAACGCCAGTATTGAGCGTCCGGTCAGCGTATGATGTGAACAATACAGCGGCGTGAAAAAGTATTTGCCCTCTCCTTGATTTCCTCTATTTTGCATATTTGTCACACTGAACTGATTCAGCTCCTCGTACAAAAGACAAGAATGGAGACGGCCCGAGTAAACACAACATTCAGTTTTTAAATAATTTTGTTTATTTTATGGGAAAAAGTTATCCCACACCAACTGACCCCGTGTGAAAAAGTAATTGCCCTCTTAGCTACTCAAGCAAGCAATTTAGCGGAATTTAATTGATTATTGATTTCAATTAGAGCGGACACACCCAGACTTGATTACTGTGAGCCCTGTTGAATCTAAACGTGACCAGTAGAGAACCGCACCATCCATGTGAAGGAGGCTACCACGCCAGGCCAGCGGTGGCTACGGGCAGGGGTGGGCTCAGCCCACCCAAACTTGCGCCTTGCCCACCCAATCAGAGGTTAAGAAAAAAGAAAATTCAGCCAATGGAAAAATAGTACAGAAAAGACCAGTACCGTTTCCCACTTCTGATTGGGTGGGCAGCTTACCCCCCGCCTCCACCGCCCACCCCCCCCCCATCCTCTTGTCACGTTCAGGCATAAGCACACAGAGTTCTGAAGCAGACCCGCCTGTCTCTCGGAGCATGCCGGGGGGGAGGGGGGTTGCTATGACAACCATGAACTCCGATGGCTCAGGTTGCACACACAGGGCAAGGCCCGTGAAAAATCACACACTCAAAACACATGACCTGCTCTAACTCGTGTGTGGACCGAAACAAAGTATCGTTCTAAATGTTAGTTTAACTTAGGTTTTTGTTTATTATGCACGTTTTTCGTCAGGGATCACGTACAAAAACAGTAAATCTCAGAGAGAGGAGATGCTTTACACCAGATCAGGTGGCAGTGCACGGCAAAATTTACTGAGGAGGCCGGTACGGAGATCATATCGCCATTTGATGGCGATCACATGGCGATTAACTCTCCATATTATGACACGGTGGTACCACAGTTACTCGCTTTCACCAACCAGAATAAACGAGTGCCGTCACTGGGCTCCTCATTCGCACGTATTTCCCGTTCCTCAGGAGCCGTAGTATTTACAAGGCTCTTGTGGACTACAAAACACAAGGTGCGATTTATTTTCTCTCTCCAAAATACTGCACAACGACACGTTCAGACTTCTCACAGCCATACTGGTTATTAGCAACAGATTAATTATGTGCATACTCCTATGAGAGGACAGCTCAACAATATAACTGCAATCAGCAAGAAACAACAATACCGCTCGCTCTACAGGATGCCCGCACAATCACACACTGGATCAATACAGGCTAAAGCAGTGTTTCTCAACCCAGTCCTCAAGGACCCCCTATCCTGCATATTTTCTTTGCAACCTTGAATAGGTGCCTGTTTGTAGTTATTCAACCAATCAGCGATGAATTTTGTCAGATGTTGCACACCTTGCATAATTAAGTGCTGCGAGATGATTGGTCGAGTAAGTACAAGCAGGGCTACCTATGCAGGGTTACAATGAAAATCTGCCGGATAGGGGGGTCCTTGAGGACTGGGTTGAGAAACACTGGGCTAAAGCATGACGCTGCCTCTGAGTTTTACTCGTCTTCTAAAGAATAAACACATGGCTGCATGTTTTCAGACTCTCAATTGCGTATAAATATCACAATTAATTGGATATACAATGGGGTAGGCTTACCGTTCTGTTTTATCTTCAGTTGCAGCTCAAAAGCAAGTTTAGTAAAGTTTTTTTTTTTTTACAAGAGCCTCGAGGCCCCCGTCTCCATCCATTCTACTAACTTGCTAACTGGTTCTGCCCTGCGCTATGTGTAGTAGGCAGTTTTGTTTGTTTGTTTTTGTTTTTTTGATGATGACTGTGATTTTTTTTTTCTTTTAACGATGAATTGACCATTCAATGTTGAGCTCAAGCCTGGCCTCAAGCCTGGCCTCAAGCCTGGCCTCAGTCTGGTTGGCTAAACCATTTACTTCTTTTCTCTAAGGGAAGCCAGGAAAAGCTGGCCTCCTTTGAGCAATGGTGCCATTTCGCTGACCACAAGACAGCAGAGGACCAGAGGCCAGAGGCCAGAGGCCAGAGGAGCATCCGATTGGGTTGCTGGACTTGAATCAAATTGATACTGAGTACATGTCCACTGAAATATCGAGACATCTTTCTGATACCGGCTACAGTGCTGACAACATAGTTAGCCAGTGTCATGATGGTGCACTGGTGATGAGTGGAGTACGAGGTGGTGGGCAAGCACTGCTTCTAACAAGCTTGTCAGATATATCCCATATATTCACTGATATAACCACAAGTTCCGCTTAGTGGTTGTGCATGCCATGCAGGGTGAGCCACATGCTACTAACCTTTTTGGACCTCTCTAGTTCCCTGTGTAACTTCTTCCGTCCCCACTATGTGTCAGAAAAGTATGTCCCTCCTTTTCTCAGAAGACTGCTTGAGAGTCACTGGACAAACCATTAGGTACATTGTTGAAAACGAAGATCGTCTTCTCACCATCCTGTCAGAGATCTCAGAGGATAATGATGCCACAGTTGATTTGTCCACTGAGGCATCAGCCCTGTTAATTAAAATTAAGAGGCATCCTTTCTTTGACATTGGCAAATTTCTGGTGGTGTATTGAAACCAGCGAATGCAATTCTACAGTCCCCGTCTGTGGATATGTACACTGCTAGTGAGGTTTTTGGTGCATTACTGGAGTCCTTAAAAGACATCCATGAAGGTGACTGCTGGACAGAGCTTTTTCAGGCACCTGCTGGGGATGATTCACATCCTCCAAAGAGAATGAGTTAACACCTTGGTGAAAGTGTTGTGCTCTCAGCTGTGGGTCATACAGATTCTTATGATCCCACCGTCACCCCCATCAGATCCCTGCTCAACATACCTGACAGGGCCATTTCAGAAATGAAAAATAGCATTTCCAAGAAGAATGTAGACCTAATGACAGCCATATCCAGTCTTGTCCCAAATCTAGTGCATTTCTAGACTCCGCCTTGTTGCGCCCTCTGCATGTGCTTGCTGCCACTGCGGCAGATGATATGAATCTGAAAATGAAATTCTTGTTGCAAAATCGTGTTGGTCAAGAAACGTCCAAAGGAAACAGACCTGTCTATTGTGTGTAAACACCCACAGGAGTATGATGAATCTTTTCCTGTGTTGCATAATTTGTCTGTTACAGCCCTTCTGATTGGTGTGTCTTCAGCATCATGTGAGAGTTCCTTCTCAACACTGGCCCGAGTCCTAACTCCCTGTCATCGCACCATGTTGCATGAAAGAAAGAGGAATTTGGTGATCTTGGCCCATGAGAAATCAATAACAAATAATGGATGAATTTATTAAACATTTTGTCAAGGGAAACGGGAGACTGATGTTGGAGATAGATAGGGGACTGATAATGTAGATAGATAGGAGACTGATGTTGTAGCTAGACAGGAGACTAATGTTATGGGAGACCCATGTTAGAGATCGATAGGAGACTGATGTAAATAGATAGATAGATAGATAGATAGATAGATAGATAGATAGATAGATAGATAGATAGATAGATAGATAGATAGATAGATAGATAGATAGATAAAAAGAAATAAAGGAATGAATATATGACTGACTGATATACCTTCGGTCTGCTTCTCTAACCTCTGGGCAACCTACCGCCCAAGTTGCCCACCTATTATTTCTACCAGCCCACCCTAATTATAGCAGGTTAAAACTGCACACTATAAATAAATTCCGGAAGAGATGAGAAAAAATAAAGTAGCTGAGATACATTAGCCTAGAAAGGGTTACAACGCCAGTTCTAAGGCTAGGGGACTCCAGCGAACCACAGACAGCCATTGACTCCAAATGGAGAAAACTTGCAACAGTGGTGAATCTTCTCAGGAGCGGCCAGCCTCCCAAAAGTCCTCCAAGATCCAAGATCCCAGCAACGACTCATCCAGGAAGTCACTAAAAAACCCGGGACAACATATAAAGAACTGCAGGCCTCTCTAGGCTCACCTAGGGTCATCGTTCACGAGTCGACAATAAGAAAAACACCGGGCAAAGATGGAATTCAGGGGAGAGTTGCAAGGCACAAACCACTGCTAACCAAGTTCTGTGGACAGATGACTCAAAAGTGGAGCTTTTTGGAAGACGTGCCCCGTTATGTCTGGCGTAAAGTAAACACAGCATTTCGCAATAAAGAACATCATACCAATAGTCAAACATGGTGGTGGTAGTGTGATGGTGCAGGGCCTGGAAGACTTGCCAACGTTGAAGAAACCATGAATTCTGCTCTCTACCAGAAAATTCTGAAGGATAATGTCCAGTCATCAGTTCATGATCCGAAGCTGAAGCGTAATTTGGTTATGCAGCAGGAAAATGATCAAGAACGCAAGAGGAAGTCAAAATGAAGAAACAAAATGGAGGTTTTGGAGTCCTGAATTGAACCCCATTGAAATGCCGTGGTAGGATTTTAAACCAGCAGGCCATGCTACCCCCCCCCCCCCCACTGTTGCTGAATTACAGCAATCCTGTAAAGAAGAGCGAGCCAACATTTCTCCACAGCCATGTGAAAGACGGCTCTCCGGCCAGAGGACGCATTAGGTTGCAGTTGTTGCTGTTAAAGGTGGTACAACCAGTTATTAAGTTGGGTGTGGGGGGGTGGGGTGTACTTTCTCACATGGGTGATAAGGGTGTAGGGTAACTTTTTGCCTTCAGTAAATGAAATGATAATTTAAAAAGGGAATTTTGTGTTAACTCGGGTTCTCTTTTTGTATGAGGATCTGAAACCATTCAGAGTGACGAACACGCCCCAGTAGAGGAAACCAGGAACGGGGCAGATACCTTTTTTTTACGGCAGTGTCTGTGTAAAGTTAGCTAAAAATGTGCAACGGATGCCAGACCTGCCTCCAACTCCAAACTTAAGACAACGATCCCGTATTGTTCTGCTCACAAAAGAGTCACACGATAGTTGTGCTTCACATCTATTACAACAAGTTTCCTCGAGTTTTTCCAGGGGGAAAAGCGGAAACTATCCTGCGGAGTAATTTACCGCACTTATATTCTCACTCCTGCCGAGGCACGCGCTGACTTTCCAGGCTTCTGGGGCGGTTAGAAATAATGTGCTGAGCGTTGTGATTTTTACTGGTTTGGGGGTTAAATCCATGTCAGGTGAGCTCAGAGAAATGCCCCTTGACACGAGAACTTTAGACAACCTCCCACCACGCATTACGAGAAGGGATCAGCGCCGCTCTGCAGACTCGCTTTCTCTCCCGCTGTCCAACACCTGTAAGTACACGTTTCCACGAAAAATACATCTATACTATAGGAATCCAAGTAGGCCGAGAAGGCAACAGTCACGCCGTCCAGAAAAGGGGAGGAAACACTGAAAGGAAAGACAAACGAGGCCTCTCTCCCCGCCTCTCCCTATCTCCCCCCTTCGCAGATACACAAAACTCCCCTCTGTCAGCACTCTTGGACACCTTGGTCAGACTTTGTCTTAACTTGAGCCAGGAAAGAGGTTCTTATCTCATCACACAGGAACACACACACACACACACACACACACACACACACAAACCCCATGTTGCGTCTGGGAATGTGACTGCGCCGCTTTGGGGGTAACACGGCCAGCCAGCCTCGGGGGGGGGGGGGGAGGGGGGGGGGGCGCCCAGACAGCCTTCACCAGACAACGTGCCACCATCTCTGCCCAAACAAGGAACAAACGAGCGGCGTCGAGATACCCTCCCCCCCCCAACCCCACACACACACACACACACACACAGCTGGTACCGGGCCACGGTGTCGGCAAGTAGTCGGGGAGGAGGGGAGGCCTCACACTCTGGGAGGGAGCCGGTACTCGATGTGAGCCGGCCCAGGAGTGCCAGCACACGGTCCCCACGACTGGAGCTGTCAGCGCAGATAGCAGCCGTCCCCGGGTCTCCTTCGTCCCCCGGGTCTCGGGGGACGAGGGCGAGCTGGAGGCCGGCCAGAGGTGCTGCGTGGCCCATGTACAAGGCCGCCTGGCCGCAGGTCACCGCACTTCACAGCCCGTTCTCGATGCTAAAGGCGCGTTTGAGCATTTATTTATTTATATTTCCTCCCTTTTTCTCCCCAATTTTTCTCCCCACCCTTCTGAGCCGCCCCGGCCGCTGCTCCACCCCCTCTGCCGATCCGGGGAGGGCTGCAGACTACCACATGCCTCCTCCCATACGTGTGGCGTCGCCAGCCGCTTCTTTTCACCTGACAGTGAGGAGTTTCACCAGGGGGACGTCACGCTACCCCCCCCTATTGTTCCGCCCCCCCGAACAGGTGCCCTGACCGACCAGAGGAGGCGCTAGTGCAGCGATCAGGACACATACCCACATCCGGCTTCCCACCCGCAGACACGGCCAGTTGTGTCTGTAGGGACGCCCGACCAAGCCGGAGGCGACGTGGGGATTCGAACCGGCGAGCCCCGTGTTGTTTGAGCGTTTATAATGAAACTGTACGACTGTTGTGATGCCAGGAGAGGCACGCTGACGTCACGGTTGGTACCCTGTTTATTTATCCGTCATCTGTCTGACCGCCATCAGAAACAGATCCTTCTTTTTTTACTCTTTTCTTTTTTTTGGTGAATGTAAATTATGGTGGCGGCTCAGCATGAAGTGCCCTCCAACCATAAAAGAGAGAACAGAAAACCGTCTATTTACACTGCAGCCGATCAAGATTTGGCCGCTTCACTTCCCAAAATGTAATAATGGTATTTTCCTTCCACAAATTAAAACCTTGCTCGCGTTTTAAAAAAAACACATGTTGTCGTTTCAAGCGGCAAGAAGAAGCCAACATCCCTTCCAGAAGGTCGGCTGTCGGCCTCCCTCTCCATCAGTGATGTACCGACATAATGGAAACCACATAAAGCCGCGTTCCGGTCTAGAGACGTGTTTCACAGACGTACAGGGAACTCATGTGCCGGCGTGGTAGTACAAGACGGTGATGGGGGGGGGGGTCGATGGGGACCGTGGGGACCTGGATTGAGTCTGGGGGAGAAACTGTACATAGAGGGGGCGTCCGGGTGGCGTGGTGATCTATTCAACACGGGGCCTCGTCGGTTCGAGTCCCCGTGTTACCGCCGGCTTGGTCGGGCGTCCCTGCAGACACGGTTGGCCGTGTCCTGCCGGTTTGGAAGCCGGATGTGGGTGTGTGTCCTGGTCGCTGCACTAGCGCCTCCTCTGGTCGGTCGGGGTGCCTGTTCGGGGGGAGGGGGGGTAGCGTGATCCTCCCACTCGCTACGTCCCCCCTGGGGAAACTCCTCACTGTCAGGGGAAAAGAAGCGGCTGGCGGCTCCACGTGTACGGGAGGAGGCCTGTGGTAGTCTGCAGCCCTCCCCGGATCGGCGGAGGGGGTGGAGCAGAGACCGGGACGGCTCGGAAGAGTGGGGGTAATTGGCCGGGTACAACTGGGGAGACAAAGAGCGGGGGGGAAAAAAGAAAGCGTACATAGAGAACGGGCGAGAGCGGGTCCGGTCCGGTCCGGTCCGGCTGCTGGCTCCACATGTGTTCCGCTTCACGGTCAAGAAGGCTGACCTCGAGGCGTGAACGACGTGAAGGAAAACTCGCCGCTCCTGCAGATCCGACATCCATACAAGCCCTCATTAGGGAAGGCACACGGACCCCCCGCCGGCTCCTCAGACAGCCCCATAAAACTTCACGAGGGCCCATTAATCACTCTAAGCAGCATCACACGTTCCCCTATACTAATTGCTATTGGGCCCGCCATGTTATGCTTCCAATTACCTCGCTTTACAGGGATTCGTAGGGAGGACAGGAAATGTCCAGATGGACATATTTCACCCACACACCCCACTGCTGTAGCTACCGTTCCTACGGAACAGTCGGGGGCCAATGGAAAAGGCCCACGTTTCAGGTCCAGGTTCCTCAAACAAAGAGATCTACGTCTCTCCAGAAGAGACGAACGTCCTCAATGAGGCGCTCTCCCACAGAAACCCGGTCTTCATAATCGTGCGTTCTCGAACACGCGACTATCACAAC
>NC_079226.1:7427833-7430591 GCF_029633865.1 Lampris incognitus
ATCATCTATCCATTCATCCATCATCTATCATCTATCTATCCATCTATCGATCTATCCATCCATCCATCATCCATCCATCCATCCCTCCATCCATCCGCCTGTCAGTTTATCTGTCAGAGACAGGTTTGTGTGATTAATTGCTCACTTTAAACCTTTACTAAACAAGGTGGTCCGCTGTAATAAAATGAAAACCAATAGAAACGTCACATGACATGACGTCACGTGACATCACATCACATGAGATCAGAGTGTTTGGGTGTGGATCTGCCGACACACAGTAAAACATATCCGAGAGAATGAACCACCACAGAAGTCATATAAGGAAAGATACAACAGAGAACGCAGTGCAGTAACGAGGGGGGAGAGACAAGTCAGGGGGAGGTAGAGACAGGAAGACAGAGATACAGAGAGAAAGGGTAAAACACAGACACTGAGGACAAGAGACAGAACAGTAAGAGACTCAAACAGTAACTGCTTTTCCATCTAAGTATTCTTAAACAAATGATCAATTTCCAAGGGGAAAAAGGGCGTGACGGAAACCCCAAATAAAAGCCTCAAAATGCACATAAAGGTTTGCTCACTCGCTTGAGGTGAATCCACTTTTGAGTTGACATCCTGAAACGTGACAACAACAGAAAGACATTTGCCATACAATAAAGGAAATGAAGACAGAATGTAACGAAGGGACAGGCCGGTCCAGGGTTTCAGTCAACTGAAAGGATCTGATGGAAATGCCCCTTCCTTTACTGTGCGACATTCAGTTCCTCACTTGAAAGTTAGTGTAAAGTTGAATGGGGGGCATCCGGGGGGCGTCCGGTCTATTCCGTTGCCTACCAACACGGGGGTCGCCGGTTCGAATCCCCGTGTTACCTCCGGCTTGGTCGGGCGTCCCTACAGACACAGTCGGCCGTGTCTGCGGGTGGGATGCTGGCCGTGGGTGTGCGTCCTGGTCGCTGCACTAGTGCCTCCTCTGGTCAGTGGGGGAGGGGGAACCGGGAGTGGGGGGGGAGTGTGATTCTCCCACGCGCTACGTCCCCCTGGTGAAACTCCTCACTGTCAGGTGAAAAGAACCGGCTGGTGACTCCACGTGTATGGGAGGTGGCATGTGGTGGTCCGCAGCCCTCCCCGGATCGGCAGCAGAGGGGGTGGAGCAAGGCCCGGGACGGCTCAGAAGAGTGGGGTGATTGGCCAGGTACAAATGGGGGGGGGGGGTTGTTAAAAAAACTGTTGAATGGAAAAATGGCTGTTGAGAGACAGACAGAGAGGCTGGCAGGAGGAGTTCGGGGGAGGGGGAGGGAGGGGAGTAAACGGCTTTGAATTGAGCGAGCCGCGCAGAACAGGGAAACAAATCAAGCTGTTGGCCTTCGTCGTCCATCACTGAAATGATCACCGCTCACCCATTCTTCCCGGGCTTGACTACATCTCGAGCTGACGATACGGCAGCGTTCAGGCCCGTGTGCAGCGCACGGCAAGCGAGGAGGCGGCGAGAGCCGTTAAGGAGACTTCTGCATAATGGCCGTTTAATCCTTCATTATCCACTTGGGGTAATGTCTCACGGTGAACGCGGCGACATTGTTTCGTCTCGCCCGGGTACTTAATGAGAAATGATCCGTGTCAAAAGCCGGCTGATGGAGACGGTGAGCCACGTCAGAAGTCCATTCTTCACTCTCATTAGGATGACGGCCGATCACGGGGAGGTTACTCGGGAAAGTGAAGTCGGACAACCGAGTCTATTATGAGTGATGTGTATGTTCTGATGACTCAAACGTGCATGCAATCAAAATCACCCACACACACACACACACACACAGAGGACGGTGGGAACGGCTGGTTTACTTATTGCTATGGAGCAGAGGCTTGCTGGCTTCCTGCAGCACCCATCAATCCAAGTGCCAGCGCTTGTTGAGCAGCCACAGCAAAGGTGGTCTGGTACCACGTGTCGCCACAACAGCAGCTCTCCCTTCACACAGATACACGTCACAGTGGGGCTGCATCTCCAGACCCCCGGCCTCAGATGATTTATTTTTTCATTATTTATTTTTCATTATTCCTAACAATTCATGCTTTATGGACACACGCACACGAATTTCCTGAGGTCAGAATTTGTGCAAACGTCAATATTTCCAAGTTCCAAGCTGCTTTGCTTTGCAAATCAATATACCGTAGCCAATTCAGGGGGCAGCCAGGAACCGCCGCAGCCGGCACGCGAACCCGGGTCGCCTGCACCATGGGCATCTGCGCTAACCAGCCGACTAAAGGGTCCGACCCGTTAGCCAAGGGCTAGCGAGTCGAGTTATCCGTGGTCGTTACACTACCCACCTCCTTTAGCGTAACAGCTCCCTCGCCCCTCTGGACACATGCACTTCCGATGGCCTCATGGTCTCACCGTCCCACTTCTGACACCAATGTAGCGAATTAAGAGGGCAGCCGGGAATCGAACCTGAGTCGCCCGCACCACGGGCAACTGTGCTAACGAGTCAACTAAAGGGTCTGACCCCTTAGCCAGGGGCTAGAGCAGTGTTTCTCAACCCTGTCCTCAAGGACCCCCTATCCTGCATATTTTCTTTGCAACCCTGAATGGGTATACCTGTTTGTAGTTATTCAACCAATCAGCAATGAATTTTGTCAGATGTTGCACACCTTGCATAATTAAGTGCTGCGAGAGGATTGGTCGAGTAAGTACAAGCAGGGCTACCTATGCAGGGTTACAATGAAAATCTGCAGGATAGGGGTTCCTTGAGGACTGGGTTGAGAAACA
>NC_079226.1:7430791-7483291 GCF_029633865.1 Lampris incognitus
GCACTAGCGCCTCCTCTGGTCAGTCGGGGCGCCTGTTCGGGGGGGCTGGGGGGGAATAGCGTGATCCTCCCACGTGCTACGTCCCCCTGGTGAAACTCCTCACTGTCAGGTGAAAAGAAGCGGCTGGTGACTCCACATGTATGGGAGGAGGCATGTGGCAGCATGCAGCCCTCCCCGGATCGGCAGAGGGGGGTGGAGCAGAGACCAGGACGGCTCGGAAGAGTGGGGTAATTGGCCGGATACTGTTGGGGAGAAAAGGGGAGAAAAAGAATCCAAAAAAACAAACAAATAAAAAGATAAAAAACCTGAAATTGATGCTGCTCTGCTACTCCTCCAGGCTGTGCGTACAGATGAAGACGCAGATGAAGACATCTGTGTCTTCATCTGCCCAAATTTAATCACATCCTCCGATCACTCTGGTGTCTTTATAGTCCGGCTCGTGATTCTTGATTCTGTTATTCTTTCAACTTCTAAAGTTGTCTGTCTTGTTGAGTTCAGCTTTTTTTGAAATGATGCTAATGTGGGTTTTAGCCAATTCCCGGTCACCCGCCATAACAGCTGCGCTTATCTTACACAAAAATGTACTTGTTTCTTGAGATGACAATATATTCCAATAATTTTAGGGAGTTGTTCCTTATCCGATGTGAGGGTCTAAGGACAGCATGTTGTGTTGCTATAAAGCCCACTAAAGCCAATTTGTAATGTGTGATAACGGGCTGGGCCCTGTGGTGGCCTGGCAGCCTGTTCCAGGGTGTCCCCCCCACCTGCCATCCAATGACTGCTGGGATAGGCTCCAGCATCCCCGCGACCCTGAGAGCAGAATAAGCAGTTTGGGTAATGGAGGGATGGATGGATTTTATTTCAGTCAGACAAAAACGACTATTCATATTCATTGCTACAACTTAACACTAGAAGCCTAAATAAGCATCGCGACGATCTAATCTCCCTATTGGTCAGTACAGGCCGTAGTTGTGATGTAATTAGCTGCAGTGAAACCTGGCTTAATGATACATCATATGTGGATGGTTACAAATGATACAACAGAAATAGACGTGGCAGGCCAGGTGGTGCAGATTTGGGACACTCCCTGCCTATCTGTAATGACCTCATTGCTGAAGACGGTAACTCAGATTCTATAGCCATCGAGATAAATGTCAACAATGGTAAAAACCTCATTGACGGAGTGATTTATCGACCCCCGGACTCTGACCCCTGACACTTCCAAGATTAAACTGCGTGAACTTTTACGCTGCATAGATAGAAATGATGAAACCGGTCTTATTCTTGGGGACTTTAACATCGTTAATGCTAAAGAGGATAATGCTACGAGTTTTTATTAACACTCTTTGTTCTTCATCCTTTTCCCCCACCATAAATACATTTACTAGAGTAACGGAATCCAGAAGGTCAATTGATAACATCATTACAAATATTCACTATGCTTGTATTGACTCAGGTATAATACCTTTTCCTATTGTGCTCTTGATTGAGCTCGCTAAAAAGACCGGTGATCCGCATCCTAAAACCAACGTTAAACTTCTGCATGAAAAAACCTTGCAACGACTACGTGAAATCCTTGCAAGCCAAAACGTGGGACTCAGTCTATAACTGCAAAGATCCAGACACGACATATAATGTTCTAACTGACGAAATGACTTGACACCATCGATCACACCACACCTGAAAAGATCATTAAACATGGTGCCGCGGACCAGAAACCGTGGCTTACTAGGGGTATTTTAAAACCCATCGATAAACAGAACAAACTTTACAAGCACTACATCAAAAATCCATCCATTCCATCCATCCATTATCCAAACCGCTTATCCTGCTCTCAGGGTCGCTGGAGCCCATCCCAGCGGTTATTGGGTGGCAGGCGGGGAGACACCCTGGACAGGCCGCCAGGCCATCACAGGGGGCGCACACACACACACACCTAAGGACATTTTAGTATGGCTGCTATATATGTCCACAGTGTTTAACTATACTTTTGATATCTCATATTTCCAATAGGGTCAAATTCAAATACAAACTGTTTTGCTGCTCCAAGTAGACAGTATCTCACAGTACTATTATTACAGTCAAAACAGATATTTATTTATTCCATATGGGAACATTTTGAAATGAATAGTAAAAAGAACTGTTCACACACTTCATCAGTGAAGGGCAGTGGTCGACATCATGACTGTTACTCATTTTAAGAGAAACCAGGAGTTTGACAAACCCTGCATGTTCTCGTATGAGACTCATATGAGAAATCCAGGTGTTGCAAATAAAGAATCATATACAAAATACAGAAATAAGCTCACACATTTCATAGGAATGAGTAAGCAAATAAAAAAACCGACACTAAGCTCATTAAAGCTTCTCAGGGTGATCAAAAGCAATTCTGGAAGGTGCTCAATGAAGTCCTCAGTCGGGGTCACAAAACCACTGTGCGTCCTGACACCAAAATCAAAAGTGCCAGAAATGCCACTAATGAGCTCCATAGGTGAGACTCTTAACCAAATTAGCCACGCAGAGGGTGCTACTTTCAGACAATATCTTCAAGGCAACTATTTGAATTCATTGTTTTTGATACCAACTGACAGAAATGAAGTCTCTAAAATCATTATGAATATGAAAGGCTCCCATACCGCTGGCACAGATGTAATCTGTAGCAAAATTCTTAAATTCTCTCTCTACTTTGTGGCGTTGTGCCTAAAAGGACAAGGAGTGCTAGAATTGTACCAGTCTTTAAGTCTGGTGATAAGATTAATATAATCTATATTGCCTACTCTTTCCAAAGTATTGGAGAATTGTGTATAGTGACCCGGTGATTTCTTAAGATAAATCAAATGTCCTTGTCCCATCATAGTTTGGCTTTAGAAAAAAGAGCACCACTTGTATGGCGATTCTTGATCTCATCGAAAAAAAACAATGACTCTACTGATAAAAGCATTTGACACTATTGACTTCGAAATACTTCTAAGCAAACTACAACATTATGGGATCAGAGGCACAGTGCTCACTTGGTTCAGACATTATATGAATGGGAGGGAGTATTATGGTTACATAAATGATCACAAATCAAACATGGGGTCCCCCCAGGATCCATTTTAGGGCCGCTCCTCTTCATACTGTATGTTAATGATTTTGTGAACTCCTCTTGCATTCTACATAAAGTATTATTTACTGATGATACAGATGTATTCTTATCACATAAAAAGCTAAATGATCTGCAAAATAATCTAGATGAGGAACTGGTTTAAATGCAA
Organism: Lampris incognitus; assembly: GCF_029633865.1. Taxonomy (NCBI): domain Eukaryota; kingdom Metazoa; phylum Chordata; class Actinopteri; order Lampriformes; family Lampridae; genus Lampris; species Lampris incognitus. The sequence continues at coordinate 7,434,049 of NC_079226.1, forward strand.
TAAATTATTCTTAAATATAAGCACGACAAACGTCATTGTTTTTTGCTCCACCTGTCCATGGTGTCTTCCCACCTGCCGCCCATTGACTGCTGGGGTAGGCTCCAGCGTCCCCGTGACCCTGAGAGCAGAATAAGCGGTTTGGATAATGGATGGATGGAGAAAGTGAAATAATGTTGAACGTGTTTGTATCAAAATAAACGGTCGGGTTATTGAGAGAGTGAAGTCCAGCAAATTCCTGGGGGTTCATATTGATGAATTGGTGAAAAAATTGTCCAAATATGTCGGGGTTTTTTTTCTAGTTGAGGCTTTTTCTTCCACTTGAAGCACTTTTAACTTTATATCAGTCCTTATTTGAGCCTCATATAAATTACTGTAATGTTATATGCTGCAATACTTTTCCTAGTTATCTTGAGAAACTAGATTTTACAGAAGAAAAGTATATGTACCATATTATGGTCCAAAGTAAATGGCCCCACTCACCCTCTTTTCCACAGCTAGTCTTATGAAGCTTACTGAATGTAATATCCTTCACGATCCTTGTATAACGTATACTGTTTTATTTAAGCTCAACGACAGAATGTGTGACCTCATTTCAACTTACCTTCCCCTGCATACACGTAAGATTAGAAAAAAGCATCTTAAAAAAGGAAATAAACATAAACATAAAATTATGAGCTTTAGTATGGTTTGCAGAGGTGCACAGGTGTGGAATGCGCTTGATAACACTATAAAATTGTCATTATCTGTGTCTATTTTCAAAAAGAGCACAAGGCAACAGTTGCTGCTAAAATACATTAAAGCTTAAATACCTTGAACAGCTGGGGACTTCCAAACTAGACACTCTACTCTGACATCCATTTAAATCGTGCTGTTATCTCTCTATTTGTTGTATCTTGCCTATTTAATCAGCGTCTATATTGATGGAATGAACGTCTTAGGATCATTTGGTAGTCTTTAGTTAATCTCGGGGTTTTTTGTAGGTTGTAAATGTTACTGTAAAATAGATGCACTTTTAAAATCCAGACAAAGTGTTTGTGAACATATATTTTAAATTCCGTCTGCTTGGTGTCCGGGCCCCTATCCCCAAGCTTCTGATAGCTTATCAGGGTGTCCCGTTTCCCATATCTCCGTTATGTCCTATATGATTGGACTTGTATTTTAACTGGTTTGTGAAAAGTTAAGTAAGTTTCATTGTGTAGTATTGATATTAGGAGTGTCACTGTTTTTATCTTTAGAAGTGTCAGTTGAATTGTTAAATTGTTTTAGCACCCCTTCGCTGCTTGGCAACTATTTGAAAGCAGAACTGACAGACTGATGATGATGACAATTCATTGACCGGCCAATCAAATCAGAGTATTAGATGATGTCATTTATTACCACAAACTAATTGGTTTTCTGAAATGGCTTAATTGTGAACCAAAAGGAGAGTTTCCAAAGAGGCTTTTGTCACATAGTTTTTAACATTTTGGGTAACTTTACATTAACAAACTTGTGAAGAAACGCAAAAGGGTTAGGAAACATGATTTTCATTGGCTCTTTAACTCCGGTGGTGATATTAAAAAAAAACTAATGATGCCTTTGGGTTTGATTATGTCTCTGGTGATATACAGAGACATGACTTCCAAGGCTCCAGGTATCCTCTGGGATTACTTCACCAAGTGAACGTTCTGACATGATGTGAAAACTTAGTTGGTAAATCATAATCTGATACTGGTGGTTCTTAACTGTTAGTCACGCCGACTCACACCCCCTCCATATATCTCCTCAATTTCAATTTTACCCTGCAGGCCTCAGTCTCCAAAGACAGACCTGGAAACTTCTACCCACCAATGATCTCATCCCCTGGGCTTACTTCTGACCCAAAAAAAGGGCAATTTAGAAACTTTACTTTACTGTAGAGGGCAAGTCCAAGGCTGCCGTGTGTGTGTGTGTGTGTGTGTGTGTGTGTGTGTGTGTGTGTGTGTGTGTGTGTGTGTGTGTGTGTGTGTGTGTGTGTAGGCCCGCCCACAGAAATGGCTGGGCTCCTGAAAAGCCCCCCCTACCACCACCAAAAAATCTGTAAACTGAGAGAGACTTACTCAGTAACAGGGATTAGTTACATAGGCATAGGCAAACACCCACCCACCCACCCACCCACCCACACACACACACACACACACTACAACAAGGTCAACAGAGATCTGCTATACTTACGCCACACATTTCTTAGTAGAAATGCAATAATGCAATTCCCTTCCTTCTGGATTCATCTTTGCCTCCTATGCAGCCACCTTCCTTGTCTTACTGGCTAGAAAGTCCTTTATAATGTCTCTAAAGTCCATCTCTTTAGCCAGTTCACACCCAATGGCAAGTATTGCCCTTATCATTGCTTATATTTAGAGGGGACGATTATTGCTGGCCTCCAGCCCCCCCCCCCCCCCATGGGTTGCCCTGTGTGTGTATACCAGGTTTTTCTATCCTAATGGGAAAAACCTGAAACCCCCTACTTTGTGAGGACATTTTATGGTTCCCCATAAAGAAAATGATCTAGTTTCGGGTTAAGACTCGGTTTCAGGGTTAAAGTTATTATTATTAGGTTTAGTTTAGTTTAAACATCTATTTGAGAAGGGACAATGTACATTAATCAACATTCAAAACAAACGTAAATGTACCCGAGTTAGCTAGTAGGCTATCAGTCCCTTTGCCTGATCTTGTTAGGCATCCTAGGATAATAAAATAGTAAAAGAAAATTAAGTAAATCAACAAACATACAAGCCTTACATAGGTTAAGGTTAGGGTAAGGGTTTTAAAATCAGAATTAGGATTAGGTTAATCTTAGGCTAAGTGTTAAGGTTAGGCATATATGGTTAAGGTTAAGGGCTAGGGAATGAATGTAGTCGAGGGGTCCCTTCAAGTATAGGGTGACATGGTGTGTGTGTGTGTGTGCGTTCTTGTTTGACTATATTTGTGAGGACAAAATTTGGATTTTCAACCATAAGAGCGAGAACATTTTGCTCAGTCCTTCAAGGGTCTATTTTTAGGGTTAGGACTTGGGTCTGGGGTTAAAGAGGTAATCTGTAATCGTTTTTTAGCAAAATGTCTTAGTCAATACCTTCTCTCGCTGGCATTTTTGTGGCGACAGCTATTCTGCCTGTTAGCGTTCTATAATTGCTCCTCTATATGCTATTTTTCATTGGCTCCAGCAGGATCCACCATCCCCATCAAGCACTCGAATGTAATGGTGCCTGCACAGCAATTGTGTCGAGTCTGCCACAAAACGAACGCAAGAAGAAGAAAAAGGAACCTGAGCGGCAAATGCAGAGGAGCAAAGGACAGGTGCTAAAGTACAACGCTAAATACTATCTATCCATTATCCAAGCTGCTTATCCAAATCAGGGTCGTGGGATGCTGGAGCCTATCCCAGCAGTCATTGGGCAGCAGGCGGGGGGAGACACCCTGGACAGGCCGCCGGTACAGCTCAGGGCCAACACATCCACACCTAGGGACAATTTAGTACGGCCAGTTCAACTGCCCTACATGTCTTTGGACTGTGGGAGGAAACCGCAGCCCCCGGAGGAAACCCACGCAGACACGGGGAGAACATGCAAACTCCACACAGAGGACGACCCGGGACGACCCCCAAGGCTGAACTACCCCAGGGCTCGAACCCATAGCTCTCTTCTGTAGTTCCCTGGTTGTGGAACGAGTCACCAAACTCCCTTTGATCCGTCGAGTCCTCTCCATCTTCAAGAAGAGGCCAAAGACCCAGCTCTTTCTCAAACACCTCCACACGTGTGTTGTCGCCTCCCGACTAGATCCTTGCTTGTGTTGTGTTAACTTGCAGATGTACATCGCTTCAGATCCAACGTTCAATTAGGTTTGTAGAAATGTTGGTTGTGGATTGATATGTTGCTCAGTATCATTGTGTTATACGACATAGTTGATCAGTCTTCTTTCTCCAAAACACATACACTACCACTGGAAGAACTTGCCGGGTTTTTTGTTTTTTTTTTTCATGAAAATATGCATCGGTCAAAAATTGAATGCTTTCTGCCCATTCAGGATCACACCCTTTTCAAATGGCTCTCTGGGATTTGTGCTATGAAAACAAGCTTTTGTGGCCAACACATATGTTGCCAAATCCACTGCAACTGAAGAAATGAAGGAAAACCACTTCAAGGTTGGAATGAGGATTAGGTTAGTTTAGCGCAGGGGTTGACGTTAAGCATGTGGTTCTGATGATTAAGGTCGGGGTTAGAAAATGGGCGAGAGAGGGAGAAATAGAGAGCGAAGGAAGAGGGTTAAGTTACACCAAATGCAAAGTGTTGATCTTGTTTAGTCAGTCAAGCCTGTGGAGGAGGTGGCACATGGAGAGATGGGGGTGACTCATGCAGATAGGACAATACAAGCCTGGGAACTCCGAGTCTCCATTGCAGCCTGACACCTCAGATAAGGTAAAGAGCTGGTTTCCTCATCGCCTGCTGTTGTTGGGACCTGTACAGCCTGCTGTGCTAAGAGCTAACATTTAATATACTGGCAGCAACATTTCACCCTCATTTCTGTCTACATGAGGGATGTGCGAGAATACTAATAACATACATACATCTGTTGAAGATGTATGCATTCCATCAAAGTCTGTAAGGGTTTACAGTAATAATAAGCCATGGTATGGTAGAGATATAAAAAAAGCATTGTGGAGAATGAAAAATGCAGCTTTCAAATCAGGTGACCAAATCTCCCTAAGACATCCATCCATCCATCCATCTATCCATTATCCAAATCGCTTATCCTGCTCTCAGGGCCGTGGGGATTGCTGGAGCTTATCCTTGCAGTCACCTATGAATTTGAAAAGGCAGCACAGAAAGCGAAAACAGCGTATAAATACAAGCTGGAAAGCAAGTTTAACTCGAAGGCCAGCGGAGAGCTACGGCAGGGCTTTCAATTAACAGCCAATTATAAAACAACTCACGTCACCCTAGATACTGAAGCTAACCTGCCTGATGAACTGAATAACTTCTATTGCAGGTTTGATGCAAAAGCAGACTCACATCCCTGTTCTGTTAGTGTAACTGTGCCTGCTACTCCACCATTTTTAATCAGGGAGCAGGAGGTGCGAAACCTGCCGCACAGGCAAAACAGTAGGAACGCTGCTGGCACCAATCTGGTATCATATACTACCCTAAAATACTGCACATATGAACTTGCCCCTATATTTTGGGGGGAGGCATTTCCCCCCCTTTTTCTCCCCAATCATACATGGCCAATTGCCCAACTCTTCTGAGCTGTCCCGGTTGCTGCTCCACCCCCTCCTCCAATCCGGAGAGGGCTGCAGACTACCACATGCTTGTTCCGATACATGCCTGCTCCTCACCTGACAGTGAGGAGTTACACCAGGCGGATGTAGCGTGTGGGAGGATCACACCACTCCCCCCAGTTCGCCCCCCCCAAAGAGGTACCCCAGCCTACCAGAGGAGGTGCTAGTGTGGCGACCAGCACACATACCCACATCTGGCTTCCCATCTGCAGACATGGCCAATGGTGTCTGTAGGGACGCCCGACCAAGCCGGAGGTAACAGGGACTCGAACTGGCAATCCCTGTGTTAGTGGACAACGGAATAGACCACCACGCCACCCGGACGCCCCAACTTGCCCCTATTTTAACTGGTCCCTTGTACAACAGAAGGTCCCAGTATGTTTTAAGTCAGCTCTGCTTGTGCCCGGGCCTAAGAAGCCCAACCCAAGCTGTCTGAATGACTACAGACCTGTTGCTTTAACATCTGTTATCACAAAAATCTTCGAAAGCCTGGTATGTACCCGTCTTTCCAGTGTTGTCCTAGACCTGGAGCCTTATCGGTTCGCATATAGTGCAAGCTAGTCTGCTGATGATGCAATTTAATTGTGCCTAAACTATTTTTTAACACCTAGAGGGTTCTGTTTGTCGATTACAGTTCAGCTTTTAAAACTGTTCTGCCATCCCGGCCGTATGACAAACAAACTCTTTCATATGGGAGCTGAACAGTCTGTGTCAATGGGTGCTTGACTTTTTGCCAGAGAGGATGTAGGTGGTCAAACTTAACGACTAACTCTCCAAATCTTCAACCATCAGCACTGGGGTGTGTACTGCCCTCATTTCTGTACTCGTTGTACACAAATGACTGCTTTTCCCCACTCCCAGTCTGTTAGGATGTTTAAATTTGCAGTTGACACCGCAGTAGTGGGTCTGATCTCCAACAATAACCAAACTGCCTACAGAAGTGAGAGTTCATCTCTGGTGGACTAATGTAACGCTAACAACCCGGGATTAAATGCTTCTAAAACCAAGGAATTAGTAGTGGACTTTCGCAGGAGCTGTGGAGACCACCCACCCTTAGTCATCAACAACACCGAAGTTCAACAAGTGGGCCGCTACAAATTCCTGAGAGTGACGATTTCCTCCACCTTCAAATGGGGGGGGGGGGGGATAAAACCACTACTATTCTCAAGAAAGCACACCAAGACTCTCCTTTTTAAGACAACTGAGACATTTTGGTATATCCAGCAATGGTATGGTGCAGTTTTACAGAGCAACAGTGGAGAGCATCCTTACCTGCGCAATATCTGTGTGTCTGTGAATGTTCTCATTCATCCAGGTCGTGGTTCTCCAAAGGAGTTGAATCAAGTGCAACTGGACTTGGTATATATCCGTGAAGACGTTTCGCCTCTCATCCAAGAGGCTTCCTCAGTTCGTGCCTTTCTGGCTAGACCAAGCTAGTCTGACTGGCTGGTGATGAGACTCAGAATTTATGTGTCATCACCAGCCAGTCAGACTATCTTGGTCTAGCCAGAAAGGCACGAACTGAGGAAGCCTCTTGGATGAGAGGCGAAACGTCTTCACGGATATATACCAAGTCCAGTTGCACTCGATTCAACTCCTTTGGATAATATCTGTGTGGTTTGGCAACGTGTCAGCTAAGAACAGGAGACAGTTGGACAAAGTAGTATGTACTGCATCCAGAATAATCGCATGTGATCTCCCACCCCCAGCGGAAATCTATCAGACTAGACTACAAAAGAAGGGCCTTAAAGTTCTAAAGGACCCCCCTCACCTGGCTAACAAGCATGTTAAGTTCCAGCCTTCTCACAGAAGACATTAAAGTATTAAGACCAGAACACCCAGATTCCAGAGTAGTACATATCTCGAAGCCGTCCGCCTCCTTAACACTCTAAACCTAGCACTGCAGGCCGCCCAGTAGGTTTAAATAACTGGGCAATAAGGCAGATGTTTTTATTATACACTTATGCACTTGAAGCACTTTATCTAGTGGTCATTAGATGTTGCTGCTAATTCCCCTACAGGTGCTAGGGTTTTATCCATGGCGTTCTTATGCGTTGGAGTTTATTTTATTCCCTGCCCATTTGTTTTATGCTTTCATGATCATTTTACTTTTATAGCTTGGATTTTATCTATCTATTTGCAATGGATTAATGTATTATGTGCTTTATAAGTGAGTCGTTCTGTGTCGTGTTTAAGCAAACTCACTAAGACAAATTCCAATCAGTTCTGTTGATGGGGCCATTAAGAGTTGAATTGAATTGAATGAATACTGGAGGTCAAGAAAATAAAAAAAAGATAGAAATTAATTACTGTACTGAACAACCTTCATGTGTCTGGACCTCAGACAACTGTGCTGATGTTTTGACACATAACACTTAGGATGAATGAAACCACACTGCTGTCATTTTTGAAACAGCAATGTTTACTTAGCCTTGATTCGGAAAGTCAACTAATAGGGACCAAGAAGAAACTACATTATTTTAGTGAAATTACAACATTACACCTCATATCGGGCGGCATCATATTATCTGGGCGGCACGGTGGCCCAGTGGTTAGCACCGTCGCCTCACAGCGAGACGGTCCTGGGTTCAAACCCCAGGGTTTTCCAACCTTGGTGGGTCCCAGGTCGTCCTCTGTGTGGAGTTTGCATGTTCCCCCCGTGTCTGCGGCGGGTTTTCTCCGGGGTGCTCCGATTTCCTCCCACCACCAAAAACACATGCATGTTAGGGTTCACGGTCCTGTCTGTGCCCCTGACCCGAGGCATGGCGAGACGAACCGGAGTTGGTCCCCGGGCGCTGCACGGTGGCTGCCCACTGCATCCTAGCTACACAGCTAGGATGCACGGGGCATCCCCACGGGGATGAATAAAGTATATCAAAATCATAAAAAAATAAAAACAGACCACACCATATGCAATATGTACACTGCAAAGCTGGGGTTTTCTGTGTTGCGGAGGTTCTGGTGGTTCAGCTGAGGAATACATATAATCCACAGACTCTTGAGCAGTGTCTTTGTGATACAACAGGGCGCACCACGGTTGCTTATTCTCACGTGCTGGAATTGTTTGCGGGTTTTTTTTTTGTGTTCGCTTGTTTGTTTGTTTGCGCTCCACTCCGCAGAAGGGAAAACAAAGGCATATTTTCATCAGTGTGACTACTTGGCCTATTTCATGAGCTATTCTCGGGGAAATAAGCTTCATGTTTCCCAGCTGATCAAACATATGTATATTAGGGCTTTGAATCTAATGGCAGAGTAAGTACGAGCGGCCCGCTGTCCATGAAAGCAAAGATTTGTTCACATGTCCTCACTTCGGGGGCCCGAGCGCTCGTAATAATAGATACCAAACAAAGTAGAGACCCGGGGAGATCAAAGTCGCCCACACCTCGGTTTATTTGACTGAGCAGAAAATATTCACTTGTGGTAGTCTGTCATGCTGTCGTGTGGGAAGCTTCTCCGAGGTCCCACGGGCATTGGGATGAAAAACAGGGAGGGAAAAAAAAAAAGAGAGAGAGAGAGAGAGAAGGGAAAAGTTGTATTTTCACTGTATTCTCGTTTTTCACACCATGCATATTAAGTCGGCGTGTTTGCTATTAAAGGAATATTGATCGGAGATGAAACCACGGATAGGGCACCGTACCAGCCGCAGCTCCTCGTTTTAACTCCGGCCCAGCACCACTTCTTTTTATGGGTATCGACTGTTAAATCAAAATAGCAGGCGAGAGGGGGCCGTAAACGATTTCTCTTTTCTTTTCCGCATGCGCCTCCTCAACAGAAAGACTTGAAGATGAAATGTTAGCTTGTCCGCCGGCTCATCGGTTTTGGAAAGGCAGGCTTGACCGATATGGAACAGCCCACATCACTGCACCGGCACACACTCAGCCATGCCAGAGAGGACTTCTTTTTATCAGTTTACTGAGAACCTCTTAAGTTCATATATATACTATATATATATGTGTGTATAGTGTATATATATATATATATAGTGTATATATATATAGTGTGTGTGTGTGTGTGTGTGTGTGTGTGTGTATATATATATATATATATATATACACACTCACTGGCCACTTTATTAGGTAAACCTTGCTAGTACCGGGTTGGACCCCCTTTTGCCTTCAGAACTGCCTTAATCCTTCGTGGCATAGATTCAACAAGGTACTGGAAACATTCCTCAGAGAGTTTGGTCCATATTGACATGATAGCATCACGCAGTTGCTGCAGATTTGTCGGCTGCACATCCATGATGCGAATCTCCCGGTCCACCACATCCCAAAGGTGCTCTATTGGATTGAGATCTGGTGACTGTGGAGGCCATTTGAGTAAAGTGAACTCATTGTCATGTTCAAGAAACCAGTCTGAGATGATTCGAGCTTTATGACATGGCACGTTATCCTGCTGGAAGTAGCCATCAGAAGATGGGAACACTGTGGTCATAAAGGGATGGACATGGTCAGCAACAATACTCAGGTAGGCTGTGGCGTTGACACGATGCTCAATTGGTACTAAGGGGCCCAAAGTGTGCCAAGAAAATATCCCCCACACCATTACACCACCACCAGCAGCCTGAACCGTTGATACAAGGCAGGATGGATCCATGCTTTCATGTTGTTGACGCCAAATTCTGACCCTACCATCCGAATGTCGCAGCAGAAATCGAGACTCATCAGACCAGGCAACGTTTTTCCAATCTTCTATTGTCCAATTCTGGTGAGCCTGTGCGAATTGTAGCCTCAGTTTCCTGTTCTTAGCTGACAGGAGTGGCACCCGGTGTGGTCTTCTGCTGCTGTAGCCCATCTGCCTCAAGGTTCGACGTGTTGTGCGTTCAGAGATGCTCTTCTGCATACCTCGGTTGTAATGAGTGGTTATTTGAGTTACTGTTGCCTTTCTATCAGCTCGAACCAGTCTGACCATTCTCCTCTGACCTCTGGCATCAACAAGGCATTTTTGCCCACAGAACTGCCGCTCACTGGATATTTTCTCTTTTTCGGACCATTCTCTGTAAACCCTAGAGATGGTTGTGCGTGAAAATCCCAGTAGATCAGCAGTTTCTGAAATACTCAGACCAGCCCATCTGGCACCAACAACCACGCCACGTTCAAAGTCACTTAAATCACCTTTCTTCCCCATTCTGATGCTCGGTTTGAACTGCAGCAGATCGTCTTGACCATGTCTACATGCCTAAATGCATTGAGTTGCTGCCATGTGATTGGCTGATTAGAAATTTGCATTAACGAGCAGTTGGACAGGTGTGCCTAATAAAGTGGCCGGTGAGTGTGTATACATATATATATATATATATATATATATATATATATATATATATATATATATATATATATATATATAGTATATATATAGTGTATATATATAGTGTGTATATAGTGTATATATATAATGTGTGTGTGTGTGTGTGTGTATATATATATATATATATATATATATATATATATAGTGTATATATATACACACACATTTCATCCATTATCCAAACTGCTTATCCTGCTCTCAGGATGCTGGAGCCTATCCCAGCAGTCATCGGGTGGCAGGTGGGGCGACACCCTGGACAGGCCGCCAGGCCATCACAGGGCCCGCCCACACACACACACACACACACACACACCTAGGGATAATTTAGTAGGTCCGAGTCACCTGACCTACATGTCTTTGGACTGTGGGAGGAACACGGGGAGAACATGCAAACTCCACACAGAGGACGACCCAGGACGACCCCCAAGGTTGGACTACCCCGGGGCTCGAACCCAGGACCTTCTTGCTGTGAGGTGACCACGCTAACCACTGCGCCGCCATACACACACACACACACACACACACACACACACACACACACACACACACACACACACACACACACACACACACACTTCTACAGCCAGGTGGACACAGTGGACTTACAAAAAAGGCCTGCACGCACACGTGCATACCAAAATATGCACACAAACCAACACACACACATTATCTCTAACCACACCAACCGACACCTGCGTGAGCCCATGCAGTCCCCACCAATCCACGGCGCCCCCACACTGACGGTACGGTGAGTTAGAACCCAACGAGCGCTAGATAAGTATGTGAGAAGATTTGCTCTGGAAGGGCTGGTTCCCTTGGCTGGTGGGAGGGGTAGGAGGGGAGCTTTTAAAGCGGGTTTCAGCCCCGGGGCAGGAGCTGAAATATGCAGGGAGAACACGCTGTAGGAAAATGAATCGAAGCGCGAGTCCTGGACGGCTCCCGGGGCGCTCTCTTACGTAAATGAGGCGAGACGTATTGAGGCTAAGCCGGGACTTTCCCCTCCGCAACTGTGAACAATGCCAGGGTGGGTGCGAGGTGGTGGTGGTGGTGGTGGTGGTGGTGGTGTGTGTGCTGTTCCTCTTAGCTAGTCTCGCTTCGCCCGCTCGGGGGTTTTCTTCTGTCCTTTGCCCTCGTTGCACATGTGGTTGGGTCAGTTCTGCTCGGTGGTACGGGTTCTGCTGCCGGGCGGGCTTGTGTCGTACGTTACACAGACCTGCGTCGTCACAACAGCAAGAACTCCGACTCCCTATGGCAGTGCAGTGATTCACCTTCTCATCACGCCGGAAAAGCGTTTCCTGTTCAACTCCTGACATGGCCCTCTCAGGTGACGTAGCTGCTGCGAGGGAACGCGCCCCTCCTCCACTTTAGTCTTTCTTCAGGGGTGAATCATTTCTGAAACCCTGGCATATTTATTCTGCAGACTTCCTAACGCCAGTTAGCCAGGGGGCTCTGAATCCCCTCCAGCTTTCTTCTTCTTCTTCTTTTTATTGACCCAAGAAGTGAGTTGTACGGAGGAGATAAAATCAGTTTATTCTTTGCCTCATGTGGGGATAATAATGCCCAAATATTGCCCTTGTAATGAATATCATCGCATGCTGCATGTTCCGGCGGTGCCATAAGTCAGAGTTGCAAACATCAAATGCTCTTAAGAGAACGAGATACGCTGACGAGGGGGAAAAAAAAAACATATTAGCGTCGTCCACGGGCGAGACGGGGAGGGAGAGAGGTAGGGGAAAACCATAGGAATGAGACTAACCTCGCTCTAATTGGCATTTTTGAGGAGGTCTGAAAGAATGGGATTGGCAACTAACGGGACTGCGCTTGTAAAAAGCTGCCAAGTCAAATGAAAACAGCGGCGTCGACGCAGTCTGCCAACGGGTGGCATGCATCGGATCTTCATTAAAAGCTCAAATCCCAATCAGCGAGGCCTTTCCTTCTGCCAGCGAAATTATTTAACCTCTATTAGTAGTCACGCACACAGCCAATACCTTTGATACGGACGCCACAATGCTCTTTTATTGCTGCTTTGTGAAATAAACACAACGATGCAATAACCTGTAAACAGGCCTTCATTTGCTCATTACAAGTCTTCTGAAGAAACGGGGTAGCATCGTTTACATCAAACACTGAGTCACGGCAAACTTGAAACGCCCTCTCCTAGAAATGGCGAGGACGTCCCCGTGGTGGGAAAGTTAAAGTGTGAATTGTAATTCTTCTCGATAGGCACGGCCTGTTCTCGAGTCAAGTCGAGTTCAAGTTTACCTTCACTGTCATTACGCATGAAAGTATCGTGTACCTTCAAATGCGATGAAATGCACATGCCCTGGCTCTCTCAGCCCTTCAAACTATATATAAGGACACAATAAATAATACCAAAAACAAGAAATCAGAAATAAGAAATCCCACAAAATATTAAATCAGTGAAGTTATCTGAGGAGCCTGCTTCCTGTTCATTATTCTGACCTCCCGGGAGTAGAAACTGTGTTTGAGGCGGCTGGTTGGAGCTCTGATGCTCTGTAAGTGTTGTCCTGAGGGAAGGAGAACAGACCATGTGCTGGGCGGATGATGTCCTCCATCATACTCAGGGCCTTCCTTCAGCAACGGGTGGTGTACATGTCCTGAGGTTGTGGCAGTGCTACTCCTATGAGTCCCGAAGCCGTTGTACCATCCTTCTCATGTTTGTGGTTCTGTTCAGTCAGGTTTGCCAAACCACACCAGTGCGCTTCCAGTAAGGATGCTCTCTATGGTAGTCTGGTAGAAACTGACCAGGGTTTTTATGGAAATTCTGAATTTTTCAAGACATCTTTTCCAGTGTGGGAAGATGGCGGTGCAAACTCATGTTTGCAGTGGCTTCACCCAATACCGACTAAGCGGTGTCTTTGTCCGTGTCTAAGTTTGTGTCATCGTGCCAAGTTTTTATTTTGATTTTCGACCCCCCCCCCCCCCCCCCCGTTTGATGGCTGGGAGAGCTGTTGTTGGATCGGCCGAGAGAACTTGGTCTGCTGTGTCCTGTGGACGGCTCTGTCGGACCTGTGCCCAAGAGGAAACACTGAGGCGGTCTGGCGGTGGCCTCGCCTAGCATCGACTGTGCAGTGTTTTTGTCTGTGTTTGCGTTGTCGTGTGGAGTGCGGGGGAGGTGTGTCGAAGGTTTCTGGCTGGGAGAGCTGGTGTTGGATCGGCTGAGGGAGTCTGGTCTGCTTTGTCCGGTGGGTCCGAGGGCCACGGCATTGCCTGGAGCTGCACCCAAAGAGGAAGCACCGACAGCGCTCTGACAGGGCGCGGCCATGGGGCAGGCTAGGCTAACTGCTAGCCCATGAAGACCGGCACTTCCAACAGTCATCGAGGCTGGCATTCGTTCCCTTGGAGAGTGGAATTTTTGGACTGTGGTGCACTGAATGGACTGTGTTGTTAACTGTTCATGGTTTTTTTCTTCCTTTGTTCTCTCTGCTTTGCACAGATTCAATATTTATAACTTCCAATTCTAGGAAATACACTAATATTTTTCAAAACTATAATTCCCTTGAGCCACGCCGCGCAGCTCGATGCAAATCAGCACCACAGCAGTAGCTCTTCCGTTTTGCAAAATAGGGTTGGGTCGTAAAAACGATATATCCACAGTATGCCCCTTGTTGCAAAATCTGCAGGATTTCCACTTCTGCTACAGTGGTGCCACTGTGCAGGCTCAGTTAGGCTGTGTATCTCACCGACTCTGTTTTCCATAAAAGGTTTCCACTGACTGGCTGAACTCTTTCTCCAGTGCATAAGTAGTGATAGAGTCAGTCCACATCTGTACTTGGCTCTTTTCCATGTCAACGTGTGTGGTGATGTATTTACCAAGTCTAGCTCCGCTAAGAGCTCCTAGCAGTTAAAATCTGGGTAACATACCCTTCTTAAGGGGCATTATTCTGGTTTTAGATGCTGTAAAAGTTACTATGCACTCAATCTTATGGAATGACTCATAGATACGCAACTGCGCAGTATGCACTCTCACCGGCATCACTGAAGACATGTACTTGTTTCTGCACTGATACATTCTGATCCAGGAGCGCCACATGATAACATCTGGATATGTTTATACTGCTGACGTTAGGCAACTCTCTGCACCACTGATGCCACAGATTTGAATCAATCTTAGCAGTTTTGTTACTGAGAATTGGTTGGCGATCTCTTCCCGGGTTCGTTTATTTCGTTAACACTGACAAATCTCTTTCAAGACCAGAACACTTGATAGTAAATAACCCCCTCCCCCCAGATAATCAATTCATCAATAATTGGTCTGTGTATGTGACATGACATCGCTGTAGAGGTGTACTTATTTTATGCACCTTGATAGTTGTAACAGTCCAAACTAATACTAATCACAATTTCTTAGTCAAGTATTGACTGTTGTGTTGTCAACATAAACTAGGATTCGGTATGTGTAGCCAAGTCAGTGCACTCATTTCCTATTTTTTTCCCCTTTCTTAGTACCGGAATATTCCTTAAAGTTGGCATGTTAAACATTAACACACCCTTTTACCTCAACAGGGATACTGTCATGATGTAGTTGCATAAATTGCTTTAAAATTAGCTTGGTTGTATTAATTGTCAGTCATTGGTCATACATGATCCCTATCATTTTCCACAGTATTTCTCTACGACGGGATGTCCGCTGCAACAAAAACCGAGCGTGTGATGTGAAAGCTTTTTCCAGACTTGGATTCAGTATCAGTCAGCACCAGGGGGAGAATATCAGTCCTCTGGAGGGGGTTCCTCTGCTCCTCTGGTGTCCATCACCGCCCGCTCTCGTCACTGACACTGTGACCCCTACTGTGTTTGTTAAGGACAAAACAAATATCTATTACCCACATGTGACGGTTATTAAAGATGGCGGGAGTCAATCTGTGATGGTATAAAGCGACCACTGATCATCAGAGGAAGAAATAATGTGTCCTCGTTCAAGCCGGTGAGGTTTGTTTCGACTTAATTAGTCATAGCTTAACCAGTTGCGGGTGGTGCAGCTACAAAGTTGCCCGGTGTTGAGGAAGATAGTCATCTCTAAGGACCTCTCTCTGCCATGGTGCTTTGCAATTTAAAACAAGTAACAGGAAATTAGAATTGTCATATAAAGTCCAACTAAACTACTTATGAAGTCCTTTATAGACTTACACTAAAATACATTGGGTGGGCAACTTAAACAACAGGGCATTTTGCCACTCCTACCCAAGCCTATTCTATGTAACAGCATTAACACAGGCCAGGCGCATAGTGGTCTATTCCATTGCCGGTTCAAATCTCCGTGTTACCTCCGGCTTGGTCGGGCATCCCTACACACAACTGGCCGTGTCTGCGGGTGGGAAGCCGGATGTGAGTATGTGTCCTGGTCACTGCACTAGCGCCTCCTCCGGTCATTTGGGGGGGGGGGCTTGGGGGAATAGCGTGATCCTCTCATGTGCAACGTCCCCCTGGTGAAACTCCTCACTGTCAGGTGAAAAGAAGCGGCTGGCGATTCCACATGTATCGGAGGAGGCTTGTGGTAGTCTGCAGCCCTCCCCGGATTGGCAGAGGGGGTGGAGCATCGACCGGGACGGCTCGGAAAATGGGGTAATTGGCCAAGTACAATTGGGGAGAAAAAGAGGGGGGAAAAGCCAAACCCCCACCCCCAAAAAAAATAGAAAATAAAAAACCCACAGGCCTGAGAGTGGGTTTGGGGGCAAGGCAGGGGTTAAAATATGCTTGAATGTAATCCTGAGCCTTATGGAGAAGTCATAGGCTAACTTGACTAAACATCAGTAAGGAAAGGTGCCCACTTGAAAAACACAATGACGTTCCTGCACTCCCAGGTTCGGCTTCTTGTGAGTAGGGCCACTCTAGTACTCAATGGTGTCGTCTCGTGTCCTCTATGGGACCCTCTGAAAGTTGATAACGTCAGGATATGGAGCGATTACATTATCTTATGGCCTGACTTGGTCTTCAAGTATGAATGTTCGAGTATGATACAAACGTGACCGTATACATACAGGCTAAAAGCTCCTTAATTACACTTTGAAGCATTAGATAACCCCCACTGACACTGAACACAACTCCAAAACACGTTTCTACAATACTTGCTAAATTATCCTAAATAAATCAAGATTTGTATGCTTCACATAAACCACCTACATGCATTGTCATTTTTGTTTCAGCTGCAGTAAATATTTGATGTACTGAGTGTCAACCAGTTAAGATAAAATTCACTGTGGTGGACAGGCCCAATGTGGTTCAAACAAGGAGAAATTAATTACTGAATAAAATGAACTTAAACCATATCAGAACGATGTCGTAAATGAAAATCTGTCTGTTGTGGGAAAATTAAAAACTGGCAAATTCTGAAAGTTCAACTAAAAAGGAATTAACGGAGTTGAAAAACTGTAGTGACCTCAACAGAGCGTTACATGTAACTCCTTGGATTAGAAGATTCATTAATATTGCCAGAATCAAACAAAAATACACAGCAGAGGGGGCGTCCAGGTGGCGTGGCGGTCTATCCCGTTGCCTACCAACACGGGGATCGCCGGTTCGAATCCCCGTGTTACCTCCAGCTTGGTTGCACGTCCCTACAGACACAATTGGCCGTGTCTGTTGGTGGGAAGCCGGCTGTGGGTATGTGTCCTGGTCGCTGCACTAGCGCCTCCTCTGGTCGGTCGGGGCGTCTGTTCGGTGGGGAGGGGGAACTGGGGGGAATAGCGTGATCCACCCACGTGCTACGTCCCCCTGGTGAAACTCCTCACTGTCAGGTGAAAAGAAGCGGCTGGCAACTCCACATGTATCAGAGGAAGCATGGTAGTCTGCAGCACTCCCTGGATCGGCAGAGGGGGTGCAGCAGCAACTGGGATGTCTTGGAAGAGTGAGGAAATTGGTCAAGTACAAATGGAAGAAAAAAAGGGGTGGGGTGGGGATCCCAAAAAACATACACAGGAGCACTGACGGCTAAGGAAATCACCGACGCAGAGCTTTTATTGGATTCAAGTAGCCCAGAATAAAGTTTCCTTATATCAATGAAATATCCCGGTTGCAAAGAGGTCAAGAAATAAACTTCCAGTCTAAAATTCAGCCTCACCCCTTTTTTAGATGATGGAGGACTACGTAAGGTGGGAGGTAGGTTAAAGATGACCGGAAATTTCAACAAAAGCCTTGAGGAAGCGCCTTCTTCTGTAATCACAGGGGTAGGTTTTGCTGGACCTTTGTCTTGTAAATAGACAAAAGTTTATATTGCTCTTTTACCCGTGCAGTCACCAGAGCTATTCGTTTAGAATTAGTAACTGATATGACTACTGAAAATTTCCTACTGGCATCTCGACTTTTTGTAGCACACAGACGACTTTATAACACTTCACATTCGGGAAAATGCAAGGACGTTCAAAAGAGCTGATAAGGAATTGGAAGCATTGTGGGATCCCCTGTTATCTAAACAATTACAGGAAGGCTTTGCAGAAAAGCAAATTACTTTGAAATTCATTGTGGAAAAAGTCGTTTGGTGGAGTGGCAAGTGGGAGAAACCGGTGAGGTCGGCGAAGATTTGCCTGCGCAACGTGACTGGAAAAGATTCGCCGAGGAATGAAGAAATCCCAACGATTCTGACAGAAGTGGAAGTAGATGTTAATTCTCGTCCAATCACCTTCTCCCACACAAGTAGTGAGGAACATGTTCCACACTAGCGCCATCACTTTTTTTGCTAGTGTCTTACAACACTTCCCTCAACGGACAACACAATATCAACAGTGCCCAACACAAAATCAAGGCCAGTTGAGTAAGCGGTGGAAATACAGGCAGTGAACTGTGACTACATTTTGGACTCGATGGAAAAGGGAATATCTCATGGAATTGCTATCAGCACACTGTTCCTCTCCTATATAAAGGTCTACAGAGCTAAAGCCTGGAGATGTAGAATTGGTAAATTAAGATAAACTAGACAAACTTCTTTGGAAAATGAGAAGTATTATATAAGTATACGTGGGCAGAGACGGAAAGGTACATCCTTGTCTTGTTATGCTGCCTTCCAGGATTACTTTGAGAAGACCAGGACAAATACAATATCCTCCTGAACTGAATTAGTGATGAGCTGACTGGAGTTAGTCTCGTCGACTGGGAGTGTATTACAACTGTCAAGATGCGTAAAACAAGCGCACCTCTGCAGAGACGTCATGTCACATACACGCACCAGTTATCAATGAACTGTTTATGTGGGGCGTGGGTTTTTGTATTCACTATCAAGCGCTTTGGTCTTGGAAGATTGTTGTCAGTGTTAAGGGAATAAATGAACCCTAAAGAGTGATCCTGTTTCTGTCTTTATTGAATCAAAAGTCGTCTTGCAAAATGGGCTGCTGTCAAGCTCAAGCCCACGTTTTTGGATAATTCAGGAGTATCCTGAAAGCTGCAAATGTAATACCATATATACAGCAACTCCTTAGACCTCATGGGATTGGTGGGGCCATGTTCAAGCATTGACAGGATGTTATTGATTTGGTTCACAAGTGCCCCAAAGCAACCATTCTTGTGGAAATGCTTTACTGCCTTTGTAATACACGTCAAATCTACATGCAACCTTTCAAATGGGATAAATAAACTATCTGTACCAGCTTCAAACTCTTTGCTTCTAGTGTGATGACACTGAAATATACACCATAGAGGAATGTTGGAGGTCTGTTCTCTGACAGCCGAGCCTCAATTGTGCTCTGCAAGGTTTTTCCTTGCAGAGCACAATTGAGGCTCTGCTGTCAAATTACCCAATTTCCCCTCAGGAATGAATAAAGTATTCTGATTCTGATTCCTATCATTTGCCTTCCAATATTTTAACTTTTTCTTAATTGGCTCTTACTTCCACATTGTGTTGATTGTCACAATGCATCGGTCAAGTTATACTTCATGTGCTACTTGTTTTAATAATTGAGTCAAGTCAATTTTATTTGAATAGCCCCATTATCACAAATTACAAATTTACTTCAGTGGGCTTTATAGCAGCACAACATCCTGTCCTTAGACCCTTGCATCAGATAAGGAACAACTCCCTAAAAAAAAAAACCCAACCTTTTAACGGGAGAAAAAATGGGAAGAAAGAGAGCAGTTTTAGCAATTACCGACTAGGCTGCTGTCGGACGTCGACACAAACCGCATCGAAATGTGACACTGCTCTGCTACAAATGCTAACAGGCTACACCATACCACCAAAAAGTCTTGAGGGGGCAGTATTTACATACACATTGGCCACAACGTAACACGACATCGCTCGCGTGTATAATAGTACAACCGCCTACTTTAACAAAAAAAATACTGCAGCGAATTCAGGGGGAAGCCGGGAACCACCGCAGCCAGGACGCGACCCGGGGTCTCCCACACCAAGGGTGACTATGTTACCCAGTTGACTAAAGGGTCCGACCCGTTAGCTAGCGAGTCGACTCATCCGTGGTCGTTACACTACCCCCCTCCTTCGAGAAACACCTCCCCGCGCTTCAGCATATCAGCTCCCTCAGGCCTCTGGGCACACGTGCTTCCGACGGCCTCACGGTCTCACCGTCCCACTTCTGACACCAACGTAGTGAATTCAGGGGGTAGCCCGCACCACGGGCGGCTGTGCTAACCAGTCAACTAAAGGGTCCAACCCGTTAGCCAACCGGCTAGCGAGTCTAGTCACTCATGGTCATTACAATATCCTACATGAATAGCATGTCTTGGTATTCATCATGCAGCATTTACATACACATTGGCCACATTCACAACTTAACACTAGGCTGTGTGTGTAATAATAAATTGATGCAGTTTTTTAAAAGAGGTAGTTTTTATTTATTTATCTATTTTTTTTATTAATTTATGTTTTGATCGGCCTTCCCCGTGGGTTCCTCGACCTTTTCTGGCACGATTATGTTAACAACAGCCAGGAAATCCACGATGGCAGGTGGCTACCAAGAACCGCTGCACAGTGCAATAGTAAACAGCGCTGAAGAGGGCGCTGTTTTTAAACGTCATCGACTCGAGACAAGCGCGTCATCGGTTAAAGACATTCCTTCAAGCGGGTAGCCCTTCTGTAATGGAAATGAAAATCCCAGCCACGCTGGGCTGACACGCCGAGTCAAACGGAGTCAACCCAATCCCAGCACACGTGTATGGAAATGTGGCTCGGGTTGCTCATATAGGAGCTGAAGCCTTGTGCTGTCTGCAGATAGGCTGGAAGGGAAAGAATGGAGAGCAAGGTCAGGAGAGGGAGAGAGAGAAATATAGCAGGGCTCGAGAGTGAGCGAGAGATGAAGAGAAGGCAATAAAGGAAGAGACAGGGAGAAATGGATAGAGATAACATGAGGGACAGAAAAATGGGAATTGCCGGCGCTGTCAGCCCTGACTGACAGAGCGGAGCAGAGTAAAATGACTTCTCGGTGGATGTGTGAGATATGTACAATGCGATGGATTTGAGTATATAACCAGTTAGCGAGGGACGGTCTGTGGTTACGAGAACGGCTTTTAGTGGAGCCTCGGCTGTCTGCCTTCTCTTTCATTTCTGCAGACAACAGTCGTAAATAAGCCGACAGTTGGAAATGTACACAGTGGCCGGTACATGTGAAAATCAATAAAAGCACAACCCAAACGTGAATCTGAAAGCAGATTATAAAACACAAATACAAAAATGAAAATGCAACAACACAAAGGAGACACGAAATCAAAATGGCAAAGCAACTAGAAATCACACATGGCAGTAACTGTACTAACACCAGTGACATGCGGTGAGGCCAGTGGCTGGGTAGGCAGTGGGCATCCATCCATCCATTATCCAAACCGCTTATCCTGCTCTAAGGGTCGCGGGGATGCTGAAGCCTATCCCAGCAGTCATTGGGCGGCAGGCGGGGAGACACCCTGGACAGGCCGCCAATTACAGGGCCAACACACACACATTCACACCTAGGGACATTTTAGTACAGCCCATTCAGCTGACCTGCATGTCTTTGGACTGTGGGAGGAAACCCACCCAGACACAGGGAGGACATGCAAACTCCACACAGAGGACGACCCGGGACGACCCCCCCAAGGTTGGACTACCCCGGGGCTCGAACCCAGGACCTTCTTGCTGTGAGGCGACCGCGCTAACCACTGTCCCACTGTGCCGCTCGCAGTGGGCGTTCACAAATCCAACTTACATGCTTTCATGCTCTCTAATTTATAACAATCTGATCCTTCTTCATTCTCCCAACTGCCACAGAATTCTAGAATATTGTGCCCCCCTGGCTGAACTACACTCCAAAAGAAAACCTGAACAAAAATATCGTCAAAGCATATATGAAGTACTTTTTTCTTGTTTTATATGGTTTTGCTAGCTGTGAAATGACTAAGTAACACCATGGCCTTTCCTCAGAGCACCCAAACCATTGTGGATTTCACTGGGGTCAACACAAACAGCAGTTATGAGATACTATTTGTAAACATTGTCGAAACTTTACCTGAAAAGAAAAACACAAACACAACACAAAGAAACACTTGTGGTTAAAAATATGTAATTTAATATATGTAAAAATATACAAATACATATATTTAAATTATGTACCATTTCATTAATTCATTTCCAGTATTATGACGTCTAATAAAATGACTGATAGCAGAGCTGAGAGTGAATTCACGCAAATAAACTGGGTGCTGAGGTGACCCAACGTTGAGCTCAGATGTATGGAGGTCACCTACAGATCAATTAAAAACACTATTTTGGGGAAACACATGTGAAATTGCAGCTAGTTACTGAGGGCATGCTTTTACCCAAAACCATTTAGAAGCAAACTTATAAGATACAAAGTGTCATCAGCATATTAGCTGACACGCGGTGAGAAGGTAAACATATAGCAGCACGTATCCCATCGTTAATGCTTCTGTGCAGTTAGATTCCCGTCCAGCTCAACTACATCATATAACAGCTTGTAAACGTTTTAAAAAGTGAATCAACATCCATCCGTCCATCCATTATCCAAACCACTTATCCTGCTCTCAGGGTTGTGGGGCTGTTGGAGCCTATTCTAACAGTCACTGGCAGCGGGCGGGGAGACACCCTGGACAGGCTGCCTGGCCATTACTTAAATCGTATAGTGAATATTATTTATGAGCAATTGCACTGATTTGTAGAAATAGAAGACAAACTTGAGATGACTTACACAAATCTGTGTACTTCAG
This sequence comes from Lampris incognitus, assembly GCF_029633865.1. Lineage (NCBI taxonomy): Eukaryota > Metazoa > Chordata > Actinopteri > Lampriformes > Lampridae > Lampris > Lampris incognitus. Next base: position 7,456,808 of record NC_079226.1, read on the forward strand.
TATGGCTGACAACTTTCAGGGCTGTTTTGGGAGACAAATTGTCAATCAATGAAAAGAAAATGGGGCAGGATGCCTTGAGCCAGACTGAGAAAATAAGAAAAAAGAAAAAAACAAGGCAAAACTACAAGTATAAAAAAAAAGGTGTGACTTGGGAAGTCACTCCCAGGGCCTCCCTTGGGGCCCTGTGGTCTGGCGGCCTGTCCAGGGTGTCTCCCCGCCTGCCGCTCAGTGACTGCTGGGATAGGCTCCAGCATCCCCGCCACCCCGAGAGCAGGATAAGCGGTTTGGAAAATGGATGGACTTGGGAAGTCATATATGACCCATGTACTCGTGTCATTCACAGTACTCGGTTTCACATCTAGCCAGTATGTTAGAAAACACAAAGTGACAAAAACACAATACATGATACTGGCTGCAAAGCATGCAAGCAAGCATCCACTGCAGCTCAACGCTTCAGTTCAGCTACACTAACAGTTGCATACCTTTGTGGACTCTACATTTGTCAAGGTTTGTAAGAATGAACAATAAATACCAATGCAAATGTCGTATAGATTTGTAAAATCCATTACTAAACACTTCAGTTCAGCTACACTAACAGTTGCATACCTTTGTGGACTCTACATTTGTACGGGTTTGTAAAAATGAACAATAAATATCAATGCAAACTTTGTACAGATTTGTAAAAATGAACCACGAAATCTGAATCAAACCATATCTCCGAAATAATTGCATAAAGAGGTGTTAATAGTAAGATGTGAAATAACGAGCGTGTGCAGCTGACGGGAGGCGTTTCAGCGATGGTTGTCTGATGCAGGACAGCGTTCTGTAAAAAAACAAATAATCAAAATTTAGAGAATAAAATCAAATTAAAAATCATATTCATAAGTTAATTTGTCCGACACAGCCACGCTACATGAAAAACACGTTTACAGATTACTTAAAAAAAAAAAAACTTTCTTGCTCTTTTACTTTAGCACTGGTTTTGCTCTTAGATCCTTCTTTAGATGCACTTATGACCTCTGACGACTAGTAGTTCTCCTGATTTCCTACCTTAAATGCACTTTATTGTGAGTCTCTTTGGATAAAAGCATCAGCTAAATGACCGTAATGTCATGCAACGTAATCTAACACTGCCACGAGCATAAAAGCACAAAATCAACGTCTTACCCTCACTTGAAAATGAAGTCCACTCGCCCGTCTCTCTCCGCGAATGGCTCCGTGGCGTGGCGAGACGTAACCCTGATGGCTCCGACTGGCTCGCACATAAGCAGTGCCTTTCCTCGTCTGCTGATTTCCCCTTGATCTACACCGTACGCATGCGCAAACTCCAAAATTCGCGTTAAAGGCAGTCCCGAAATAAGCAGAGCCTACAGGTCCCGCTGGAAAAGTGGGCGAGCTTGTGCGCTGCACGGCGTTTCGCTCGGAGAGGTTTGAGGACTTAAAACAGGACAAGGACATAAAAGTATCATTAAGAATACGCTATAACACAGCGGTGAGATTTTGATATGTCGTTATGAGTTATTTTGATAAAATGACCACAGGGGAGGCACTGCCTACCCTGCCTACCCTGACCGCACGTCGTCGACTCAAACACAACCCTCAGTAAAATCATAACACACAACCCGGATGTGGACCGGACGACACACAACTTAATAATGGTTATGTGCCACTGGTTTGTACAACAGTTGCTCTGCTTACAAAACTATATGGCCAGATTTAGTGAGAGTCAAGTCAGTTTTATTTGTTATAGCCCAATATCACAAATTACAACTTTGCCTCAGTGGGCTTAACAGTAACACAACATCCTGACCTCAGACCCTCTCGTCGGATAAGGAACGACTCCCTTAAACTGGGAGAAAGCTCAGGGAGAGCAGCAGAGGAGGGGCCTCCCTCCCAAGATGGACAATGTCTTGGGAGAGATGTTGTTGTTGAGAGGAAAATACATATATCTAACCACAGGCCTGTAGATTTTGCCATAATGTGCCCTGTCTTCTGTTTTAAATTGTTAAAACAGAAATCTGTCACGTTCGCCATTTGACAATCGATACAGTAAAGGGACCGATCTTCCACCACTGTGTCACTTACAATAACAATTACTATATGGTTTACACAATGACCTCGCCGTTACTGTAAGGGGCTTTCATGTCGCTGGTTCGATCCCCAGCTCCCCCAGAGAGCGTGCCGAAGTGTCCCTGAGCAAGACACTGAATCCCTAACTGCTTCTGATGGGCAGGTTGGCGCCTCGCATGGCAGCCTCCATCCTCAGTGTACGAATGTGTGTGTGTGGAGCACTGATTGGTCGGTAGACTAGTATAGTGCTGTATAGGTGCAGCACCCACATCATACAATTGTTGTCATCATGCGGGCAACAGGTTGCCACGGCGAATAATCCACCCGTTGAAGGGTTTTTGCGGCACGTTTTGTTCATGTTGTCATACTGTGTACCTTGCTAGCAAGTGCTACACCTGCCGTTAGCCAGTCCCTTCGTTAAAACCAATTAACTTAGGATTTTGTCGTTTGTGCTCTTGTGTTTTTTTGGGGGGGAGGGGGACCCCCCCTTTTTTCTCCCCAATAGTACCCGTCCAATTACCCCACTCTTCCAAGCCATCACGGTCGCTGCTCCAGCCCCCCCCTCTGCCGATCCGGGGAGGGCTGCAGACTACCACATGCCTCCTCTGATACATGTGGAGTCGCCAGCTGCTTCTTTTCACCTGACAGTGAGGAGTTTCACCAGGGGGATGTAGCACGTGGGAGGATCACGCTGTTCCCCCCAGCTCCCCCTCCCCCCCGAATGACCAGAGGAGGTGCTAGTGCAGTGACCAGGACACATACTGACATCCGGCTTCCCACCCGCAGACACGGCCAATTGTGTCTGTAGGGACGCCTGACCAAGCCGGAGGTAACGCGGGGATTTGAACAGGCGATCCCCGTGTTGGTAGGCAGGGGAACAGACCGCTACGCTAACCGGACGCGTCCTTTTGTGTTATTTGAACATCATTTTAATGACGTGAGCCCAGTCTCTTCACTTCCAATGTTTCCTCCAAAAGCACTGACGAGAACGATCGATAAAGTAAATAACCCGCCTCGTTCATGCTAACGCCTGCGCTCCCCTTCCCCTCCCTGCTCTCCGCACTGCTCGTACCGTTACTTATGTCCGCTGTCATTGGCCGAAAGCCAGAGGCCCGAGGACCGAATGAATTTAGGCCAAACGATCAGCAGATCAAGGGGGTGTTCCACAACGCCTGTCACTCAGTCACGAGGAAGATGAGTGGAAGCTGACGCTACTGAGTTTAGGCTGTACATAATAAGCCTATTTAGATGTATCCTGTATTTTTCTTGCATCTGTTGCAGCTCTACGTTCCACCAAAACTTCAAAAAAAATCTGGTCTCCAACACAGGGCTCGCTGGTTCGAATCCCCGTGTTGCCTCCGGCTTGGTCGGGCGTCCCTACAGACACAATCGGCCGTGTCTGTGGGCGGGAAGCCGGATGTGGATATGTGTCCTAGTTGCTGCACTAGCGCCTCCTCTGGTTGGTCAGGGCGCCTGTTCAGGGGGAACTGGGGGGGAATAGCATGATCCTCCCACGTGCTACGTCCCCCTGGTGAAACTCCTCACTGTCAGGTGAAAAGAAGCAGCTGGTGACTCCACATGTACGGGAGGAGGCATGTGGTAGTCTGCAGCCCTCCCCGGATCAGCAGAGGGGGTGGAGCAGCGACCGGGACGGCTCGTAAGAGAGAGGTAATTGGCCAAATACAATTGGGGGAAAAGAAGGGGACCAAAACAAACAAAAACAATCTGTTTTAAGGTTTTTTTTTAATACTAATTTTCTCATCTTAATATAAAAGGTAGGGAGGGCTTAACCCTGTTAGTCCATCTATACCGGCCGTCCCGGCACTTTTCCTGCTTTCTATCATTTGTGACCATGTGTTTGGATTTGCATCAGCACTGCGTTGACTCGGATTCACGATTTGCATGTACGGGCCAGCGCAGAAACGACGACGAGGAGGAGGCTATATGAACATGAACACGAGTGCCTCGGTTGTTGTTGGCAGACCGTGAGAAGTGATGTGTTTCACTGAGATTTGTAGCTGAGGGGATTTGGGAAGGAGCGCTCCCTCGACTCTACCCCGCCGCCCGGCCATGTGGGGAAGATTATATTGAAGGGGAAAATCTATTGCCCTCTAGAAACCATATGTTCAAAATGTGCACAGATGTTGGACCAACATCACTCCTCAGACCGTGTTTTGGTTTTGTTGTATTTTCTAGTTTTGCTCGGTTGTTTCGGTGCGGGGCTATAACAACGAATGGCGCGTGAAATACTCTTCAACCTACACACCTTCTCTGTTTTATTTAGATCGCCTGGCGGGAATACGATTTGATAGGAGACAAAATCCAGCTGCAATGTGCCGTTAAAAAGAATCACTGCTTATTTGAAGACCCGTTTGTTTGAACTGATAAGTTATCCACCCATCCATCATCCAAACCGCTTACCCTGCTCAGGGTCAAGGGATGCTGGAGCCTATCCCAGCAGGCATTGGGGCAGCAGGCGGGGAGACACCCTGGACAGGCCACCAGGCCATCACAGGGCCCCCCACACACATCCACACCTAGGGGCAGTTTAGTCCGGCTGATTCACCTGACCTACATGTCTTTGGACTGTGGGAGGAAACCCACGCAGACACGGGGAGAACATGCAAACTCCACACAGAGGACGACCCGGGACGACCCCCAAGGTTGGACAACGCCGGGGTTCGAACCCGGGACCTTCTTGCTGTGAGGCGACCGCGCTAACCACTGCGCCACCGAGCCGCCCTCGAGAAGTTATTTAGATTCAAAGTTAGAAATGACTTTGCAGGCTACTCCATAAACACACGAGTCCCCACTCGGACACACGGTTTGTACTTTGTGAAGCAAAGAGCTGATGGGAACAAACAATAAGGCTTCATTCATGCTCGTCGTTAAATATGTATAAGGGTACGGACGGCGCCTTTTGTCCATACTCGGCGTCCATTTTGACTCTGCGTGCATTTTCGTGTTCATATGCAAATATGGGCGTGTCCTTTAACTACTTTCACGGCATGGCCATGTGTACTATGGACAACAGAGGAGAGCCAACACATCAGGCCAGGACTCCACAGTCTACACCCGTCTAAAGGCCGGTGGCCACTCTTTCAAGGATGAGGATGTGCACGTCCCTGATAGGGAGGAACGCCGGTTTGAACGGGGAGTCAAAGGGCCCAGACACGCCAAACCGACTAGCGGCGACGAAGGCCGACTGTTGCGTCGCCTCACGCCTGGGCCCAAAGTAGCCCTTGAACGCGCCACAAAGACTACAACTAGCACGTACGTTCTGCACTGACTCGCTAAGCTGAACAGCCAATCAGAGTGATCCCTCTCACCGAAAGGCTGCTGACAGGGGTCCGACTAGTGCCGACGGTGCGGGACACACCGCAAAAACCAAGGTCACGAGACGCTCACCGACGACCCGACGCCGGCCGACGGCGTGGTGTGTCAGGGCCCAACGAGGCCATCTATGTGGAGAGAGAAGGACCGTCCCTGAAGCCGAAACTCTAGTTAATGGCCACGCCCGTATTCGCACATGAAACTGGTCACTTAAGATGATGAAGAAACGTTTCTCTCGGTAAACGCTGTGCTCAGATGAACCGATTCATCTTTCTCTGAACATTCAACAGCATTTTCAAATGCACATAAAAAAAATAATAAAAAAAAATTAAAAAAAATAAAAATTCCACAAAATCCATTTTTTTAAACAGGGTTTGCCTTCAGGGCATTAAGAGATCTCAGCCTGAGAAAGAGTGAGTGAGAGGTGAAGGGCGGGTTGTGTGTATGTGAAAGAGAGCGAGAGAGAGAGAGAATCTATTTTCCTCTCGCCACGTCTGTGTGTGTGTGTGTGTCTGTGTGTGTGTGTGTGTGTCTGTGTGTGCGCACACTGTGTGCTTTCTTTCTCGGCTGTTTTGAAAACCCAGTGTTGGTTCTCTCATAAGCGGCTGAACGGCGAGCCTGGTGTAACCTGGCGAAGGCGCTGCAGCCGCTGCAGCGTTTATGACAGCAGTAACTCACAGAGGGTGTCTGTGAAGGTTCTCGTTCATCCAGGTCGTGGTGATCCAAGGGAGCTGAATCAAGTGCAACTGGACTTGGTACGTATCCGTGAAGACGCTTCGCCTCTCGTCCAGAGGCCCGAGGACCGAATGAATTTGGGCCAAATGATCAGCAGATCAAGGGGGTGTTCCACAACGCCTGTCACTCAGTCACGAGGAAGATGAATGGAAGCTGATGCTACCGAGTTTAGGCTGTACATAATAAGCCCATTTAGACGTATCCTGTATTTTCTTTAGGTGTAGATAGACTGCCGAGTCTTGTCCTGAGGAGTTTGGCCTTCTGTTGGGACATCTATTTGTGTAGTGGTTGTTTGGGTTCTCCTATGTATAGGTCACTACAATCCTCATTGCATTGTACGGCATACACCAGATTGCCTTTTGCGGGTGTGTGGTCCACGGTCTTTGGGATGAACCAGTCTTTGTCGGAGTGTGTTCCTGGGTTTGAAGTGTACCGGGATGCGGTGTTTGTTTGAGTTTCTCGGAGACCCCAGAAACATATGGGATGACTGTGTTATTCCTTCTTTTCCTTTTCTCCTCGTCGCTCACCTGGTTGGTCTTTCTGGACCGTGTTGTAGTTTTCACAAAGGTCCAACTGGGGTAGCTGCAGGTTTTTAAAGCTCCCCTCAGGTGTTTGTGTTCTTCTCGTTGGGCCTGAGTGCTGCTGGGCACATTGTCAGCTCTGTGTTGCAGAGTTCTGATGATGCTCAGTTTGTGTTCCAGAGGGTGGTGTGAGTCGAAAAGTAGATATTGGTCTGTGTGTGTAGGTTTCCTGTAAACCCCAATGTGGAGGCTCCTGTCTTCCCCAATGTGGACGTCACAGTCCAAGAAGGGCAAACTGTTGTTCTTTACGTCTTCCCTTGTGAACTTAATGTTCTTGTCCACTGAGTTGATGTGTTTGGTAAACGCTTGAACCTCTTGTGTTTGGATTTTGACCCATGTGCCGTCCACATATCTGAACCGGTGGCTCGGAGGTGTTCCTCTGAAGGAGTTCAGGGCCCTGTGTTCTACCTCTTCCATATATAAGGAATATTGTCCTCAGGACAAGACTCAGCAGTCTATCTACACCTAAAGGAGAAGACACACTCCTTCCAGGACAGCAACGTACACATTTTGGACAGGGAAGATAGATGGTTTGAAAGAGGGGTGAAGGAAGCCATCTATGTGAAACTGGAAAAACCATCCCTCAACAGAGGAGGAGGTCTGCGACACCACCTGTCTCCCACTTACAATCCTTTCATCTCTACCCAGGAGACTCCAGAAGCCTAGCCTCCAAGAACAACAGTCGCTCACTAACGGCTCCAACCACTCTCATGACCACTGAATAATGAAGTCGAAACTAACCCCCCCCCAACGACTGTCGCCGCTAAACAAATGCAAATCAATAGCTCCGATGGCGACGGGCGCGGCTGGACATCGGTACACAAAAGAGCCACTCATATCTATGGCTCTGTTAACGATGGGCCTTGCTAAACATCGGATCACGAAGAGCCACGCATATCAATAGCTCTGACAACGACTCCAAGAGGATAAATTCTGAGTCTCATCACCAGTCAGCCAGTCAGACTAGCTTGGTCTAGTCAGAAAGGCAGAACTGAGGGAAAATATTTCACAGTGAATACAACTCATTTCAATGGGATTGTCAGGATTAGTGGTACCATAGTAAATGTGCACTCTGACACGTGAAGATGTGCTTTCGGAGCACCCGGGTAGCGTAGCGGTCTATTCTGTTGCCTACCAACACGGGGATCGGCGGTTCGAATCCCCGTGTTACCTCCGGCTTGGTCGGGCGTCCCTACAGATACAACTGGCCGTGTCTGCGGGTGGGAAGCCGGATGTGGGTATGTGTCCTAGTTGCTGCACTAGCGCCTCCTCTGGTTGGTCAGGGCGCCTGTTCAGGGGGAACTGGGGGGAATAGCGTGATCCGTCCACGTGCTACGTCCCCCTGGTGAAACTCCTCACCGTCAGGTGAAAAGAAGTGGCTGGCGACTCCACATGTATGGGAGGAGGCATGTGGTAGTCTGCAGCCCTCCCCGGATCAGCAGAGGGGTGGAGCAGCGACCAGGACAGCTCAGAAGAGTGGGGTAATTGGACGGGTACAACTAGGGTGAAAAAGTGGCGGAACCCCCCCCCCCCCAAAAAAAAATGCTGTCAACCAATAACAAATCTTGATTTGACTGTGCTGACCTCTAATGGGGCGGTTGCTAGGGAGAGTCTGGAATGGAGGAAGTTAACATTTTAGCAGGATTGCATCATCCAAATACTGTGCTCTACAAAGACCACAAAATACTGATTAAATCCCTTTAAAAGTGCAGTCTGTGTGTGATACTTCAGCTTTCCTGAAGCATAACCTGACAAGTCCATATTAGTTGAGACAGTTGCTTGTGAGTCTGTGCTGGAAGGAATACTTAAGGCCTTAGCGCGCCGATTCCAACTTGTTTTTGTCATCAAGTTTCACACAATCAAGAATAAAACAACCTTAAGTTGTGTCCATTATGTTCATAGACTGGCTTTTTTTTCTTCTTCATCGATCAATAACCTCACAGAGGTTACTTGAGAGTAACTGGAGCATGACTACACATTACAACAAAAATAAAAACACAAACGCAACATTCGGACTCGGTGTGCGAAGGCCTTCAGACTGCACTGCTTAGCTCGTTTCCCTGTGATGTCACACGCGTACCCATCCCGCCCCCGGCACAGGGCGCGACCTGTGGGGCGCTTCACGCCGGGGCCTGGGCGGAGGCCGGTGTATCATGTGACACACGTGTTGGAATCCATCATGCCTGGATGTATAAGCTACTCGGAGGGATAAGAGCAGGAGCGGGGAACAACATCTGTCTCCATTTGTTCAGCTGCTGGACGACATGATTAAGTGGCGGAGATAAGATCCGGGGACACGCTGCTCCCGGGACCCCTGCGTCCACATGCGCTGGCCATACGCACGCACTTGTGCCACACACACACACACACACACACTTCTACAGCCAGGTGGACACAAAAAGGCATGCACGCACACGTGCATACCAAAATATGCACACAAACCAACACACACACATTATCTCCAACCACACCAACCAACACCTGCGTGAGCCCACGCACACACATACGCAACGTACACAACCCGATACCCACGTTCGTGTGCACTCTCACACATTGTGAAATCGTATACGCACATTTTATAAGCACACCGCAAAAGGACACACAATTCTGAGACGCACGATGTTAGGGCTTGTCGCGTCATGTGTATGTATTAGTGCAGTAATCGCATTTGCACGTACAGAACTAAATGTTTAGCTTCCATTCAAGGATGGAGAAAGCGGCGTCTTTTCCCATACAGAACAGCTGCCAATAATAGCCGAGACAGAACAATGTCTCGCTAGTTGCTCGGCTTTTTCCTTGTCAACCCCGCCATCCGTAAACCTCGAACCACCGGTCTGTGAACGTGGCCTAAGCTACCACGTATAAAAACCTGCAGCTGGCACTCGTAACCCAACTGTGCACTTGCCTGGACCAATGGTTGAAATTTCACAATATCTGCCAAAAAAGGTTTCTTCCAAACTATAATCAAAGGTACACCCCACTTCTATTATATACATTTCTGTACTCCTCAACAACAACTACATCAGGTGTATTAGCAGAAATATTAGTGACTATATCAGAATTGTTATTACAATAACTGAACAAGTATGGCTTAACATAGGAATGTTTATACATCCTCTGCTAAACATGGGGCGACACAGTGGAACAGTGATCAGTGCAGTCACCTCACAGCAAGAAGGTCCTGCGTTCGAGCCCCGGGGTAGTCCAACCTTGGGGGTCGTCCCGGGTCGTCCTCTGTGTGGAGTTTGCATGTTCTCCCCATGTCTGCGGGGGTTTCCTCCGGGTGCTCCGGTTTCCTCCCACAGTCCAAAGACATGTAGGTCAGGTGAATCGGCCGTACTAAATTGTCCCTGAGTGTGACTGTGTCAGCCCTGTGATGGACTGGCGGCCTGTCCAGGGGACCGCCCAATGACTGCTGGGATAGGCTTCAGCATCCCACAACCCTAATCAGGATGAGCAGTGTGGAAAACAGATGGATGGATGGATGGTTATTCTTGCTTCTCCTGGATCACCACCTTGCCGTGGTGGAGAAGCTTGTGTGTAACAATGATCCCAAGAGCTATGCCGTCCAGAGCTTGGCTACTGATAGGGTCACCCAAGGCAGATAGGTCAAGGGGGAGGTTCCAGACAAAGCACGATCCAACAAAGACCTCAACAGCAAAACTGGCAGAAGTCTCTAGGTCACAACAGCAGTGAAGGCAGATGAAAGCTGCAACAGAGGGTGGTCCCCAATCCTCTTTCATCCCCTGCCAAGGACCGTGTGATGGCTGCAGGCGCATCAGCCACTCAACGTACAAAGCTGTCATGCGCGGGCGTCCTCCCCTTATGTGGCTCCAGGACCAGCCTCTACACCCACCTTTAGACCCAGAGGGACCCAGAGGGAGGCCGGTCATACTTGACCCCGAGAGACTGCCGATGATGATGATGATGATACATTCTTATAGATGGATGAAAACAAGATGCAATGTCTTTAGTAATCAAATCAATAATTCTTTCATGCCTGGCAATGTAGAGCCCTTTATATACATGACACTCATTCAGAATGTGAGCCAAAGACTCAGTTACCTGCTCATGACCATGATGCAATTAATACTACGCATGACTGTTAGGGTACCAAATGGAAAGGTTAAGCTTAGCTGGTAACACCTGCAATCTTGCTTTTACAGTAAAAATTACAATATCATCTTCAAGTGCTACATTTTTAACAACTGAATGATCTGAAGAAGTAAGACAGGCAAGCTTCCTCTGTAAATGTCTCATCTCATCTTCAGCTGCTTTTCTGGGGTCGGGTCGCAGTGGCAGCAAGCTAAGTAGGGCACTCCAGAGGTCCCTCTCCCCAACAACGCCCTCCAGTTCCTCCTGGGGGATCCCAAGGCGTTGCCAGGCCAGATTGGACAGGTAGCCCCTCCAGCGCATTTTGGGTCTGCCCTGGGGTCTCCTCCCAGTTGGCTGTGCCTGGTAAACCTCCAAAGGAAGGCGCTCAGGTGGCATCCTAATCAGATGCCCGAACCATCTCAACTGGCTCCTTTCGATGCGAAGGAACAGCGGTTCTACTCCATGCTCCCTCCGGATGTCCGAGCTCCTCACCCTATCTCTAAGGCAGAGCCCAGACACCCTACAGAGGAAAATCATTTAAGCTGCTTGTATCCATGATCTCACCCTTTCGGTCACTACCCAAAGCTCATGACCATAGGTGAGGGTTGGAACGAAGATTGACTGGTAAATTGAGAGCTTTGCCTCCCGGCTCAGCTCCTTCTTCGCCACAACGGTCCAATACAAAGTCCGCATTACTGCTGATGCTGCACCAATCCGCCTGTCAATCTCCCGCTCCATCCTACCCTCACTTGTGAACAAGACCCCTAGATACTTGAACTCCTTCACTTGAGGCAACAACTCATCCCCAACCCGGAGGGAGCAATCCACCATTTTCCGGTAGAGAACGATGGCCTCAGACTTGGAGGTGCTGACTCTCATCCCGGCCATTTCACACTCAGCTGCAAACCGCCCCAGTGCATGCCGGAGGTCGCGTTCTGATGAAGCCAACAAAGCCACATCATCTGCAAAGAGCAGAGATGCAATTCTGAGGTTCCCAAAACAGACACACTCCTCACCATGGCTGTGTCTTGAGAGCCTATCCATGAATATCACAAACAGAATCGGAGACAAGGGACAACCTTGGCAGAGTCCGACACCCACCGAAAATGTGTTTGACTTTGTGCAAGAATGCGTACACAGCTCTCACTTTGGTTATACAAGGACCGGATGGCTTGTAGCAACTGCCCCGGTACCCCATACTCCCACAGTATTCCCCACAGAGTGTCCCTGGGTACACGGTTGTAAGCCTTCTCCAAATCCACAAAACACATGTAGACTGGCTGGTCAAACTCCCATGCCCCCCTCAGCACTTCCACAAGGGTAAAGAATTGGTCCATTGTTCCACAGCCAGGACAGAATCCGCATTGCTCCTCCTGGATCTGAGGGTCAACAATCAGTCGAAGCCTCCTTTCGAGCACCCTAGAGTAGACTTTCCCAGGGAGGCTGAACAATGTGATGCCCCGATAATTGCAGCACACCCTCCAGTCCCCTCTTTTTGAATATGGGAATGACCACCCCAGTCTGCCACCCCACAGGTACTGTCCCCGACCTCCATGCGACACTGAAGAGGCGTGTCAACCAAGACAGCCCAACAATGTCCAGAGCCTTCAGCATCTCAGGGTGAATCTCATCCACACCTGGCGCCTTGCCACCGGGGAGCTTTTTAACTACCTCAGAGACCTCTGCCAGGGATATGGGTGGGGCTTCCCCTGAGTCTTCGGACTCTACCTCCTCCACTGAGGACGTGTTAGTCGGGTTCAGGAGCTCTGTAGATGTAAATCAGTTCAATGTTGTTGCTGCTGTCACTGTTCCAAATCCATGAGGTGGGCTTGTGCCTTTGTGACAGGCAGGTCATATGTTCTGTCGTAGTTTAAAGTTGCCATAACAGAGGTTCACGGGTCAGTTATTAATGCCACTGTGATAGCCGCTATTTTAGTATCAGTCTGTGGCCATGCTATTGAAACTCCAGCCTGGTTGCATAAATCGTTTAAGGGGCGTCTGGGTAGTGTAGTGGTCTATTCTGTTTCTTACCCACATGGGGATCAGCGGTTCGAATCCCCATGTTACCTCCAGCTTGGTCGGGTGTCCCTAAGACACAATTGGCCGTGTCTGCGGGTGGTAAGCCAGATGTGGGTATGTGTCCTGGTCGCTGCACTAGCGCCTCCTCTGGCTGGTCGGGGCGCCTGTTTGGTGGGGAGGGGGAACTGGGGGGAATAGCGTGATCCTCCCATGTGCTACGTCCCCCTGGTGAAACTCCTCACTGTCAGGTGAAAAAAAGCGGCTGGTGACCGACTCCACATGTATCGGAGGTGGCATATGGTAGTCTGCAGCCCTCCCCGGATCGGCAGAGGGGGTGGAGCAGCAACCGGGACGGCTCATAGAGTGGGGTGATTGGCCAGGTACAACTGGAGAGGACGGGGGCGGGGGTATAAATAAATAAATAAATCGTTTAAATCTGGTCAATCTGACCAAACACCAAAACCAGCAGACGTAGTATCTTGTTTACTATTTGGTTTCTTTTTAAATCCCAGAAAATTGCATTCAGTCTCATTCGCCTGTGGGATTTTAAGTTGCTTCAAATCTAAGAGCGATGGTCTGGCAAGCTCTCTAACCACCTGATCGTCGCTGTTGAGCGTCCTCAAAAGATGAGACAACCTTGTGGCAGTATATGTCCAAATCCGGCACACCCAATCCTCCCTCACGTTGAGTATGAAAAATTATATCACGAGTTGCATGGGTGCTTAAGCCAAACCACTTTCTCACAAAACACACGGTGTTGTCGTTCATTTCTTTTAAAAACTTCTGCGATATGTAAACATGAGCCAAAAGACGTTGTACCTTAGTCCAGTGGTTCTCAACCTTTTTGGGGTCCTGGACCCCCTGCGTATTTTTGATCTACCCTGAGGACCCCTCCACCTGATCTTGGGGGAGGGGGGTTGCAATTTGGTAGAAACAGTAGAAACTGCATTTTAAATTGCATTATAGCATTTATTCACTCTTTGGGGCAAAAATAAGAGCTTTCAGTTGTAACTTAGATATAGTTAACAAAACAGAATTCTTATGCAGTAACTTTCAGATATATGTAACAAAACAGAATATGTATTCAGTAACGTTCAGATATATGTAACAAAACAGAATTCTTATGCAGTAACTTTCAGATATATGTAACAAAACGGAATTCTTATGCAGTAACTTTCAGATATATGTAACAACAGAATATGTATTCAGTAACTTTCAGATATATGTAACAAAACAGAATATGTATTCAGTAACTTTCAGATATATGTAACAAAACAGAATTCTTATGCAGTAACTTTCAGATATATGTAACAAAACAGAATATGTATTCAGTAACTTTCAGATATATGTAACAAAACAGAATATGTATTCAGTAACTTTCAGATATATGTAACAAAACAGAATATGTATTCAGTAACTTTCAGATATATGTAACAAAACAGAATATGTATGCAGTAACTTTCAGATATATGTAACAACAGAATTTTTATGCAGTAACTTTTAACAATGCAAACGGGAGCGAGATCTCTCATTAAAATACAATAAACTACACTTGTGAAACAGATGTAATTAGAGAAAAAAGTCCTGTTACCCTTTATAGTTTAGGTAGATAAAGGTCTCAGTCACATTTGAGTAAAATAATCCTATTTCTATAAATGTCATAGGATCTTTTTTTTAAAGACATTTTATTTTCACGGACCCCTTGCAATGACACCACGGACCACTAGGGGTCCGCGGACCCCCGGTTGAGAAACACTGGCTTAGACAACACTACGTGTCTGATAGCCTCTGAAGCTGAGCCTTGGAAGAATACTCCCAGATGATCTCATCAGCTGGTTCCTTCCATTCACCAGCAACACTGAACTTGTGTCCGAGATAATTGTACGTTTTGTGATGAGAATAGACTCTAATTGGCTCGTTGTTATTCATAAAAACAGGGCATTGTTTTTCTGATTTTGAATACCAGTGGTTTCCCCCACTCCGCTTCTCATAAAAAAACAGCACATTTTAAATATTTTACCTCCAATCCTGACCACTTCAAAAAAAAAAAAAAAGCATCCATCCTAGGAAGAATATTTTTGATCACAGTCTCTTGACGAGATGAAGTTTGAACATTATCCCCATAGCCCTGTACAGGGTTTGGGGGAAAAATACACAGAGGAGTACATTGACACAGCCAGTCTAACCATCGATAGACTGCCAACACAAAGTCAACTACGCTCCACGGGCGGCCTGTTTTAACGCCTGTTCCAAGAGGTGTTGGTTCTGTGAGTTGTTTTCCACAGATTACCTGAATGAAAGAGTCCCTGTATATAACAATGTCAATGTACCCCTGGGGTAGATGTATTTCTTCAAGTGAATTAATCATAGTGCTATGAGCTTGAGTTCCAAATGTGTCATGAAAGCCCAAAAGAACTGTACAAAATCTAGCAGACTCATGTCTGAAATCACCAATCCCCGTTTTGAGACAAAGTATACGGTCGTTCATACCAGTCGATCGATGCCTTTCGCTCGTGAGACGGGATGTTAGCGTCTACCAGCCACGGAAGCACATGAGCCAGGATGCATTTCATAACCACTTTGTAGATGGTTGAACAAAGAAATGTTTCTCCGGGTTGACGGATCATCATCATCATGTGGTTTGTTAGTTTGTTAGTTTGTAACTCTGCTTACTTTTTAACATTTAACAACTTTTAAAAACTCCTTGAGACCATTTGATCATTTTAACTGATTTTATGGTTTGCTCGTTTTATGGATTTTTACTCGATCATCGATTGTTGCACTGACTCCCTGAACTCCTGGTGAGAACTGTGTGGACTCAGCCCTCAGATGATGGCGCGAACAGAGCAAATGGCTAACTGCCATTCTATTTTCTCTGAACATCCATCAACCGGTTTAATATTACTATGCCTTACGAGGACTGCCTAAAAGCAATAACTGACATTACCAATCTCAAGAATGGTTTACAATATCCAATAGCTCTCAGATGAACTGGGGAAAACGGACTCTCTCTTATCTGATTTTACTGACACTGCAGCCACACGGTGCAAAATGATCTCAGCTAAGACCTCAGCCATCCTCTGGGACCCATCATCTCATTGCCAGCCCTCCCCCTGCGCCACTCACAGGTCATAGACTACCTGATCGGAGGTGGTAGTCAGACGTGGCACAACGGAAAGAATCCATCACCACTACAACTTACTCCAGTCTGACCAACTGCCTCAATGAAATTTAATCATGAATGCAGCCAACTTCCTCCAACCAAATTGTGACAGATCTGACATGATCATGATCGGTCCCTAATCCCCTACCAAAACCACTCACAACTTCTGCCTGACCATCGATAACACCACTCTGTCTCCCTTCCCACACACATCCACAACCTTGGAATTATTTTCAACAGCAACCTCTCCTTTGAACACCACGTCAATCAAATCACCAGAACTGCCCTTTTCCACATACAAACATAGCTTGTCTCCGCCTATTACTCGCCTTCTCTACTGCCGAAACTTTGATCCATGCCTTTATCACATCCAGAATTGACTACTGCAACAGCATTCTCTATGGCTCATCATCCTAATCCCTAAACAAACTCCAGTACATCCAGAACTCTGCTGCTCACCTGCTCACCCACTCCCACCCCCGTGCCCACATCACCCCTATCTTCCAGAACCTCCACTGGCTCCCTGTCCCACAACGGATCACATTCAGCCACGTGATCCATTACAAGCTAACCGCTAGCCCATGCAGACTGGCAGCTCTGATAACACCAAGAGCGGTCTGGCGGCGGCCTCGCCTAGCCTTGACTGTGTTTTTAGTGTCGTCGTGTGGAGTTCGGGAAGGTGCGTCGAAGGTGTCTGGCTGGGAGAGCTAGCATTGGATCAAGCTGAGGGAGCTGGGTCTGCTGCATCCTGTGGGCCCAAGGACCACTGCTCTGACTGGAACTGCGCCCAAAGAGGAAACACCAAGGGCGGTCTGACAGGACACGGAAGCAGGGCAGGCTAAGCTAACTGCTAGCCCATGCAGACCAGCAGTTCCGACAGTCGTTCTGGCTGGCGTTCGTTCCCCTGGAGTGATTTTTTTGTTTTTGTTTAGTTTAGATATATGTGTTAGTTTGGATATATGTGTTGTAGTTTGGATATGTGTTTTTGTCTTTGTGTTGCACTGTTGTGGGCTGGGGGAGACAATGTTTCATTTCATTTCATGTGCGCAAGTGCATGAAATTAAACAACAAATAAGGTGTTTCTGATTCAGATTCAAAGTCCTCCTCACTCACAAAGCCCTCCATAACCAGGCCCCATCCTACCTCCCCGGCCTGCTCCTCTACCATGCTCCTTTCTGCAGCCTTCGCTCCGCTGACGTCAACCTCCTGTCTCCACCACACAACACCAAGCACCGGACCCCCTGTCTCCACCACACACCACCAAGCACAGGACCTCTTTAGAATTGCTTTTAATGCGCAATCGATTCTGTGTCTTTTGTGTTTTTGGTGTGTTGCTTTTATGTTATTTTAACGTACGTAAAGCATCTTTGAGTACTTTGAAAACCACTCTACAAATGATATGTATCGTTATTATCTTGTAGTTGTGAATACTCCATTTTTGTGGAAAACGCCATCGAGCACAATGATAAGCCGAATCCTTGGAAGAAATGAGTTGTTGCCTTTCTTGTAAAGACTTGGTGTCAGTTCTGTCTCTAAAAGCCCTCTCTGTAATCTGGAACGCTGCCCACTTGCTCGGGTGGAGGATATGCGAACTCGTTGAAGTCCGTCGTAAGCGACGACTCCTTCCTGTCAGTTTTTCCAAGGCTGGGTCACGAGCGTGCCATTGCTGTTGGTCAATCCTACGACTGAGCGGTGCTTGTTTGTAGGCACATTTAATTGCTGATACAAGACATGTGGCTAAAACAAGTCTGCTAAACACAATTACGCATCCAACTGCATTAGCAATGTAAGTTATGACTTACACACACACACACACACACCAACACACACACACACACACACACACAAACATAATGCAGCGGCTAGAGTTTCTGCCTCCACATTAGATTAGCTGGAAGCTGTGCTCTGATTTATTGTGGCAAATTGAAAGATTCCAGGAAGTGAGTCAGTTTGTGTTGGCATGACAACACGACGGCCCTCGGCGTCGGTGACGGGGTGCACCCACAAATCCCCCGTGTGCACACTCACTCTCTCGTATCCGCCAAGAGGGCAAACGTAAACCTATCTTGAACTTATAACACACGATAAAGGAAGCGATCAGGGCGGTAACTCACGAAGGCGGGTTTTTTTTTCCTTCTTCCTTTCTTTCAATAACCGAGGGGCCGAAATGAGGTGTGATAAGCATCTTGAGCGATCGGGCCGTGAGGAATCAAAGCCTACTTTTGTCTCGTTTGAGACGCCGTAGTCTGACTCCTGAGCGGAGAGAGAGGTTATCAGTGGAATGTTCCATGTGAGTGGTTGTGTATGTGTGTGTGTCTGTGTGTGTGTGTGTGTGTCTTGATTGTAACAAGTGAGAGCAGCTCGGCTCCACCTTCCTGCTGTGTTTCATTGCCAAAAAAAAAAAGGAAAACAAACCCGTCTACTAACCTGATGGTCTGTGCCTGCCCGAGTGATTTGTTGCTCCCCCTTTTTAGATCCGTTCCATCGAAACGTCGACAGCATTAGCGGAGGATGAAGCGGAGAGTGGCTGGGTCCATTAGACTGGGTAGAGGACAAAAGAATGGACATGACGTACAATTAAGTTCAAGCGACTCTAATGGCCACCGTGGAGTGCATTTGGTTGGCTAATACTCAAAAGGAAAAAAAAAGTCTGATCTACTACATATCTGTGAGTCTGAAAACACGAGTGATTTATATCCATTATCCACACCGCTCATCCTGCTCTCGGGGTCACGGGGATGCTGGAGCCTATCCCAGCAGCCATTGGGCAGCAGGCGGGGAGACACCCTGGACAGGCCGCCAGGCCATCACAGGGCCCACACGCCTAGGGACAATTTAGTACGGCCCATTCACCTGACCTACAGGTCTTTGGACTGTGGGAGGAAACCAGAGCCCCCGGAGGAAACCCACGCAGACACGGGGAGAACATGCAAACTCCACACAGAGGACGACCCGGGACGACCCCCAAGGCTGGACTACTCCGGGGCTC
This sequence comes from Lampris incognitus, assembly GCF_029633865.1. NCBI lineage: Eukaryota > Metazoa > Chordata > Actinopteri > Lampriformes > Lampridae > Lampris > Lampris incognitus. The sequence continues at coordinate 7,475,793 of NC_079226.1, forward strand.
GAACCCAGGCCCTTCTCGCTGTGAGACGACCGCGCTAACCACCGCACCACCGTGCCTCCTGCGCCGCCAAGAAACATATAAGCCTTTAACAGCTTCTTTTTTTAAATAAGCCTTTTTTTATTTAAAGAAATTATAAGCCTTAAAGACAAAAAGACTGATCAAGTGACAGTGTAATACTTTTCTTTTACTGGGGTTCTACTAAAGACTATGGAAGATCAAACATTTCTAGGTGAGTGTGCAGAATATGAGGGGGACAGTATGTGGACACTTTAATTTGCAGCTCGAATGCAATTTACCACGAGTGAAAGCAATTACAGGAAAGGTAATTGAGTGTGTGAATTAAAACTTATGGGTGCGTGGTAATGCACAAGTCTACCTGCTGACTCCCTGGCCCTCCACCTTTATCAGGGCTGAGTACTGTCAAAGACTAAAACATAGCCATTTCATTTTTTTTCCCTTTTGCTATGATCAGATACAGTACGGCACACAGATAACGTGCTCAACGGCGTTACAAACAACCGCGAGAGAACTTCAAAATTCCCTTTTCAGGTTTCGACTTTCTCTTAAGCTGTACTGAAATAATTCAAACAAACATAATTAATTCGTGCGTGACGAACCTGCAAAAAAAGGTCCAGCTGCTGGGATAATCCATAAGTGACGGGCATTTACAAGGCAAGATTTAGCTAATAAAAAGTTGATCACATACGTAATGCAGGCTGTAAATTGTGCAACTGTCGAGATAAATATTTGATCCGAGTAGAATATTTTGTTTGGTTTTTTTAAAGCTTTGAAAATGAACTCGCAACATACCAAACTAACGACTTGCTGAAGTATTCAAAACATTTCCAACTCTTCACACAGAAATGGACTGAAACAACATAACGTCATTATCTGCTACAGCTTATATGGACAGTGGACGATGTCTAACATCAAGGGCGTAACCATAGTATACACATGGGGAGGGGGGGGGTCCAAATGACAGCCCTGCCCCAGAATTTTTTTTTGAAAGTGCATTTCCCACAATTCTAGGGTACATATGAAAATGTGCACATTTAGTGCACATTTAGTTTTGAGGACTACATTGACCTTTTGAATTCACATTGCAGTTTCCTGTAGTGCCTTACTGAGCTACCTATGTAGCTAGATATACTTACACGTACTACGTGCTCTCCTATGATGCATTATAGTTCACATTCCAGTTTCTTACCTGATCGTGTGCATCTCCTGAGCATGTCCCTGTCTGGCCACTGCTTCCAGCAGGCCTCTGCCTACTCCCCATTTCTCTCTGTGCTGCTGCTGCATTGTGACAAGATGCCATTATTCTACCAGAAGAAGAATGATCGACCTTGATGATCATTTTAATTTGATACACCGAATAATATCACTAACGACATTACTCGTTTCATTTGCTTTAATGTGATCATGCCGTTTAGCTAGCCGTGTAGCAAGTGTATCAATAACAGTGTAGAATGTGCAGTTGGAAGTTACCTGAAACATTAGCTATTGCCTTATCTGCTAAGCGAACGCTACTGATTTAGGTATCTGTTTACTTACTGTCTGAAAACAACCTCGCATGTCCGGCTGCCAGGTCTGCTTTCTCTGCTTTTATGTTCCCGGTCTCAGAGGGAAAGTGGCACCTGGGCAAACAAATGGAAGTACGACACATGCGGATGTCAAGTCAAGTCAAGCCAGTTTTATTTGTAGAGCCCAATATCACAAATAACAAATTTGCCCCTGGGGGCTTTACAGCAGCACAGCGTCCTGTCATTAGACCCTCACATCGGATGTGTAGAATCTTCTGGCTTTAATCAAACAGGCACACTCAGATATGACCAAGTATTTATGAGTACGGTCTATTATAAACATAATCTCAAATTCACCTGACCTACATGTCTTTGGGAGGAAACCGGAGCCCCCCCACGCAGAGAATATGCAAACTCCACACAGAGGACGACCCCTAAGGCCGGACTACCCCGGGGCTCGAACCCAGGATCTTCTGGCTGTGAGGCGACCAGACCGCTCGCCTCCTCTTTACGTGTGTTTGGACACGTTTCTGCAAGTCACTTATACGTGTTCATTAACACGTATCTCACAGATGCCGCTAGGGGCGCCCTGTAGCCTACTAGGTCTGTCATGACGCAATAGAATGTGAAAAATATTGAACAAAGATGGCGGAGCGAATGTTCCTGACTGCTGTCTTTGCCAACTTCTCCCATTAAGTACAGCTGTTTAACCTCTTCAGTGACGTCTCTCACCGCTTTAAAGCGACATACACGCTCCCAGTGTCCCTTTTTATGACACTTGTTGCACTTCCTGTTCACTGCAGGACACTTCCGCTCGTCGGTGTGCTGCGCCTTGCCGCACCCCCCGCATTCATCTACTATGTTGGTCGCAGGACTGCTGCCACCATGACGCTGTCCGCCCTTTTTCTTGCGCCCCCAGTGGCCAGAAGACGGGATTGCGGCCCCAGTGGCAACTAATACGTGTCCATATACACGTATTTCGCTCTCGCAAAAACGTGTCCTCTGACACGTACGTATTGTGACGTAGTGTAGGAGGCGACCGCGCTAACCACTGCGCCACCGGTTTCCTCCCACAATCCACAGACAGGTAGGTCAGGTGAATCAGCCATAAATTGCCCCTAGGTGTGTGTGTGGGGGGGGGCTGGCTCCAGCATCCCCGCGACCCCGAGAGCAGGATAAGCAGTTCGGATAATGGAAAAATGATCAAACTTAAATGTACTGGAAATAAACAGCATTAGTAGCCATTTGTCGCTCCTTTATCACGAGTTACTTAAATGACCGCACAAACGCATTAGAAATTAATCTCACACATAAACATAGTAAGAATTAAGCACACACATAACACATTAGCAACCTCATACTTTGTATGTCTGTTAATGAGCTAAGGCGACCAAAACTCAGGCGACGCATGCTGCACCACCTCCGCTGGCCACATGGCACCCCGCGCCCGCCACCGAGGAGACGGAGCCCAGCCGGAGCACAACCGTGCACCAACCCGCAATGTAAACCTAAAGAGCGCTTCCGAAACTCTCAACACGCCATTTCTACACCTTACAACGACGCCATTCTGCCACGTAGCTTCCTAGCATACTTTGCTGGTAACACTGTTAGCTAGCTAGCTAGCTAGTGTAACCGGTTATTTTCTTGCCCGGTGCGGGATTCGATACGGGGTGTACTGCACCACAAGGCGACATCGCTAACCGCTCGGCTAAAGGGTCAGACCCGTTAGCTAGGGCTAACATGTCCTATTAGTAGTTTACAGTCGTCACTCTCCCCGGAAGCGCGCCCTCGCGCTTTGTTCTTCCCGCGCTCCGAAGAGACTTCTGAGGATCTGCACACTTCCGGATCCCACAGCTGCCACCAATGTAACCGGTTATTTTCTTGCCCGGTGCGGGATTCGATACGGGGTGTACTGCACCACAGGGAGACGTCACTAACCGCTCGGCTAAAGGGTCAGACCCGTTAGCTAGGGGCTAACGTTTCTTATTAGCAGTTTACACTAGCATACTGAAATTGGTGCGTTAGCTCCTCACTGAATAAACACATTTTTTACATTTTCACTACCCAGTTTCTACATCCACGACAACAGCTTCTGAATTAGTCTACGAACTGGATAAACACGTGAACGATTACAAGTGAATTTCAGTTTACGAACCCGAACAACCGGAAGCCCGACACATGCAGATGAGTAGGATGAACCAGAGACCTCCCATTTGTGGGCGTGGTCGCCATCTATAGGACTAACCGTGTAATAGCACCTAAACTAGACTGCGGATCTAAGCGGTGAATGGTTAAAATGAACCTGGTAAGTAAATGAAACAAACAAGAAAGGAAATTTTAAAAATGAAATAGAAGGGGGTAACCCAATGTTTTCCAGTCCTCTACACAAACATTACTTCCTCCATTTGTTCACACCTCTACCGAGAAACCAAACAGATTACCATCACGGCACAGGACAATGTGAGGTGGATCAGAACGTTAGGAGATCTGATTCTGGGCTTCTTTAGCGCACACTAACAGCAACAACAGCATGCTAAATCAGACAAGCTCGTGTCTACATGGTAACCCGGGATCTGAGAAACTCTCGCACATGCAGAAGGGCAAGGCTGAGGGTGGGTTAGGGTTAGGTTAAGGTTAGGTTGAGGTTGAGGGTGGGTTAGGGTTAGATTGAGGTTGGGTTAGGGTTAGGTTAAGGTTAGGTTGAGGGTGGGTTAGGGTTGGGTTAGGGTTAGGTTGAGGTTGGGTTACGGTTAGGTTAAGGTTGAGGTTGGGTGAGGGTTAGGTTAAGGTTAAGCTCAGGTTGGGTTAGGGTTAGGTTAAGGTTAGGTTGAGGGTGAGTTAGGGTTAGGTTAAGGTTAGGTTGAGGGTGGGTTAGGGTTAGGTTAAGGTTAGGTTGAGGTTGAGTTATGGTTAGGTTGAGGTTGGGTTAGGTTAAGGTTAGGTTGAGGTTGGGTTATGGTTGGGTTAAGGTTAGGTTGAGGTTGGGTTAGGGTTAAGTTAAGGTTAGGCTCAGGTTGGGTTAGGGTTAGGTTAAGGTTAGGCTCAGGTTGGGTTAGGGTTGGGTTGAGGTTGGGTTATGGTTAGGTTGAGGTTGGGTTGAGGTTGGGTTATGGTTAGGTTGAGGTTGGGTTAGGGTTGCGTTAAGGTTAGGTTGGGTTAGATTAAGGTTAGATTGAGGTTGGGTTAGGGTTAGTTTAAGGTTAGGTTGAGGTTGGGTTAGGGTTAGGTTAAAGTTAGGTTGATGGTGGGTTAGGGTTAGGTTTTGGGTAGGGTTGGGGTTGAGTTAGGGTTAGGTTAAGGTTAGTCTCAGGTTGGGTTAGGGTTAGCTTAAGGTTAGGCTCAGGTTGGGTTAGGGTTAGGTTAGGTTGAGGTTGGGTTAGGGTTAGGTTAAGGTTAGGTTGAGGTTGGGTTAGGGTTAGGGTAAGGTTAGGCTCAGGTTGGGTTAGGGTTAGGTTAAAGTTAGGTTGATGTTGGGTTAGGGTTAGGTTAAGGTCAGGTTGAGGTTGAGTTAGGGTTAGGTTAAGGTTAGGCTCAGGTTGGGTTAGGGTTAAGGTTAGGTTGAGGTTGAGTTAGGGTTAGGTTAAGGTCAGGTTGAGGTTGAGTTAGGGTTAGGTTAAGGTTAGGCTCAGGTTGGGTTAGGGTTAGGTTAAGGTTAGGTTGAGGTTGGGTTAGGGTTAGGTTAAGGTTAGGTTGAGGTTGGGTTAGGGTTAGGGTTTAGGGTTAGGGTTAGGGTTAGGTTAAGGTTAGGTTGAGGCTGGGTTAGGGTTAGGTTAAGGTCAGGCTCAGGTTGGGTTAAAAATCCAGCAGCAGGAGTTTCGCAAATCTAGGGTTACCATCTAGACACGACCATCAGACAAGCGCGCTGTGTGTGCTAGATGGACGCATCCAAGTGTACATTTGGGAAGAAAGGGGGGAGGGGGGGGTCACACACTTGTGTTTTCCTTTAAAAATGGAAATACATTGAAATAAATAGAAAATATTAAGAGACAGATCCGCTGACAGGGTTCATAAAAGAAGGACATACTCAACATATTTTCTACTGCTTACTAGGGGGACCGATTTGGTATTTCTCAGTATGGGGGGGGGGTCACGACCCCTTGTGGGCGACTATGTTAACCAACCGACTAAAGGGTCTGAGCCAAGGTCTAGTGAGTCTAGTCATCCGTGGTCATTACAATATTAACAATAGCTGCTCATGTTCACACACATTGTTCTAGTGAATATTTATCGAATAATCAAATCTACAGCAAGAGGTCTCTCCGGGGGCCCGTCAACCTGTGTCCTGTTAGAACAGTCTCAGCTTTACATTTCTATTTTAAATCCAGCGCGTACACAGCAGATATAAAACAGCTATGAATCAGACAGCAGCCCTGATATGCAGGATAAAAAAGAAAAAGAAAAATCTGCCAGGATTTTCTCCGAATCTTCAACTGATCATTTGCCATTTTAATTAAATGTGCTCTTTCTGTTATCCATGGCACTGACTCGTTCACTGACCATAACTCACACCGAGTCTTTGACTTATTCATTATTACATCTCTCTTTCTTTGCTGCAATGTGTTTTTTGTACGCTTGCCATCATTCCTGCTTTTTTTGTACAAACCCTTCAAGAAGTCTGAACACGTGAAAAGCAAACAAAAAGCAGTTTTTCAATTCAGTTCAGTTCAGTTCGATTCATCGTCATTAAAAACAGCGTGCAGGCACATGTTAAAAATGAAATAAGGTCTGTGGCTTCACCAAACAGTGCAAGACAGACACAGACCAACACAGTATAAGATGACACACGAAGACCCAAAGCTAAAAATAAGTTTAAAAAAAGAGCAAGAGCACAAAACTATCTAAAAATATCTACAGACATTCGGTGGGGCGCCAGGTTCAGGTGGGCAACAGCTTGGGGAAAGAAGCTGTTTTTCAGCCTGGTAGTGCAGGCTCTGAGGCTCTGAGATCCCCTCTGAGATCCCTTCGGTACCGGTGATATGCTGGGCCGCCTTGACGACCCGCTGCAGAACGTTCTGGTCTGTTGAGGTGCAGCTGCCGTACCACACTGAGATGCAGCTGGTCAGGATGCTCTCTATGGCAACCCAGTCCTCAAGGACCCCCTATCCTGCAGATTTTCATTGTAACCCTGCATAGGTAGCCCTGCTTGTACTTACTCGACCAATCATCTCGCGGCACTTAATTATGCAAGGTGTGCAACATCTGACAAAATGCATTGCTGATTGGTTGAATAACTACAAACAGGTACCTATTCAGGGTTGCAGAGAAAACATGCAGGATAGGGGGTCCTTGAGGACTGGGTTGAGAAACACTGCTCTATGGTGCAGCGGTAGAAGTTGGTGAGAATTTTGGGGGAGAGATGGGCGCTCCTCGGCCTCCTCAGGAGACGCAGGTGTGGTTGGGCCTTTTTTCACAAGGGCCTGGGTGTTTGCTGTCCAGGAGAGTGCCTCACTGGTGTGGACTCCGAGGAATTTAAAGCGGGAGACACGCTCCACTTCCACCCCGTCGATGTGTACGGGGGAGTTGCGTTTATGGGATTATTCTACGTTATCTGCAGTAAAGGGATTTATCCCACATGCAAAGGGTTCACCTGCAAACAAATGTGCTGCACCTGGGATCTTTGTAATCCAGGCCAAGAGATTAGCATCTTTCTTTTACCATGGGCACTTGCCAAAATAATAATTTAAAAAAAAACTAGGATATTGTAGTCATATTTTAGAGGGAACAAAAACTCTGCAAAAACTGCAAGCAAACTTAGCGGTGTGAAGACATTAGGACATGACCTGTAGCTCTACACTGATTTCTGAAGAGTTGGGAGAATTGGGCAATGTTGAAATCAACCCTTTTGCTCTTGTGTTGCTTTGTTGTATAAAATATAGTACAGCACTGCTAAAGCCGGAATGACAGAAATGATTAGGGCGACTCCTCAGCGACACACGAGGAGAAAAAAAATGGTGTTTTCAGTCCCCGGCAGTATAA